>NC_134690.1:272518592-272887759 GCF_050947455.1 Rhinoderma darwinii | reverse complement strand
GGTGATGCATTATTTCAATTTCAGTGGGATACAACATTTACCCAGAATTTTCATTTATCCCATTATTTGATTTTACTTTTAATTTAGATTTAATGTTTTTCAAAAATTACCAAACAAATAAACGGGAGAATTCATTAAAATATTGTTATACCTGTGAATTATAGTGTAACTCATTAGTCATGACTTAACAACATATTAAATAAAATAAACAATACATATAAATGAATATCTCAATAACTCAAGTAACTAATTTGCAGACCTCTATATTATAATTATTGAAACAAAGTAAGAAATGTATATCTGCAGTCACATTTATCATTGATAAGAAAATAATAATAATAAAAATAATAATACTTATTGATTTGTATGAAGAATTATCATTTTCTTCAGTGTTAGAAAATAGAAATTGTATTATGCAACTTTATATTTCTTTTAAGCACGGAAGCTTTTCCAGGCTTTTGAGGAGCTTGTATAGACAACCTACTTCTACATTTGCTGTTCCAAAAAAGGGTTAAGAAAGTTCTATTAATAACAGGAGTCAGTGTGGCTAGCTGTGAAAGATAAGATCTGTGACTAGTAAATCAAAATGCCTCAATAAAATACTTTACTATACAATGCAAAACGAATATTACATTACATGGTGTTAGCTTTCTTCCGCACGCCTTTTTCCTGTGTGAGGGTCTTTATTTTCATACGCTCACAGTCTTTATGTAATAGCAGAACTTCTCATTGGGTTTCCTAAATATTGGATGTGAAAAGATAGTTATATTTTATGTGTTAATACAATGGCCGGGCAGAACCCATTAGCCGATTATTTGATGCAGGCTACTTTTCTAGTGACTGACATCTAATGTGCGCCTGTGGGGTGTGTACTCTTTGAAGTGTGACAGTTGTGATGAGCACTGCTATTAAGGCTTAAAAATTTGTAAACTGTGTTGATAATAGTTTGGTTAATCTGGATTTTATGTCAATATTCTGACATCTAAAGGAAAAGATAAAGGATTTGGACGTGGTTTTGCGTCCACTTCAAATACGCAATATCTATCATCTATCTATCTATCTATCTATCTATCTATCTATCTATCTATCTATCTATCTATCTGTCTGTCTGTCTGTCTGTCTATCTATCTACCTATCTCATATTTATCTATCTATCTATCTATCTATCTATCTATCTATCTATCTATCTATCTATCTATCTATCTATCTATCTCATATCTATCTATCTATCTATCTATCTATCTATCTATCTATCTATCTATCTATCTATCTATCTATCTATCTATCTATCTATCTATCTATCTGTCTGTCTGTCTGTCTGTCTGTCTATCTAATCTATCTATCTATCTATCTATCTATCTATCTATCTGTCTGTCTGTCTGTCTGTCTGTCTGTCTGTCTGTCTGTCTGTCTATCTACCTATCTCATATCTATCTATCTATCTATCTATCTAATATCTATCTATCTATCTATCTATCTATCTATCTATCTATCTATCTATCTATCTATCTATCTATCTATCTATCTATCTATCTAATCTATCTATCTATCTATCTATCTATCTATCTATCTATCTATCTATCTATCTATCTATCTATCTATCTATCTATCTATCTTCCTTTAAGGTGCTGTATTATCACATTTTCAGAAAAATAAAATACACGTTTTCTTTATTGGTTTGTTAGCGTTTTCTTGGCTTATCTGAGCCATTTTAAATGTAATGACTTGGCTCCTGAGACCCACCATGATCTGACATTGACAACTACTTCCCCTTTTAATGAAAACATATAGACAGTTGTGATATTCCCATTATTGTTAATGGCATTACTAAATAAATATGTTTTTGTTTAAGATCCTAATCTCTTAAAGCATATGTATAATTAAATGACAAACCCACCCAAAACATTTGTCTAACTTAGACACTAACCCTAAATGAACCCTAACTCTTAGTTTGCCATAAACATGTCAGATGAATTGGACAGTCTTGACTACTTTTTCCAATTGTTAACCCTTAAATTATTCATTTTTGCAAACAACCAATAAATGTGACATTTTAATCTGCCATGTTGGAATTTGTCCCCCAAAATATGTCCCCCCAAATCTGCTGTCAGGGAAAACAAGGATAGACAAACTGTATAGATATTGATATTAGTTCAAATCTGTATTTCTTATCCAAACTGTTGAAAATAAATCAGAACAGAAGAGGATGGATGTAATCATTTGTTTTGGTTCCAATGGAGACCTGTAATGATAACATCTTAGACCCAAAATAAAAGTGTTGGGACACTTATAGGGAATAAGTTCTTTTTTATGTTGTTTTTTTTGCAAACATTGCAAGAATACTGTATTATTGCATAGATGAGTTGTGTTTCTTAGATGTAGGTCACACAGCCACCAGCCCTTCTCTCCTACACAAATATTCCTATAAGGCTTTGTTATTTCCTTGTTTGTACAGATTATCAAGGCGCTAAGGAAGAAGAGGGACAGGCAAGGTGTTTCTGCTGTCTGTTTAGTTTTAATGAATTCAAAATGGTGGCTGCTATTGCATATTTGTCCCATGTTTTCCTACTTATTTTTTTTCAAATCAACAATAAATTGTAACTAATATAACATAAATGGATGAATATAAAATAAATATAAAATATGACATTAATATAAAATAATTTAAAAGTTATTTATCAAATTAGGAAATGAAGGGATGTTTTTATTGGCATGTCATTAAACAATGAATTTCCATGCTACCTGGTTTTCCAGTCCTAAGAAATTGATGGCATTTTCTCGTACGAGCGCTGCTTCCACTTCATTTAAAAATACTCCTACTGTGAATTGCCGACACACTTGTTGTGGCAGTTCAGAATTTTACAGCCTTCTCCCATTTAAGTGAATGGAAGAATCCTGCAATACTGTGAACCGCCACTAGAACCATCAGCGATACACAGTATAAGCAGGCATGAAATGAAGGGGTCGCAGCACTTGCACAGCCTCTTCAAAACAGCTGATCGACGTGGGTGCCAGGAGTGGGACCCCCACCAATCAGATTTTGTTGGCCTATCCTAAGGATAGGCCATTCATTTCTTAGGACTGGAAAACACCTTTAAAGTATCAGACTAAATTTTTTCCTTTTTCAAGTTTCCCACATTATGATACAAAGATCAGAGTTTATTTCATCAAGGCCTTCAAAGACTCTTTTTTTTTTTCAATCCACACTGTTTTTCTTCTGGTATTCACATGGTCTGTCACATAATAACCACACAGCAGTACACTTAACACTGCTGTAAGTAATCTCATTATAATTGTGCAACTTGAGAGTACAATATTTGTGCGTTGTATAATTCTATTACTATTGCTATATACTAATATTTACACCAGGTCTACACCATCAAAAGGAAACATGTTATAGGGAGGGAAAATAAATCGGAAAAAAGTGGTGCACAAAAATACATAAAAATGACCTTTTATTAATATACTCTACAATAATCAATGGCACAAAATTTAAAACATAGGCAGAAATTTTCGGGTAATTATTGAATAATAACCCACTGGATCATCAAAAGGCTGGATGTTCCCAATATATTTAACCAGCCTGACTACTAGGTACTCTGTTTTTATTTTGTTCACACACAGTGTATATTTTAGTAAATTGAGCCTTGCCACAAAGTAATACAGAAAATCGATTATCTTACAAAAGATAATGGTGGCGCATTGTATGTAAGCCACAGCACCGTGCTGTAGATTCTGCCCCTAGAAGAAGCCAAGACAGACTCGGCGAAACGCGTGTCTGGACGATCATAGGCAGTTAGCATAGGAATGGGAATTACTGCTTAGTTAGTTTAGCCACAATCAAATCTCAGGGCAGAATCTATGCCGCGATGCTGTGGCGTACATACAATGCGCCCCACACACAATTCAATATTGCGCTGATGTAGTTTTCTGCACCTGTGCACGGTATGGGAGCCATCTGATTTGCCTTCCATTCAGCGTGTTCTATACACGCCAAGAGTATACAATGGCAGTAGTCTCCCTGCAACTTGAGTACTGCAGAGTACAATAAGAAGTTACCACGTGGGACTCCGGTTTAGCCGCTTTTCCTGTTACCTGTATGGCGTGTGCTGCCAAGTTAGATTGAGCTGTGGTAACGATTTGCTTTGCATCCAGTGAAGGTAATACCACTGGTAGCAGGACAACCTGTAATACAATTCAACACAATTATGCTGCAAATATGTACCAACATTGTTATAACACAAATTAATTCAATATAAGTCTAACAAAACACTAAATAACTAATAGCTTATTGCAGTTGGGACTTTTGTAAGATAATAGATGTTCTGTATTACTTTGTAGCAAGAATCAACTAACTAAACTAAACTAAACTAAACACTGTGTGTGAACAAAATAAACACAAGGCATCTAGTAGCGAGACCAGTTACATTTATTGGGGACATCCAGCCTTCTGATCCCTTGAGTTAATATTCAATAATTATTTGAAAATTTCTGCCTACGTTTTAAATTTTATGCCATTGATTATTTTAAAGTATATTAATAAACTGTATTTTTTATGTATTTTCTGCATAGCTTTTTCCCATTTCTTTTCCCTCCCTACTATATTATATAAGTAATGTCATGGACTGGCAAGTCATTTGTATAAAGAAATGCTCCTTCTGTAGGATCCTTTAATATCAATATACACATGATAAATGCAGCATTGGGGCAATTTGGACCCAACTCCAAATGTAAACAGCTCCTATCCTAAAAAGGTGTTCTTCCCAGCAAGAATCTTTTCTTCTCCATACAGTACTGAGTGGAAAAAGTAAATAATAGTCCCTATAGTAGCCACAAAATTGATCTCATAGAAGTTGTAACTTTTTAGCCCCAATAACTTATCTGGTACAGACCTGCACAGCACTCAAAGCATACGTCCAGTGAAAAATAAAAAAAACGATACAGTGCTCTTAGATCCTGATGTACCGAACCTTTGGCCACTTTTGGTGCAGAACATTTATTCCACCTATTTCACTAACAGAAAGTTAGAATTGTTTAGTTACAGTTATAGTAGAGTTACAGCCCGGTCACAGTCACTGTTTCTAAAAGCTTGTTAGCTTACATTACCCTTGATACTCCTCTTCCTCCTCTGTTAGTATACTCCTGTAGTCACTCCCCTCTATCTATCTATCTATCTATCTATCTATCTATCTATCTATCTATCTATCTATCTATCTATCTATCTATCTATCTATCTATCTATCTATCTATCTATCTATCTATCTATCTACTTTTGCTGATGGCATCAGCCGAGGAATGCAGTAATTTAAGTCTCCTCTTCCTCTAATCTACAGGGTGGGCCATTTATATGGATACACCTAAATAAAATGGGAATGGTTGGTGATATTAACTTCCTGTTTGTGGCACATTAGTACATATACTAATGTGCCACAAACAGGAAGGGGGGAGGGGGTAACTTTTCAAGCTGGGTGTTGACCATGGTAGCCATTTTGAAGTTGGCCATTTTGTATCCAACTTTAGTTTTTTCAATGGGAAGAGGGTCATGTGACACATCAAACTCATCGAGAATTTCACAAGAAAAACAATGGTGTGCTTGGTTTTAACATTACTTTATTCTTTCATGAGTTATTTACAAGTTTCTGACCACTTATAAAATGTGTTCAAAGTGCTGCCCATTGTGTTGGATTGTCAATGCAACCCTCTTCTCCCACTCTTCACACACTGATAGCAACACCGCAGAAGAAATGCCTCCCGATCTGACCCCCTTAGACTTTTATCTTTGGGGTAATCTGAAGGCAATTGTCTATGCTGTGAAGATACGAGATGTGCAGCAACTGAAACTACGGATACTGGAAGCCTGTGCTAGCATTTCTTCTGCAGTGTTGCTATCAGTGTGTGAAGAGTGGGAGAAGAGGGTTGCTTTGACAATCCAACACAATGGGCAGCACTTTGAACACATTTTATAAGTGGTCGGAAACTTGTAAATAACTCATGAAAGAATAAAGTAACGTTAACACCAAGCACACCATTGCTTTTCTTGTGAAATTCTCGATAAGTTTGATGTGTCACATGACCCTCTTCACATTGAAAAACCTAAAGTTGGATACAAAATGACCAACTTCAAAATGGCCGCCATGGTCAACACGCAGCTTGAAAAGTTTCCCCCATCCCATATACTAATGTGCCACAAACAGGAAGTTAATATCACCAACCATTCCCATTTTATTTTGGTGTATCCATAGAAATGGCCCACCCTGTATATTGAAATGGAGTGCGCAGCCTGAAAGTGAATGAAGTTAATACACAACATAGAGCACATAAGTTTTTAATTCTAGATTAGTAGCTTGAACTTACACATTGAGGTACATATCTAAGGGTAAAGTTGACACTGTACATGATGCTACTACTTGTGATATAGATTATTCCAGTAAAAAAAAAAAAATACCATGAGTAATTGCTTTGAACGTTAATATCTAGTGCAAATCCAACAATATTGACATTATTTAATTTGAATACACTAATCAAAGCTTTAACTAACCATGTAAAAATTTTTAATGTTACGTACTATATACACATGTGCATTAAGCGAGTTTTCCTAAAAAGGTTTTATGACTTATCCATAGGATAGGTCATAAAGAATTGATCGGTCAAGGTCTGTCTGCTGTGACAAGAACAGATACTGAGAACATATTTTTGTCCCATTCACCATTGGAAGGCAGGTCGCACATGCTTCCATTAGTTGAACGCCTACTGGTTGATGTTTTATGACCTATCCTATTGATTTATTATCAAGTCTCAGTCATTTCGAGCAAATTATATTTTAGAAAGCAACTATGAATAACCAGCAACGCATATATGTACAAAATTAGAAAATTATAGGAATATTTTAGACAAAACTGATACATCGTTATGCCTTGTGCAATGCCTGAGGGGGTTAGTACTTCACAGATGGATTCTCTCTTTGGTGTTCTTTGAATCGCTGTGTCATGCACCACCCCCTCAGGCCTAGCACTTGGCATAACACAATGCATCAGTTTTCCCTGGAGCGACCCTTTAATAATTGTAAAGTGGTAAAGAAATTATTTCTTAAATTTTCTTTAAAATTTGGATTTTTATATAGCAATACCAGGTGTTCTCCTGCAGGTCTATTATTTATGGCAGTCAATGGTCATGAAGCAGATTGTGTCTGATGAGGGGACTTCATAAGGGATATTAAAGTTCTGTACTGCCATGTTCCAATAATGCCACTATCTTATGTTATTGTTCTATGATTAATTGAATATACTGTCAAAAATAGTTCCATTATAAAACTTATATTGTATTTCATTAAGTACAATCCTAAAGAAGTGGAACCATAGTCCTAATCTACCAGTACCAATTAGTCAAGATCGGGGCGAACACTAATGTAAAAATAAAATTAACAATGCTTCATAAAAGGGAAACTTAGCGTTCAGTCCAGTTTATTTACTTGCAATTCAATGTTATCTTTTGGTACCTGGTTGCAGCCAGGATAGGCCGACTATAGCGTTACCTAAAGTGGTTTTCCCAACTTGGCCTATTTGAAGAAAGGGTTGGATTTTACTAAACGGGTTATCCTACGAAAAAATATTATACATAAACAGAAAAGAAAAGTAGTTTTTCAATATAAATTTACTAAAAAATATTTTTCTGTGCTGAAATAACTTATATTGGTGTCAGTGGTAGCATCTCTGATATGCGCATCCACCTTTTACATCGGGCAGTGGTGGTCATGCATGCAGAGTTACTGCGCTTCTCTCTTTTCGGTGTTGCGCAGTGATCTTTCCTCGTGATGCAGACCATTCATTATGCCTATGTACTATCAATATTCACTAACCGTAACATTAAAAAAAAAGCAGCAAAATTAGGTTTTCAGCAGAGATTCTTCCATTAATTATATTAGAATTATGTTCAATGTTAATCCTAGGATTTTTTTTTCTTGGGTGAAAAAAACGCCTTTAAGTCATTGCTAATTAACAATATACAAATGTTTTTTTTATTAGATCATTCACTTACTATGATCTTGTGACACTTGCTATATCCTGGATTGCCCATTCTGCTTTCCTTGTTTGCGGGCGGGTATACTGCCTGATCCCATGGGACTCGAGAGCAGATCATGCAGGATCGTGTAAGATAAGGTTAATCAAAGCATCCTGTTTATCTGTATTGGAAAATATATAAGCTGGACAGCTCCAAGCTGCTGACACTGCGTTATCTTGCCGATCGCTACTGCACATGTGCAAGCTATATATGAGAAGCCCGACGGTAAAATGAAGTTTAATTTGGATAAATATAAGGTTATGCACTTGGGCCGAGGAAACAAATTTTACAATTATGCATTAAATGGTAAAACACTGGGTAAAACTACAACTGAAAAATATTTGGGGATATTGCTGGACAGTACATTAACCTTTAGCAACCAGTGCCAGGAAGCTGCTGCCAAGGCAAATAAAATTATGGGATGCATCAAAAGAGGCATATATGCTCATGACAAGAACATAGTTTTGCCTCTATATAAATCACTAGTCAGACCACATATAGAATATTGTGTACAATTTTGAGCATCTGTGTATAAGAAGGACATGACTGAACTAGAACGAGCACAAAGGAGGGTGAACCAGGTAATGAAGGGAATGTGCGGATTGCAGTACCAAGAAAGGTTATCAAACTTGGGAGCATTCAGTTTAGAAAAAAAATGGCTTAGGGGCGATCTAATAGCAATGTACAAATATATAACTGGACAGTACAGAGATCTTTTTAATAATCTTATTACACCTTGGCCTGTAACAAGGGGGCATCCTCTATGTCTAGAGAAAAAAAGGTTTCACCACCGTCACAGACGGGGATTCTTTACTGTGAGGGCAGTGAGGCTATGGGACTCTCTACCACAGGATGCTGTGATGGTTGATTGACCTTTGCCATATATATTGTTATATCTATCACAACTAAAACTCGAAAACAATGTTTAAAAACTCATGTTAATTTCAATATTGATTAAGCAAAACAATCCTGCTCACGCATAGTTCTACGACATGGCAAAACCATGTCAATTTAAATTTTATGTTATCAATGATATATTATTGATTTATTTTTACATTTCAAAATTTGATATGATAGAAATATAGATTAACCCCTTTGAGCACCCACACGTGCTATTATGTCCGGGTGCGGAGGGTGATGTTTAGAGCGTGCTCACGTGCTGTTGCTGGCTGTTTAAGCCCTCAAAAGCTGCCGTCAATCGCGACCGCAGGATCTGAGGCATTGAAAAGAGGGTGCAGCCCCCTCCGACAGCTCAACCCCCCCTCGCAACGAGATGAGGGGAGGTGACGGTTGTCATGGCAGCCCAGGGGCCTAATGAAGGCCCCAAGGGCTGCCTTCACACTGCCTCTGTTAAGCCCTGCGGGTGGCAGGGCTTCACAGAAGCCTGTAAAAAGGACAATATAATGCAACACGTTAGTATTGCAGTGTATTGTATCAGTGATCTAATGATAATAAATAATAAATGATAATGATAATAAACCCCCTTTTTCCATTTTCCCCTAAAGTAATGTAAAAAATAAAAAAAGTAAACAAAATTGGTATCGCTGCATCCGTAAAAGTCTGAACTATTACAGTATAGCATTATTTAACACGCACAGTGAATGCTGTAAAAAAGAAAAATTTAAGACGCCAAAATTACCGTTTTTTGGTCAACTTAGCTCTCAAACAAAATGTAATAAAAAGTGAGCAAAAAATTCTATGTACCAAAAAATTGTAGCGATAAAAATTACAGCTCGTCCCGCAAATAATAAGGCCTCACACCACTCAATTAGTAAAAAAAATGTAAAAGTTATGGCTCCCAGAATGTGGCGGCACAAAACATTTTTCTTTTTAACAAAGTTTTTTTCAATAAAAGTAGTAAAATATAAAAAAAAACCTATATTTAACAATTGAGGAATTGTATTTTTTTCCAATTTGAGCCCGCAAATAATTTGTTTTCAGTTTCCCAGTACATTATATGGGACTATAAATGGTACAAAAAAAACTACAATTCCTCCCACAAAAAATAAGCACTCACACCACTCTATTAACGGAAAAATAAAAAAGTTATGGCTCTTGGAATGCGGAGAGTGAAAAACTAAAGGAACAATAAAAAATGTCTATTATTATTATTATTATTATTATTATTATTATTATTATTATTATTATTATCATTTTCACCAACACCATCATCATTTTGGTATCACTGCTGTCATCACCAAAGGGTTGTCCCACCAAAAAACATCATATTTATTGTAAAGATTAAAAAAACAAAAACAATGTACTGTTTGCCATTTAAATGATGTTAAAAACTAACCAGTCAAGAGTTAACTTAAATTTACTTACATAGTATGGCGCCACCTGATGTTCAAAGTGTATAACAATGTGCACATCCACCAAATGAGTAAGAGCTTGTGGACGCGCATGCTCAGTCACTCTTCCCACAGACAGTTCTCTGCATAGTGATCCTCTGATCACTGCAGAGCAGCCAAAAGAAATAGTAACAGACTTTCTTTACATTGGAATATACAAAACTGATTTTAAAGATAAAAATAAAAAAAATAGCCATGAAGTCTGGTTTTATTATCCCTTTAATGACATTATGATTGGGGTATTTTTGGAGCCTGGTCAATATGCGCAAGTTTTTGGTATGTGTTGGTTTAAAGGCTATCATTTTTTAATTTTATATGGATACCTAATAGATTTTTTTTTTCATACATAAAAAGCTTTATTACCATTTCTTATAATCTGTGTAGTTTTGTTTTTACAGTTATTAGGGATAAGAAAATAAAAAAAATTAAGTTGTAAAAAAAAAAAAAAACTTTTTTAAATTTGTACCCTATAAATGTAATTCTCTTATTAACAGTTTGTTTACCATTATTTTACCATATATATATTTTTTTACACACGTTAACTCCCAAAAGGTTACAACAGAAATTTGAGGAGGGTGGGGTCATTATAATTGTACATTTCAATTTTTACACAATAGTTTCTCTGAATAGTTTCCTACCCTTTGTAAAGAGATCTCAGCATGAAAACCCATGATCTATTACATGATAATAAATAGTGATTAATACATAAATAGTTCCATATTAATTAATGCAACATATTGAGAACTGTGTATATGCCAATGGAAAGCAGAAGTGGTAACAAAAATGTTCTAGCAATATTTGTCAAGAGCATATATATGTGTGTGTGTGTGTGTGTGTGTGTGTGTGTGTGTGTGTGTGCGCGCGCATCACATGAAAAAGAAGTGTGCGTCATGTGTGAGAGATAGTGGAGACAAAAGCCAGAGGACTTGTCCATATTGGCGAATCTGATTTCTTATTTCATTTTTAGACCTGCATTGAAAGAATAAAAGCTGTTATCTGATTGGTTTCTCCAGTTGTTTTCAATATTCGTTTTCATACATGGGGCCCCTTAGATCCTTGGCCCTGATGAAAAATCTGTACCTGGCCCCCTCAATCAACAAATGCCATTAAGACGTCCTCAGATAACATAGTCTTGGTTTGGCCCTCTGCCTATTGTTACGATGGTAGTGGTCTGCAAGCAGTTAAATACAGTGTTTATGATTGGAAACATTGGCAGGAAATCAGCAACAAATTACATTTTATTTCCTCTTCCCTTACCTCTCTCCTACTCATGACTTTATTTTTTTTTCCTTTCCTGTCCTTGCAGTCTGTACTTGGATGTCTTAAATATACTTATGTCGGTGGATATGTGCCAATCAGACTATGTTGAAACTTAAGTGGGCACTTCCACCATAAACAGTTGTGGCATAGCCATATGATGTCATGAAGGTATGATTGGTTGGAGACTGACCGCTGGAACCTCCATCAATTCTGAGAACAAGTGCCCGTTTCCCCAGAGGAGATATAGCCACCAATAGATGGGCTGTTTCCATTGTAGTTTGTGGGAAATACATAAACAGCCGAGTGAGCACACTATATTTGTAATGAGAAACCCCTTTGATATATTCATAACTTAAATATGTATTTATTTTTTTGGGATCAATATCAAATTATGTGTGAAATAATAGTCATTAACAGTTATTTTACTTTTACAGGTTAAGAAACCGTGCACAGAATCAGATGTTCCAGAGCCTCAAAATTCCAGGTAACTGGCTTTAAAATATTTCACGATTAGCAGATGGAGTACAAAAGTGATTTATAAGGAGGTGGCGCTGCTTTCATGACAAAATCATATCCAAGGACCATGAGCGTGAAAGAAAACAGAGGCAGAAAGACCTGGGTGTATGGCATATGGGCCAGGCGAACATGCCTTGAAATGTAACTCACACCAGGCATGCTAATGGTGTTAATGGCTTTTACAATTAATACGAGAGTGGAATGGAGAAGACGGGAGGAGATAAAAGCAGAAACACTTTGCAGGAACAATATTGCCAACTTGTCACCTGTTACACATCAGAAGGAATGGTTATTCTCTAACTCCCAGCTGAAATAAACTCTCCATCCAAAATTAATGGTTCTTTTTAATTCTGAGGTGATGCTGGAAACACCTAGTCGACTGCATGTAACATCTATGAGAGCATAGGTTAAAGTCTGTAACTCGTGTGATTGACTATGTATATTGTTTTTATGTAAAAAATAAGAAAATACTCAAATTCCAATCATTTTCCAAAAATAAATATTGGTAATTTGAGTGAAATTATAAGGGATAGATAGATAGATAGATAGATAGATAGATAGATAGATAGATAGATAGATAGATGATAGATAGACAGACAGATAAGATAGATAGATAGATAGATAGATAGATAGATAGATAGATAGATAGATAGATAGATAGATAGATAGATAGATAGATAGATAGATAGATAGATAGATAGATAGATAGATAGATAGATATGAGATAGATAGATAGATATGAGATAGATAGATAGATAGATACAGTGTCTTAAGACTGTATCCCCCCCCCCCCTTTAGTGTTTTTTCTTTTTTTTTTGCATCACAACCTTGAACCTAACGGTTGTTTTAGGGCTGCGTGCCATTTGATTTACACAACTTATCTACCACTTTGAAAGTGCAAAATATGTTTTACTGTGACACAAACAATAATCAAAACAAAAAACACAGAACTTCTAAAGTCCATAACCCCGGAAAGTCAATACTGTGTGCAGCCACCTTTTGCTGCGATTACAGATACAAGTCTCTTGGGTTATGTCTCTATTAGCTTAGTACATGCAGACACTGGGATTTTGCCCATTCTTCCAGGCAAATCTGCTCCAACTCCTTCAAATTAGATGTGCTGCGTTGTGTACAGCGTCTTCACGTCATGCCGCAGATTCTCAATTGGATTGAGGTCTGAACTTTGACTCGACCATTCCAAGACATTTACATGTTTCTCCTTAAACCCCTCCAGTGTAGCTTTAGCAGTATGTTGACGGTCATTGTCCTACTGGAAGGTGAACCTCCGACCCAGTCTCCAACCACTGGCAGACTGAAACAAGTTTTACTTAAGAATTGCCCCGTTTTTACTGCCATCCATCTTTCCTTTAATCCTGACCAGTTTTCCAGTCCCTGCAGATAAAAGCATTCCCACACCATGATGCTGCCGCCATCATGCTTCACTGTGGGTATAGTGTTCTTGTGGTGATGGGAAGTGTTTGGTTTGCTCCACACACGTAATTTCCCATTATGGCCAAAATATTACATTTAAATGTTTTCTCACCAGAGAACCTTCTTCCATGTGTTTGCAGAGTCTGCCACATGCTGTTTGGTGAACTCAAAATGTGTTTTCTTATTTTTTTTAATGCAATGGCTTTTTTCTGGCCACTCATCCATAAAGCCCCACTCTGGTGTGTACATCTTATAGTGGTCCTATGGACCGATAGTTCTATCTCCGCTGTGGATCTCTGGAGCTCCTTCAGTGTTATAGTTTGTGTCTTTTTGTAATCCTCAGAATAATTCCCTCCTTGACCGGTTTTGTAAGTTTTGTGTGGGCGACCTTCTCTTGTCAGGTTTCTAGTTGTGCCATATTTTTTCAATTGTGCTATAATGGATTTAATGGTGCTCCGTGGGTTGTTCAAAATGTTAGATATTTTTTTATAGCCCAACCGTGATCTATAGTTCTCCACAACTTCATCTCTGACCTGTTTGGAGAGCTCCTTGGTCTTCATGTTGCTTGCTGAGTGATGTTGCAGACTTAGGTGTCTTTCAGAATAGGTGTATTTGTACTGACATCATGTGACAGATCATGTGACACTTTGATTATACACAGCGAGACCTTATACAACTAATTATGTGACATCCGAAGTTAATTCGTTTGACCAAAGCTTATTTAGGGGTTACATAGAAGAGAGGATGAATAAATATGCACTCACAACTTTTTTTTTTTAATTCTATTTTTTTAAAAGGTATTTTTTATTCCACTGTATCAATTTTGACTATTTTGTCAGGTTCATTACATAAAATCAAATTTAAAATCCATTTTAATTGCAGGTTGTAATTCAATAAAGCAGGAAGAGGGTGAATACTATCACAATGCACTGTAGTTATTTGGAGGGCTATCATGATTCTGTTTACAATAGCAAATTCACATATATTTTTTCTCGCTCGGATGTGCTTTATGTAACTATGTCAGAATAAATATGCTACCTACTTATGAGTTAGAGTATGTTCTCGTATGTATGTTTTTGACAGTAGGAATATCATACTGTAGTCTGCAGTGGTTTTCTTAACACTTATCGAAATCTCATGGACCCCATTATGAGCCACTACGGTAGCCTTGGTAATAGTGTAAACAGATCGTAAGTTTATCTTTGCTGACTTGCTTAAGGGCACATTAAGACGTGGCGGAATTGCTGTTGAATTCCTCTATGGACAGTCCACAGTGGAATTCTGCAGCAGCCGTTTTTACATTTGTTTCTATACATTTTTAGGAAGCTTAGTTCAGACATTGCAGAAAATAACTGTGTTGAATTTAGTCTGCGGTGCAGAATTTTCCCTCCGCAGCATGCTCATTCCATTGCGGAGAAGAAGCGGAATTTCACTGCGTATTTCAGCCTTTTTAATGCAAAAACTGAAATCTGTGGCAAGCCCGCTGTGATATCTGCAACGTCTGAATTACCTGTCAAATATGCAAATGTTGGTGCAGATATGTTGTGTAATTGCCCCAAATCTGCACCAACATTTGCAGCGAAAAAACTCTGCCAAGTCTGAACATGGCCTATGAGTACGGAGTCATTTCCATGGCAATAGGTATTGATTGCTTCTTTCTAAAACTGTGATAATTATATTTCTGAGGATCAGATTTATTGTTCAAAACCTTGGACTGTGTGAGTAAAAAAAAATGCCACTATTCTCATGATGGATTGGTAAAATTTCCATCTTTTCATTACAGTTTTGACTTATTTTTCAGTTCATTTTGTTCTGGGCTACATAGACAAAATTACCTGCTAATATCTGGAAACTATGAACAAGCAGACCAGATGCTGTTGATGGATCCAATTGTTCCAATTTAGTGTCCCTATTTAATACTTTGGTTACATAATAGTATAGTGTTATAAGTGTGTTATAGGTCTGATTGGCTGTTGACACCAATATACCTCTTGAAGCCAGGTCTCGACTAACATATAAATCATTCCCAGATTGGTTTATTAAAGAGGTTCTCCCTAAATACATTTTATCGACATTTGAATTATAACACAGCCCGAGTTGGGGATCAGCAAGTTGTGACGTCAGTCAGTCAGTCTCTCTATTTATACCTATTAGACTCACATCTAGGCTCTCATAAGACTGAATAGAGAGACCGACGTACTGTCCACACAGCAGACACTGTACGATTCAGTTAGTCAGAGTGGTGGTCATGTAACCAAACGGCAGCCCGGAACGGAGTCTGAAACTACAAGATTAAAGCAATAGGTGAGTTTTATAACCATCTTAATTATAAACAGGGGGCCCGAAAACATTTTTGCTGGGAGTGCTTCTTCAAGGATTCTTTCACAGGACTGGCGCATAGAAGATGTAGTACCAGTATTTAAAAAGGGGTCAAAAAGTGAGATGAAACTATGAGCCTGTAATTCTAACTTCCATTGTGGGTAACTGTTTAAAGGTTTTCTAAGAGATGCTATCCTGAAGTATCCTAATCAAAATAAACTTATAACTTAATATCAGTATGGGTTTATGAGGGATCGGTCCTGTCAAACTAATCTGACCAGCATTTATTAGGGTGTAAATTCTAGATTGGACCACTTGTCATATATCTGTATTGTTTCAAACATTTGATTATGTTCCACATAAAAGGTTGGTACATAAAATGAGAATGCTGGGTCTGAGGGAAAATGTGTGCAAGTGGATAATTGTGAAAACAGAGGGTGGTTATTAACGGTACATACTCAGATTAGGTCACCGTTACTAGTGGGGCACCACCGGGGTCAGTATTGGATTTTATTCTTTTTAGTATATTAACGAATTTATAGAGGACTTCTGGAGTAAAATATAATTTTTTTGCAAATGATACTAAACTGTGTAAAGTAATTAATACAGTAGGGACGGATTTTTTGTTACAAACAGATTTGGATAAATTGGAGGCTTTCACAGAGAACCGGAAAATGAGGTTTAACATAGATAAATGTAAAGTTATGCCCTTGGGAAGGGAAAATACATGCCATCATTACATACTAAATGGGAAAACACCAGGTAAAACTCATATGGAAATGGGCTTATGAATATAAGTCAACAGTAAACTTGGCAGCAGCTGTCTGACACTGGCTGCTGCAGCTAAGGCAAATAAGGTCATGGGATCAAAAGGAGCATAGGTACACATGATGAGATCATAATTCTACCACTTCACAAATAACTAGTCAGACCGTACATGGAATGTTGCGTACACTTTTGGTCACCAGTGTGAAAGTAAGACATAGTAAAGTTTGAGCAGGTTTAAAGGCAGGCAACTAAAGTAAAAAATGGAATGGGTGGATTGTAGTACCCAGAAAGATGATTAACCCCTAATTGACCAGCCTATTTTAAACCTTAGTGACCAAGCTATTTTTTTGCGTTTTTTTCATCTATATTCAGCTATAACTTTTTTATTTTTGCGTCAACATAGCTGTATAAGGTCTTGTTTTTTGCGGGACAAGTTTTATTTTTTAATAGCACTATTTTGGGGTACATATAATTTATTGATTAACTTTTATTAACTTTTTTGGTGGGGTAATAGAAAAAACCCCATAAATTTCACCACACTTTTTTTCGTTTTAGATTTACGCTGTTTACTGTGTGGTATAAACAACATAATAACTTTATTGAGTGGGTCATTACGATTGTGGCGATACCAAATTTATATAGATTTTGTAGTTTTACTGCTTTTACATCGTAAAAACACTTTTTTTTCAAAATGATTTGTTTTTGTGTCGCCATGTTTTAAGAGCCATAATTGTTTTATTTTTACTCCAATGCAGTTGTATGAGGGCTTGTATTTTGCGGGACGACATCTAGTTTTATTGGTACCATTTTGGAGTACGAGCAACTTTTTGATCACTTTTTATTAAATGTTTTTTTGAAGACAGGATGAACAGAAAACAGCAATTCTGGCATTGTTTTTTTCTTTTATATTTTACGGTGTTCACCGTGCGGGTTAAATAATGTAATCGTTTTATAGATGGGGTCGTTACGGACAGGGCGATACCAAATGTGTGTAATGTTTTAATTATTATTTTTTTTTAATATATTAATCTATTTTAGAAGGGAAAAAGTGGGTTTATAATTTTCTTTATTTTGGATTTTAATTTATTTATTATTAACAATATTAAACTTTATGATAACTTTATTTTTAGTCCCACTAGGGGACTTCACTATGCGATCTTCTGATCGCTCTTATAATACACTGCAATACTTCTGTATTGCAGTGTATTATTCCCTGCCAGCGTAAAACTGACAGGCACCAGCTAGGTCATGCTTCAGGCATGGCTTAGCAGGCACTCGCTACAGGCAGACCTAGGGGCCTTCGTTAGGCCCCCGGCTGCCATAGAAGCCATTGGCACCCTGCTATTGCAATTGCATGGTGCCGATGTGGTGAGAGAGGGAGCACCCTCCCTCCAAAACCACTTGGATGTGGCGCTCAATATTGAGCGCCGCATCTAAGGGGTTAAACGGGTGAGATCGATGTTGAAATCAATCCCGCCTGTTAGTGCAGGTGTCCGGCTGTCTTTAGCCTGCCCGACACCCGCTTTAGCTGGCACAGGACACCCGTGCCAGGCTTATGTCAAAGCTCTGTGAAAAGACGGCGCTCTGACATAAGTATCCTTAATGGCCGCCGTGAAAAGGCGAATTGGCCATTGTTAAGGGGTTAAAATTGGAGTTATTTTGTTGGGAAAAAGATGTGCTAGGTTTAGAGTTTCTTTATAGATCCATTAGCAATTATTCTCTTCACAAAATGATATTTAGAAGTCACAACCTCAGTGAGAATGCAAGGAAAATTTGCCAATTATAGCACTTTCCTAACATATACTAATAAACCTTTTAGTATAACTGTATACTGATAATGTAGGCATTGGAAAGAGAATAGTCTGTGTCAGCAGGAGTATTATGTATCACCACTTCTCAGAATAAGTAATAGCTACTATATAATATTAACTGTAAAATTAAATCATGTATAGCACTGCGTGCAACCTCATAGAGCCTGGTTTATGGTCATTGACTTTTCATAAACCCCCCCTTATAAGAATAAAGGTATGCAATCATGAAAATGAGCAGGTGGAGTAAGACTATTGCTGTTATTTTGCTTTTTGGATTCATTACGCTTTCTGTTTATTGTGTTTATTAATGATTCGCTGTAATAGATTTAGATACATAGATACATAGAGTGCTCATCTATGGAAATATCGTCAGGACCGATGCTGTTACACAGATTACAAACAATAAGAACAATGTGGACCTATATGAGTTGTCCATGTGTGCTGGCACCACTCAGTATTTTGCTTGTGGAGAATTATTTTTAAGGTGACCATGGCTGCAAAGTCCTGAATTTGACAGTGGGCATCGACATTGAGGTGTATCCCAATATATAAATGATGTATGAAAGAAACAATAGAAAAACTTCTTATTAGGAGCACTGCCATATGTGGCCCAGAGAAACATGAAGTCCAGGCTACAAAAGCTGTGAAGAACTGGATTCCTTACACGTTTCAACCTCCCATTGAGGACTTCATCCAGTTCTATTGTAGCCTGACTTCACGTTTCTTTGGTCCACATTTAGCAGCACTCCAAGGAAGAAGTTTTTTTATCTTAAGGCTGTTTCATACTTTTTATCTTTGTTAAAGTCACCCAAGCACTAAAAGAATAAAAAGTTGCATGCCCATCTGTAAATTTGCTGCAGTCCCTGGCACGACATTTTCTTGCACAACCAGACTTTTCCTTTTGATATTTTTTTTTTTAAAAACTACAAAAAATAACCTTAACAAAACATGAAATATACAACAATAATAACATAGAATAATTCTTACAATTAAAGTAGTAATAATTGTAAAACTTTAATTATCTGTTTACATAAAAATGTTGTTCACAGATTCCAGATGTATCAGAAAGGCACATGCAGAGTGATAAATGTGGTGCAACTCGCTAGACTTGTTTGATGTTTTTGTCTTATGCAAATATAATACCAAAATAAAATTCCATTGCTTCTAAGGTGATATCCTCCAGGTTGTACACATGCATTTACCTAGATTTAACTATTTATGAGCAGCATCAGCATTAGCAGTATCAGCATTCTTCTTTAGGAGCATGCAAAAGCAGGGGTTCCATTAAAGTTAGGGGGAGTTCACACATTCCAAACTGAATTTTGAGTGTTAAACGGACAGGCAGTAATACACTGCAATACAAAAATATTGCAGTGTATTATAATAGCGATCTGAGAATCGCATATTAAAGTCCCCTAGTGGGACTAGTAAAAAAGTAAAAAAAAAAAAGTTTAATAAAGTTAATAAAAAAAATGTGAAAAAAAAATGAAAAACCCACTTTTTCCCCTTACAAACTGCTTTAGTATTAAAAAACAAAATAAAAAAAATACACCGACTATAAAGCTATTACATTACTTAACCCGCACGGTGAACGGCGTAAAAAATGTAACAAAAAACGACGGAAAAATTTTCTGTGAATCCTGACTTTAAAAAAAATGTGATAAAAAGTGATCAAAAAGTCGCATCTACTCCAAAATGGTACCAATAAAAACTACGTCTTCCCGCAAAAAAAGCCCTCATACAACCGCATCGGCGAAAAAATAAAAACGTTACGGCTCTTCAAATATGGAGACACAAAAACAAATAATTGTAAAAAAATAGCGTTTTTACTGTGTAAAAGTAGTAAAACATACAAAATCTATACAAGTTTGGTATCGTTGCAATCGTAACAACCCGCTGAATAAAGTTATTGTGTTATTTATACCACACGGTAAACGGCGTAGATTTAAGACGCAAAAAAGAGTGGCAAAATTTCAGATTTTTTTCTATTCCCCCTCCAAAAAAAGTTCATAAAAGTTAATCAATAAATAATATGTACCTCAAAATGGTGCTATTAAAAAATACAACTTGTCCCGCAAAAAAAAACAAACCTTATACAGCTATGTCGACGCAAAAATAAAAAAGTTATAGCTCTTGGAATGCGAGGATGGAAAAACTTAAAAAATAGCTTGGTCATTAAGGTCTAAAATAGGCCGGTCATTAAGGGGTTAAACAATAATATCTTTGCAACCATTTTAAATATCACAACTATTTTTTGTTTTTCACAAGACTTATGAGTCTTTCATTTTCTAGTTTAATTAATTCCATGTTTTAAATTTTTAATGAGCAGACAAATCACAAAAAATGTGAGAAAAAAAACTTTTTGTATTTTTTTTATATGCAGTGGATATAAAACGTCTACACAATCCCTGTTAAATTGCCAGGTTTTTGTCACGTTACAGAATCAGTCCAATATGAATAATTTCAGAACTTTTTCCATCTTTAATGTCACCTATAATCTGTATAATTATATTGAAAAAAACCCTGAAATCATTTAGAGGGGAAAAATAAAAATAAAGAACAAAAATAATGTGGTTGCATAAATATGCATACCCTTAAACTAATACTTTGTTAAATTACCCTTTGACTTTATGACAGCATTTAGTCTTTTTGGGTAGAAGTCTATCAGCATGGCACATCTTGACTTGGCAATTGTTGCCCACTCTTCCTTGCTAAAGTGCTCCAAATCTGTCAGATTGTGAGGGCATCTCCTGTGTACAGCCCTCTTCAGGTCACCCCACAGATTTTCAATGGGATTCAGGCCTAGGCTCTGGCTGGGCCATTCGAAAACATTGATCTTCTTCTGTTGAAGTCATTCTTTTGTTGATTTGGAGGTATGCTTTGGGTCGTTGTTGTGCTGAAAGGTGAAATTCCTCTTTATCTTCAGCTTTTTAGCAGAGGCCTGCAGGTTTTGTGCCAATATTGACTGGTATTTGGAACTGTTCATAATTCCCTTCACCTTGACTAAAGCCCCAGTTCCAGCTGCAGAAAAACAGCCGTAAAAGCATAATGCTGCCTCCACCATGCGTCACTATGGGGATGGTGTTCTTTTGGTGATGTGCAGTGTTGGCTTTGCGCCAAATATACCTTTTGGAATTATGGCCAAAAAGTTCAACCTTGGTCTGATCAGACACGTTTTCCCACATGCTTTTGGCAGACTTGATGTAAGTCTTTGCAAAACATAGCCGGGATTGGATGTTTTTCTTTGTTAGAAAAGGCTTCCGTCTTACCACCCTACCCCACAGCCCAGACATATGAAGAATACAGGAGATTGTTGTCACATGCACTACACAACCAGTACCTTCCTAGAAAGTCCTGCAGCTCCTTTAATGTTGCTGTAGGCCTCTTGGTAGCCTCCCAGACCAATTTTCGCCTTGTCTTTTCATCAAGTTTTGAGGGACGTCCAGTTCTTATTAATGTCACTGTTGTGCCAATTGTAATCCACTTCTTGATGACCGTCTTCACTGTGTTCCATGGTATGTCTAATCCTTGGAAATTATTTGGTACCCTTCTCCTGACTGATGCCTTTCACAATCAGATCCCTTTGATGTGTTGTATGCTCTTTACGGACCATGGCTATTGCTGTCACATGCAACAAAGAAAATGTCAGGAAAATCCTAATAGAACAGTTGAACTTTATTTGGGGTTACTCAGAGTCACTTTAAATAATATCAGGTGTGTACTAACTACTATTTAGCATGAGTTTAAATGTGATTGGCTAATTCTGAACACAACCACATTCCCAATTAAAAGAGGGTGTTCACACTTATGTAACCACATTATTGTAGTTTTGTTATTTTTATTTTTGCCCTCTAAATGATTTCAGTTTGTTTTTCTAAATAATTGTACAGATTATGGGTCACATTAAAGGTGGACAAAGTTCTGAAATTATTCATCTTGGACTGATTTTGTAACATGACAAAAACCTGGCGTTTTAACAGGGGTGTGTAGACTTTTTATATCCACTGTATATTTATCTATATTTTATATATATATATATATATATATATATATATATATATATATATATATATATATACAGTATATATGTAATTAATATGTAACTAATTGTTACAGAACTGTACAGCATATATATATATATATATATATATATATATATATATATATATATATATGCTGTACAGTTCTGTAACAATTAGTTTACTTCTCTCTCTGCCACACTGGATCGCTGTGAGGGGAGAGTGAAGAGAGCGCAAAAAGGCTATATTCACACCACGTGAAAAAAAGGGCAGTTACCAACGGATCAACACATTAGTGTGTCTCAAAATTTCAATCCATTTCCTGGCCGTCTGACCGTTTTTAACCGCCATTTGCCATCCGTTTTTCATGGAGGTTAAAAAAAAATGGATGAATTTTATTAGTTAGGTTTTTTTTGTCCCAGCCACCTAAAAACACCACAGTGCCCATGTAGATTGTGCCGCAATACCCCTGTAGATTTTGCCACATTGCCCACTGTAGATAGTGCCAGTGCCCACAAAGATGGTGCCCACTGTAAGGCTGGGTTCACACGACCACATTAACGTCCGTAATGGACGGACGTATTTCGGCCGGAAGTCCCGGACCGAACTCAGTGCAGGGAGACGGGCTCCTAGTATCATAGTTATGTACGATGCTAGTAGTCCCTGCCTCTCCGTGGAACTACTGTCCCGTACTGAAAAACATGATTACAGTACGGGACAGTTGTCCTGCAGAGAGGCAGGGACTCCTAGCATCGTACATAACTATGATGCTAGGAGCCCGGCTCCCTGCACTGAGTTCGGTCTGGGACTTCCGGCCGAAATACGTCCGTCCATTACGGACGTTAATGTGCTCGTGTGAACCCAGCCTAAACAGTGCCACAGTGCCCACATAGTGCCACAGTTCCCACTGTAGATAGTGAGCACATAGTGCCACACATAGTGCCCATGTAGATAGCGCCACATCGTCCCCTGCAGGTAGTGCCCATATAATGCCACAGTGCCCATGTAGATAGTGCTACACCCCCTGAATATAGCACACCCCCTGTAGATAGTGCCACCCCCTGCAGATAGCGCCACCCCCCGTAGACAGCACCATCCCCCCTGTAGATAGCACCACCCCCTGTAGTTAGAACCACCCCCTGCAGTTAGCGCCACCCCCTGCAGATAGCACCATCCCCTGTAGATAGCATCATCCCCTGTAGATAGCCCCAATCCCCCTGTAGATAGCGCCTCTCCCCCTAAATAGCACCCCCTTCCTGTAGATAGCACTATTATAGCTCCGTGTAGGAGCGAAATCCCTCTGGGAGCCCCTGATTCTGTGATTCCTCTCCTACAGATACCCCCTGACGTCGCTTTCCAAATATACATATATATACATGTGCCAGTGTCTGTGTCCAATCGCCCCAGAAAGTGAACATGCAATGCCTTTTTATTATATTCAGATGAAAAAAAATTGGCACTTGGATATAGACTGATGCATAACGGTGCTGTGTAACTGCATGACGCAGACTAATATGGCAATTTTTTGTGGCACTATTATTAGCATGGCCGTGATGTCTGTATCAGCAGGCAGATGCACTCTATCAGCACCAGAGGTCAAAATTAAATTAACCCCTTAACGACATGTTACGTACTAGTACGTGACAGCCATAAAGGGGAAGTATGGAGCGGGCTCATGGGCTGAGCTCGCTCCATACTCAGTGGGTAATGGCTGTGTTATACAGCTGACACCACACTGCAACAGGCAGAGTCAAAGATTACTTTGATTTCGCCCATTGAACACCTTAAATGCGATGGTCAATCGCGACCGCGACATTTAAAGGACAGATGTCGCGGAAAATATTTTTTTAGATCAATTCGCTTTTAGTGTTTTATTAAAATACATTTTATTTATTTGTGTGTTTGTGTTTTACTTTTTTTTTCTAACATTTACTTCACTATGGGGGCTGCCATCTTTTTTTTCATCTCTGTATGTGTCGATTAACGACACATACAGAGATGGAATACGGCACATACATCCCCATAGAGAATGCGAACGGGAGCCGTTCCATTCACTATGGTGTACGCCGTCTGTGTGGAAACGGCGCATGCGCGGCTCCCACACAGTCCAAAAGGAAGGTCTTCGGCCGAGCGACATCTGGCGCCATTTTCATTTGGACCGGAAGCCGCGGCCGGACAGTAAGATGACTACTTCCGGTCGCGGCTTCCGGACATGTGTTCAGAAGCAAGCACTAGGAGCGGAGGGAGCGGACGGACCGGAGGGAGCGGCGGCAGCGGCGGCGGCAGGAGCAGGTAAGTTATATTTGTGTATGTTCGTGTTTTAGTGTGTGATTACCACTGTATGTAAGCCTACTACACTGTGCATTCGCTCAAAAAATGGTGGCACACAGTGTAGGAGGTTTGAACATTCAATCCCCTCCTTTCTCCTGGCACTAGCCAGGATAAAGGAGGGGGATTAATTGAGCACACTAGAGGGAGTGTGTCTTCTCAAATTTTGCAGCATAAAGCAATGTGGTTGCTTTACCACATGCCAATGCTGCAATTTTGGGAATTGCTCCCTCTAGTGACCAGCACATGGAAATGTTATAAATTAGAATCTAATTTATAATATTTCCTGACTTGTGAAAAAATTAAAAAAATGTGAACAATGTATAATCATGTATATACTAACTGTTTAACTAAAAACAAAAAAATAATAATAATTCTAGCGACACATTCCCTTTACATTGTTAGAATCAGTGGGGCACCCCCTCATAAACGCCATCGCGCCCACACGCGATTCAATCAGCTGGTGACAATAGTTGTCATGGCAGCCTGGGGGCCTAATGAAGGTCTCTGGAAAACTGACAGAATCACGATATACTGCAATACAATAGTATTGCAGTATATCATGCAAGTGATCCAACGATCCGTGGTTCAAGTCCCCTAGGGGGACTAATAAAAAAGGTAAGAAACAGTTGAAAGAAGTTTTTTTTTATGTTCCAAAAAAAAAAATATAGTATTAAAAGTTAAAAAAAAACACTTTTCCCATTTTTTTACCCTAAAGCAATGTTAAAAAAATAAATGTTAACAGAACTGGTATAGCTGCGTCCATAAAAGTCTGAACTACCACAAAAGAGCGTTGTTTAACCCACTTGGTGAAAAAAAAATATATATATAAAACATGCAAATTGCTGTTTTTTGTTTACCTTAGCTCTGAATTTTTTGTTTCATAAAAAGTGATCAAAAAGTCGCATGTACCCCAAAATGGTATCAGTGAAAACTACAGTTCGCCCCGCAAAATGTAAGCCCTCACACCACTAAATTAATGTAACATAAAAAAGTTATGGCTCTCACAATATGGTGACACAAAACATTTTTTTTTTTTAGCAAATAGTTTTATTTTTTTAAAAGTGGTAAAACATAAAACAAAACATATAAATTCGGTATCGTTATAATAGTATCAACCTGTATAATAATGGGAATATGTAGTTTTTACTGCCTGATGGACGCCGTAAAAACAAAACCCCCCAAAAAATTGCATAATCACAGTTTTTTGTCCATTTCACCACACAAATATTTTTTTTCAGCTTCCCAGTACATTATGCGGTACAATAAATAGTGCCATGAAAAACTACAACTTGTCCCACAAAAAACAAGCCCTTATATGGCTATGTCGACAAAGAAATAAATTAAGTTATGGCTTTTTGGAAGGTGGGGAGGAAAAAACGAAAATAAGAAAATGCAAATTGGTCATGTCCTTAAGGGGTTAAAATCTATTTATTTGAAAAAAAAATAATGGCACTTAGACACAGACTGCAATACAACGGCGCTGAATAAATGCTTGACACAGAACAATATGCTAATTTTTGGTGGCTCTATTACTATTAGATATATGTAAAACAATGAGTGACATTACATCCGTGACGTCTGTTTCAGAAGGCAGCCACATTTTATCAGCACCAGGATTAATATTATTGAAAAACATTTGTGAATAATATGATAAAGATTGGTGATTCAAAAATTACTGTAAGAATTGTATAGCTGTAGCAGCATTTACTCACAGCAATGGCTGCCTGTGGCTGCCTTACACACTCCTATCACCATGTAAAAACTATCTATCAAATTAATATAAATCTAAACACTACTGTTTATTTTCTATTCTTTTCTCCTTTTCTATTCTTTTACTATCTCTCACTCTCTGTCTGGCATCCTGTCTGTTTCCCCAGCCACAAGGCACCAGCATTCCCTGGTTGGGCTGTTTATAATGGTTATGACTCATATGACTGTCATCCACTGAATCATCACCTATACACCTCGTGATTGGCTGTGCTAGAGGGAGGGCTGCCTGCAAAGCATTACGGGGAAGCCCACCAGACTGCCACCCGAGGTCATGTGAACCTTCTTTTCTGTCTTCTTGTCTCTTCTGAACTGTAGAATGGCAGCCGCCATTTTGAGCGATTCATGTGGGATGAATCCCAAAAGTTTCGGATTAGCAAAAATCCAAAACTTTTGAGAAACTCCATAGAATTTGATTTGTGTAGAATAGATTCGCTCATCTCTAGAGGCTATGTCAAATACTGTATATAAGTAGAACCATATCTACTAACTAAAATTTCACTTTAGTCTACAGCTGCCCCTGCTCTAGATTAATGTCAGATTCCAACTGCTCAACTGTACCCTGATAATAAATGCTGAGGGAAAAGAAGATCAGGCATGTTGGATTATTGCTTGCTCAATCTTTTTTCTTCCAGGATATAAGCCACTGCCAGAAGTGTCTGGAAGCAGCTTGTCTCCCTATCACCTATTGCATAAACATGCACACTTGTCATGTTTATGGTGAGGTCTGAGAATTTAGGTGAGATCAGTGGGAGTCTTACTGCTAGGACACCCACCGCTCTCAAGAATGGTGCTCCTGGAGTGCCCTATGTTAATGGAGCAGGACTGCGCATGCTCAGTCACCGCTTCATTCAATTTCCATGGGGCTACCGGAGATAGCGATTACATCGTATGAGCAAAAAACAGCAATTCTAGCATTGCTTTTTATAAAAAAAAATGAGATTGTTGACCATGCGACATAAATAATGTGATAATTGTTTTGTTCGGGTTGTTACGAAAGTGTTGCTAATTATTATATGTACTTTTTTTTCATACACTATAAAGCATTTTATATTGGAAAAAGTTTTTTTTCTTAATATTTTTAAATATTTTGTTTATCTGTTATTTTTATTTTTTTTGGGGGGTGGGTTTATTCCCACTAGGGGACTTGAAATCTCTAAGCCTGATTGCTCATATAATACACAGCAATACTTCCATATTGCAGAGTATTATGCCTGCCTGGCAGTTTCTGTCTGGCAGGGCCTAATAGGTGTACTAAGATGGCATACCTAGGAGACTTTTATTAGGCCCCTGTCTGCTATGACAATCCATCCGCAGCCCGAAAATGCATCATGTAAGGGGGCCAATAGGGTGACAGAGGGAGCCCCTCCTTCTGTTTAACCACTTAGATGCCATGGTCATTGAGTTCCAATCCCAACCGTTAGAGCATGATGACAATTGTATAATACACAGCTCCTGTGCCATCACTATGATGTACGTTGACGCCATTTCATGGAAACTACATAGTTCCCATGACTTCAATGTTTGTCATGGGATAGAAAGGGGTTAAAAGTGACAATTAATATGGTTTCCTTTCTTTCTGATTTATTAATATATGGCCAATTAAATATTTTCAATGAAATTCCTTTTACTGTAATTACATTAAAGTTTTTAGACTTTGGGGCAAATAAGATTCTACAAATTTATGAATAGGCATACACCCCTTAAGAAATTTGGCGCATCTTCGGCTGTCTGTGCACCACAAGCTCTTGTAGATTTCCACTATAATTCACGCGAGTTTCTGGTATAAATTATAGCAAGTCTTACGGGCCCCAGTGGCCCCTCCCACTAATAACCGCCCATTTATTTCTAAAGAATAAAAAGTTGCAAATTATAGTGCAAATATTATGCTCCTTATAATTTTGTGACTTTTTGATGCCAGGAAACTGTAAAGACCTTTAAACCCATTTTTCCCTTTGTGTTTTACTTTGTGGGTGTTTGTATTCAGACTTTACATTTTTACCCAGTCATTGTAATGGGATGTATCTCAAAACAATACTCAATGTCTGGAACTTACTTTGCTATTGAAGACCGAACAGATTTTTTTAATGGACCTATTGCGCGGCCAATGTTTGGGCAAATGAGCGTTCATTCGAACGCTTGTTCCTCATCATTGCCTTGTGTAAACAGGGCAGCGATCAGTCAGCAGACGAGAAATTGCTTGTTTTTCGCCTGATTAAACTTTTTATGCGGCCAGAATAATGGTCACTTCTCGGCAGTGTAAACAGGGGATGGGGAGGTTTATTAACGGTGTCTTAGACAGACAGTATAGAAAGTATAAAACTAGACCAGAAAGGCAGAAACTCTGCCAAATTGATCACAGTAAAGCACACTATGTGGTAAATTTGGTGCATCTTGCTAGACACTTTTCTCTTCCTTATGCCACATCATGCCTGGTGTACTTTACATTAATATTTTGCACCAAAAAATATGGCGCACACCATTAACAAATCTGGCGCATTTTACAACTCATGTTTGCCATGCCCCTTTTTCTAGATACTTTTCAAAACTGTCTAGGAAGGTGCAAAAAGTGTCTAAACCACATAATAAATTTGGGGTGCCCAGAATGTACACTAGATTTTGCACATTTTGTGCCCCAATGTATTTTTTTTACCTACTTATTAAACTGATCACTATATATGTTGTTCATAGTCAAAACTGTGTATTTTTTGACTCATAGAGAAAAATGTACATAAACAGTCTTAAGAACTAACTACATTTTGTAGTATTGAAGCGCTCTCTAGTGGTTTATGTTGTTATTACTCTCAATAATTGCCACACTTTTCTTTGTGCATAGAACTTGTTTACTCATATCCTATATTAAGAGTTTTTGGGTATATACACTAGGACTTGTATATTATATGTGATGTAATGGACCATTGTAAAGACTCATAGGAACAATACACCGTCATTATACACGTTTGAATTAAACACTACGTTTTTGAATGTCTTTTCTTGTGACTAATATACTGTATATGTAGTTAAGGCAGAAGATAGAATATATGAAAGCCATTAGGAGTAGGCAAAACAGTAGAGAATGCAGTAGTCATTTATTTGAATCAGATTTTTTAACAGCTTCCCGACCGCCCACTGTCTTTTGACGTCAGGCAGTGCAGGTGCTTAGTCTACAGGGACGTCTTTTGGCGTTGCTGTAGATTAGGCTGATGAGCGCTCGTGTGAGCGCTCATCCTCTAAGCAGGAGCTGTTAGGGTATGTTCACACGAGGGCGTCTGTAACGGCTAAAATTACGGGGATGTTTCAGCCTGGAAACATCCCCGTAATTTCAGCCGTACCGGCATGTGCAGGCGCTTGAACGCCGCGTCAATTACGGGCGTAATTAGCGCTGCTATTCATTGGAGTCAATGAATAACGGCTCTAATTATGGCCAAAGAAGTGACAGGTCACTTCTTTGACGCGGGCGTCTATTTACGCGCCGTCTTTTGACAGCGGCGCGTAAATATACGCCTCGTGTGAACAGACAAACGTCTGCCCATTGCTTTCAATGGGCAGATGTTTGTCAGCGTTATTGAGGCGCTATTTTCGGGCGTAATTCGGGGCAAAAACGCCCGATTTACGTCCGTAAATAGGCCGTGTGAACATACCCTTACTAACAGCTCCTGATCTTAGAGCAGCCTCCTGAACACAGCTGGGGTCGGCACACAGTCGGACCCCAGCTGTTTAACCCTTTGATTACCGCGGTCCGTGACCGCGGCAAGATCAAAGGGAATTCCCCTCTTTGGTCGCATCACCGGGATTCCAGTGATGCGATCAAAAAATGGGGAATCCCTCTGCAGTCAGCCCTGGGGACCTACAAAGGACCCCAGGGCTGTCTGTTCCATGTGCCTGCTGTTCGGGCACACTATGTGCTGCCCGATCAGCAGCCTGTGTCATAGTGACACAGTGTAATGTATTAGTGTACAGAAGTATGCTAATACATTACAAGTAAAAAATAAAGTTACAAATAAAGTTATCCCTTGATGGGATTAAAAAAAAAAAAAGTAACAAAACAGATAAATAAATAAAAAAAGTCCCAAAAAGAGTCTTTATTTTGCATTAAATACATTTTATTGCCCCTACACTAAATAAAAACAAAAAACCTACGCATATTAGGTATCTACACGACCGTAATAACCTGAAGAATTAATCTAATGGGTTATTTAGCGTGAAGCGTGAATGGGATAAAAAATAAACAAAAAAAACTATTCCGAGAATCGCTTTTTCCTATATTCACGCCGTAAAAAAAAAATTTTTTACCCCCAAACTGTGGGAAAAAAAAAATACTATTTCTCTCGCATAAAACAAGGCCTCATAGAGCCACGTCAATGAAAATATAAAAAAGTTATGGCTGCTGAAACGCAGAGAGGCAAAAACAGAAAAATTGAGCTGGTCATTAAGGTCTTTTCAGGCCCGGTCATTAATTTAAGGAACAAATTAAGAAAATATACCTCTAACTTGAAACGCTAAAGTTAATAGGGACAATAAGCACAAGACTTCTTGGATTCCTCTATCCCTGAAGTACATCTAGAAGAGAAACCTACTAGTCTTTCTTATGATAGAAAGTTGTTAAATAGCATTTGATTCTAAAAATAAACTTTAAAAATTAAAGGGATGTATACGTTTCCAATAAAGGGTCAGCTTTTTTTCCCATGGACAGTGCCTCTTGTGATCATGGATTGTGTGTAGTACTGATGCTCTATCCCCATTTAATTGAAATTAAATCATTAATTTTCAGACACTCTGATATGTTGCCAACCTTATCCTAGTTTCAGACTTTTCTCATGTGGGCATGTCCCTCCCTGTAATACATTCTGGATGTGAGTTCTGTGAGTGCAGGATGCTGCTGCCTTCACTATCTCATGTGGTAGCACAGCTTCATTCCTGTAATACTTACCACTTCTATAAATACTGATACACCCCTTGTATAATCTTCTCTCAACTCTGCAGACACTGATGCTAAGGAGGATGTAATCCCCCCCCCTCCTCTTGCAGATTCTGCAATGTGAGCTCTCCTCCCTATTTACACCTATTCACAGTGTAATACAAACTTTTGTGATCCTCCTCCGTCTCCTGAAACTTTGCCGTGGGTGCTCGGCTCCCTTTTGTAATTTTGCTCCTGCCCTGCTGTACAACCTCTTCCCCCGCCCTGCTGGTATCTCCCACTACCTTTGTAAGGAGGATGAACTAAATGTCCCTTCCCCTATTACAGCCTATGGACTGTGCAAAGTATCCTTTATGTAGATAGAATCCTTTATGTAAAATTACCTGGCCCGTTAAGAGTCTGTCCAGGCGCCAGATGAGTTGTAGATAAGTTGCTGTTCTGTGTTTTTGCCTTTCAGGTTCATTGAGAGGCAGGCCGTTATACTCTGAGACGCTGCAATCATACTGTGCTGTCATTAAGGAGGGAAGTGGTCGGAACAGTGACAGACAAAGGGGTTGGAGCCAACAGGTCTTAGAAGTGCCTAGTGCTGGCAAATGAGGGAGCATCGTGATGCCGATACGTTGCGCCACAACGCTGGTAGGAGGAGAGATAAGGAGCGGCGATATATGGGAGTGTTTTATAGCCCAGGAGTGGAGTGAGCGGTAGAACCGCGTAGAATACAGGGTGACCTGTTATTAGAGATCAGATGAGTAAGAGCAGGGAGGCAGCAGAGGGCTGAAGTCTGCAGCTACTGAGGTGGATGCCGGGCAGTGAATGAAGCTTGTTCGGAACTGAAGTGGAGACTGCTTTGGTGTGAAGTGCAGGGGTAGGCCGAAATCACGGAGAGCTGTGTAGAGTAACACAGTTGGTGTGCGGCCTCTTAAAGACGAATTGAGACCTGTGCAAGAAGTTTGTTTTTGAAAAATAGTTATTTGTACCACTGGAAGTGTTATAACCATTAATACTTGTCGTAACCTAATGTTTGTATGACATCGTAGCAACAGTTATATTCTCAGTAAAGATAACTGTTCAATGTTTTCTGGTTTGCAATTGTGTTTCCTCAAAGCGGGATTACTCGAGAAAAATGTTACAACTTTGTAGTTCCCAATGATTGAATTCATTTTGCACTAAGAAAGCAAATGATCAAGAAATGTAGCAGATTTTTCTGTAGATTTTACCCTATGCAATGCAAGTGATGAAATCCCCAGTGAAAATCCACAGCATTTCCACAAAAGAATGAGAGTCTCGCAGATTTGTGAATCCGCAGCATGCTCTGATTTACACACCGTTTTAGAAAAAAAAACAAAAAAAAAACAATCACATGTATTGTACTGTCTAAACGTCGTCTAAGAATGACTGAACTGGGAAACCTTCAATGTTTTTGTGATATTTTCTACTGCTTACTACTTTAGGATTAGTGACAGCCAGCGCTAGGAATACTTTATCAAGCATTAAATACAATATAGACTCAATGAATTAAAGCGTCATTTCATCCATTTTTAAAGTGTTCGTTCTTTGCATCCTAAGTAGGATGTAGTATTTTGGGCTATGGACAGAGCTAGGATTTTAAGAACTAGTTTTCTAAAAATTCAATTTCATTTTTTTATTTGCAGAGGAAAATAGATAGTTGTTTAAAAAGGTATCCCCCTGTATACAGTATGTAGGGTATATGGTTTTCATACAACCATCAGCTTGAGCCATGCATTGCACTTTACATCAACTTTTTACAGTTTCCACAATAATCAACAGTAAATTCATGACTTCAATTACCTGAAGAGTTTTATGGGTTTTATTGCAAATATTAGTAGCATATCTTAGAGTTGTGAGCCCATGTTACCAATTGCATGTGGTTGATGTTTAAATTCACCAATCCAGTGTTGAACTGGGGTACCTCTGGGGTCAACAAAAGGAAATGTTTCTGAGGCTCCACAAACAACACCAACTGTACAGATCCAGATCATGTGGATTTTTAGTTGCGTCAGAAGATGGGCTCACCAAGAATCCTACGGTTCACTGCTTGACCAGACTCAATCTATGAATATGTGATGTTCGATATAAATGTGTAATGTTCTGGAGTTTTGTAATTTATCTGGGGGCGGACAGAGACAACTTGGGGCTCCTATCCAAAATGTATACACCCTTGCTCCAGCCTACCCACAACTTAGAGCTTTTCATGTTTAAAATGAATAACTGTTAGGGTACGTTCACACGCAGTGAGCAAAAACGTCTCAAAATACGGAGCTGTTATCAAGAGAAAACAGCTCCTGATTTTCAGATTTTTTTTGTGCCACTCGCGATCTTCGTGCCGTTTTTCCCGGTGTTTTTTACGGCCGTTTTTGGTGCTTTTTTTCTATAGAGTCTATGAAGAACGGCTCCAAGAATATCCCAAGAAGTGTCCTGCACTTCTTTTTCGCGGTCGTTTTTGTACACATAAAAAAACGCCGCGAAAAACACTCCGTAGAAACAGAATGCCATTTTCCCATTGAAATCAATGGGCAGATGTTTGGAGGCGTTCTGCTTCCGATCTTTCGGCCGTTTTTCTGGCGTTTACGGCCCAAAAAACGGCCGAAAATAGGCCGTGTGAACATACCCTAAAATAATATTTTTTGCTGTTATCCCTTTGGAAAATGGCTAGATAGTCTTCATTTCCCCTGCAGTGATGGGTAACATCCCTGATGGTCTAGAGCAGTGAAGGAATTCAAAGTGACATCCCTGGTGGTCTAAGGCTGGGTTCACACGACCTATTTTCAGACGTAAACGAGGCGTATTATGCCTTGTTTTACGTCTGAAAATAGGGCTGCAATACGTCGGCAAACATCTGCCCATTCATTTGAATGGGTTTGCCGACGTACTGTGCAGACAACCTGTAATTTACGCATCGCGTAAATGGCTGTTTCGACAACCTGTAATTTACGCGACGCGTAAATGGACTGCCTCGGCAAAGAAGTGCAGGGCACTTCTTTGCCACGTAATTTGAGCTGTTCTTCATTGAACTCAATGAAGCACAGCTCAAGATTTACGAGCGTCTCAGACGCCTCGTAAATTACGAGGAGGAGCATTTACGTGTGAAACGAGGCAGCTGTAAACAGTCTGTCTTTTCACACGTAAATGCCTCTCATCGTGTGAACATACCCTAAGAGATATGAGAGACCTGTGGAGAGTGTAAGTAGTGGGAAGGGGCAAGAGAAGCAGGATACGTCTTTTAAAATCCCTTATGGCCAGAATGGGCCCCTGACCTTTTCTGGGCCCCTGTGCAGCTGCAGGCTGCACAGGCTACTTGTCAGAATTTGCTGTGTTTTATGGTGCGTGTATGCAACCCATTGTGCATTACATTTTCCAATGTGGTAATTGCATGTTGTGATTTTTATACTTTCATGACTTTAAACTGAATTAATATACTATTTCTTCTTCTACTTCTACTACTACTACTACTACTTCTACTACTACAACTACTACTACTACTACCACTACTGCTACTACTACTACTGCTACTACTACTACTACTACTACTACTACTACTACTACTACTACTACTACTACTACTATTATTAACATGGATAGTTATAAGAAATTGTACATTTCACATTTATCGGCAACAAATACATAATACATAACTACAACCGTTAAAATAAATGTATTAGCATTGGTTTATAACCACAGTGGCAATAACGAAAAAAAACTAAATTAGACATTCAGCTCTTCTTCATCTTATTGTAGCACAGCAATAAACTATTCACACGACCGGGTCGCGCCCGAGTGCCGGCCTGTAAAATCGGCCATTCTGCCCGGCCGGTTTGCATAAAGTTTTGCATCCGTGCCGGGCCGGGCAGATCTGGACAGTGACATCAGCGGCAACTCCTGAAGGGGAATCCCCATGTGTTCGGGGATTCCGCTTCAGGAGTTTCCCCTGATGTCACTGCCCAGATATGGACAGAGACATCAAGCGCTCTGTCCAGGAGCGGAATCCCCGAACACACGGGGATTCCGCTCCTTCAAGGAGCTAAAGTGCGGCTAGCACATAGCAGAGCGGGGAGATACCTCCCTGCTCTGCTATAGTGGCGTTGCTGCATTAGTAGCAGCAGCTGCTAGCGGCGCCATCGAAGGTGTCACCGGGCCAGGGCGCTTTTAAAACAAGCAGGGGAAGGGAGCCAGCGCAGCGCTCCCTCCACCTGCTGTACACCCCGGCCCTGCCACACCGTGTACCACGATGCCATTCGTCAGAATGGCATCAACTCCTCCTCCTCACATGCACTCTGCGCTGTGAGGAGGAGGAGATAGAGTGCAAGCGCCGGAAAACCCGGCCATCACTCGGGGCACATCCCGGTGATGGTCGTGTATTACCCGGCCCCATAGACTGCTATGGGAGCCAGGCGGCCGGGTACCCGGCCGAAGATAGAGCATGTCCTATTTTTTGACGGCAGGTTGTCCCGGCCGTCAAAAAATCGGTCGTGTGAATAGCCCCATTATGGGTCTATTATTCCTAATGCAGCCGGGTGCCGGCCGATTTATGAACGGCCGGCACCCGGCCAGGAAACCCTGTCGTGGGAATGAGGCCTAAAATCCATAGCATGGTCTCAAAGGTCATCGCTCAGTGACTTCGTTGAGTACATTAGTAGATTTCAGTTCTTTGCGTTGCTTTTTAGAAATTCTGGACAACACCTTTAATATGATTCTGCTTCTTTCTATAGCCAAAGTGAAAGGTGAAAGTATGATTTGCCATTTACTGTCTCGCACATGGCAAATGTACTGAGAGTCTGTACAGTCCGTAATACAGTAAACCTCTTAGGCTGGGTTCACACGACCTATTTTCAGACGTAAACGAGGCGTATTATGCCTCGTTTTACGTCTGAAAATAGGGCTACAATACGTCGGCAAACATCTGCCCATTCATTTGAATGGGTTTGCCGACGTACTGTGCAGACGACCTGTCATTTACGCATCGTCGTTTGACAGCTGTCAAACGACGACGCGTAAAAATACAGCCTCGTCAAAAGAAGTGCAGGACACTTCTTTCAGACGTAGTTTGAGCCGTTCTTCATTGAACTCAATGAAGAGCAGCTCAAAATTTAAGGCTGTCAGAGAAGCCTCGAAAAATGCGAGGAGGAGGAATTACGGCTGAAACGAGGCAGCTGTTTTCTCCTGAAAACAGTCTGTCATTTCAGCCGTAAAAGCCTCCCATCGTGTGCACATACCCTAAAGAACCGGCCTACAGTATTTTGAGCCTTAAAGCTGCGGAAACTTTTTCCTTTTTTCATCTCCATTCATAACTTTGATTTTTTCGTCGACGTAGACATATGAGGGCTTGTTTTTGCATTATATCAGTTGTATTTTTGAATAGCACCATGGGGTACAAATAATGTTTTGTATAACTTTTATTATTATTTTTAAGAGGGAATGAAAATAAACCTGCAATGCGGCCATAGTTGTTTTTTTTTTTAGGCCATTTACAGTACATTATATATAATATGTTAACTTTACTCTGTGGGTAATTATAATTACAGCTGTGCAAAATTTATATAGTTTCTTTAAGTTTGACTACTTTTGCACGATAAAAATACTTTCTTCGACAACATAATTCGTTTTTGTGTCGTCACAAGAGCCATAACATTTTTATTTTTCTGTTGACGTAGTATTATAAGGACTTGTTTTTCACAGGATAACTTATCGTTTTCATTAAAAAAATTATGGGGTACATACAACATTTTGATCACTTTTTATTCCTGTTTTTGCAATGCAGGAGGGATAAAAAAAAGCTATTTTGGCATTTCTTTATTTCTTTATTTATTTTTTACAACGTTTACCTTGCAGGATAAATAACATGTACATTTTATAGTAGGAGTAGTAACAGATGCGGCAATACCATTTATGTGGGCATTGTAAGGCCCCGGGCTGCCATGGCAACTCATCGTCACCACGCGATTGTGTCACATAGGGGTCGTTGGCTTACAGAGGGAGCCTCATCCCGCTGTAAAACCACTCAGGTGCCAGGGTCAGTATTGACTACAGCATCTGTTGGGTTAAACGACTGGGATCGGAGTCAACTCTGATCCTGGCCATTGCAGCAGGGTGTGAACTGTAACATACAGTTGACACCCGCTATGAATGGTGCAGGCACAGCTCCATAGCCCGTGCCGTCCCTGTGCCATAATAGTATAGTGCAGTGCGGGAAGGGGTTCAGAACTGCAGGATGTTTTTAATAGAGAGGCAAAAATACCCTGATAAATCCAACTCTTTTTGTTTTAAAAGCTGCACTTTGAAACAAGCGTTTCTATTATGTGGTACAAAGCACTGTTATTTGGTTATTTTTAATTAATGATAACTTCAAGGTACAAAACGTATTATTTTTCCTAAATGTCCTGTACAAGAGTGTAACTATAGGGGGTGCAGAGGTAGCAGAGTGCTGATGCCTGAGGGGTCTCAATGGCCTCTCTGCCACATAAGAAGACATCATGAAAGGTCCTGTTATACATTTTGCATTGGGCCCAATAGCTTCAAGTTACACCTTTATAAAGTATATGCAGCTTGTAATTTTACGTCTTGTCAACATAAGTAGTTTTCATGTCACTACCCAAGCTCAGCATATTGCTCTTGAATGACATACAGTATTCTGAATTAGTGATCATAATATATAACCATCGTCTCCACTACAACTACCAGCATGTGGCTGTCAGGATATGTTTGGAGTTGCAGTTTGGCAACAGAGAGACACCGGTGGTTGACCACTGGTGTATAAGGATCATCAGCCTAGAAACGTATTAACTTATTACCGATTGTGCCATCTGAATCATACACTTTATGGTCAGGAGTGGTAAACCTCTGGGCATTAATAGTGCCATATTGTGAGAACTAAAACCACCAATTTCTGGTGATGTATCTGTACGGTTCCCATGTACATGAATCATCTGATTCTTCTTACTTTCCCTTTGACTAGTAATTACAGGATTCAGATGACAACCTGTGGAAGATATCGCTCAATGCTTAGCAGCATCTGGCTCTTTGGCAGATTTTCCTGGCACTTCTGTTAATGGTTTTGAATTTGCCCATGGGTCTTTCATGTGGTTGAATTGCAGATGGACTGTCTGTACTGCCTTGTTCTCCTAGGTGCTTTATGTTTTGCTCCTCACTCATTTTAGGAAAAACATGCCATTTTAAAAAGGTAAAATAAAATCTTTCATTGCTTTAGAAGGTCCTATATGCATAGCCTTACTTTCCAGAGTAGTCTAAAAGATTGCTTTGAAAGCAAACACATGTGGCTCTCTATTCAAATCCAGAGCTGTGAAGTGATAAAATTAGGCATTTAATGGAGTGTCTGTGAAATTTAGCATTTTCATGTAACCTTTACAAAGTACCTTAACAATAATATAACAGACCTTTATTTTTCTCATTCCAGTGACTAAAACCTGCTTTTATTTATTCCTTAGGAGATCCGCTATCTATATGCAGTCTCGCCTGTCAATGAATTATGCACTGTTAATAGAACTTAGTAATGTAGTACTAACAATACTAGAGAGAAATACATGAATTTATTTATTTGTCACACTCGTGAGTAAAGAAAACTATCTCAGATAGGAAGCCTGATATCACTATATGGGTATGTTCACACGAGGTCATTACGTCCGTAATTGACGGACGTATTTCAGCCGCAAGTACCGGACCGAACACACTGCAGAGAACCGGGCTCCTAGCATCATAGTTATGTACGATGCTAGGAGTCCCTACCTCGCAGCCGGACAACTGTCTCGTACTGAAACCATGATTACAGTACGGGACAGTTGTCCGGCAGCGAGGCAGGGACTCCTAGCGTCGTACATAACTATGATGCTAGGAGCCCGGCTCCCTGCACTGTGTTCAGTCCGGGACTTGCGGCCGAAATACGTCCGTCAATTACGGACGTAATGACCTCGTGTTACGGCAGTATTTTGGTCAGCATACGGCATCAGTATTTGGCAGAAGAAACCAGGAATGGGTCCAAAACACGGTAGAGGTACAAATCTTTTCATTGTACTTTTCTATGAGTAGGTTCGACTACTAGTTTTGGCTTCCAAATACTGATGCAAAATGAAATGCTGCGGTGTAAGGGCGGGTTCACACATAGCGGAATTTCACTTAAATTCCGCTGCGGACACTCCGCAGCGTTAATCCGCAGCGGAGCCGTTTCTCCATTGACTTTCACTTTAATTTAGCAGTGTTCGTTTACACGATGCGTACAATTCCGCTGCGGAGCATAGGCTGCGGAGCGGAATTTGGTGTCCGCAGCATGCTCTGTCTGTTGCGGAGCAGTGGCGGACTGGTTGCGGACTCATGGCGGAATTTCTCCATTGACTTCAATGGAGAGTCAAAATTCCGCAATGAAGTCCGCAGATCTTATGTGTGCTGCGGAGCGTATTGTTTTTACTACCATGACATTTCTTCATTCTGGCTGGACCTATGTATTTCTAGGTCTACAGCCAGACTGAGGAAGTCAATGGGGCTCCCGTAATGACGGGAGCGTTGCTAGGAGACGTCTGTAAATAGTCACTGTCCAGGGTGCTGAAAGAGTTACGCGATCAGCAGTAACTGTTTCTGCACCCGGGACAGTGACTACCGATCTCAATATACATGTATCTGTAAAAAAAAATATAAGTTCATACTTACCGAGAACTCCCTGCGTCTGTCTCCAGTCCGGCCTCCCAGGATGACGTTTCAGTGTAAGTGACGGCTGCAGCAAATCACAGGCCAAGCACAGGCTGCAGCGGTCACATGGACTGGAGCGTCATCCAGGGAGGTCGGGCCGGATGCCGAAAGAGGGACGCGTCACCAAGACAACGGGCGGTAAGTATGAAATTCTTTGACTTTCACTAGGGAAAGTGCTGTCCCTTCTCTCTATCCTGCACTGAATAGGGAGAAGAGAAGCACTTTTCCTGCAGTCCGCAGCGGCCAGTCCGCATCAATTTTCTGCACATTTTGTGCAGATCCGCTGCAGAATCTGCAACGCAGATTCTGTGCGGCATTGATGCGGACAGTTGCGGAGGAATTCCGCCATGTGTGGTCATGCCCTAAGAGAGGCCTAATGGTATGTTCACACACAGCAGATTTGTTACAGAAATTTCTGCAAATAAATATCCTTTCCATTCATCTGAAAGGGGTTGTTTCTAATATCCTTTCCATTCATCTGAAAGGGGTTGTTTCTATAGCATGTGCATGGGTTTCGGCAAACCCCATTCAGATGTGTGTAATCGATTTTTACTGACAGAAATTTCTGTAAGAAATATGCCACTAGTGAAAATACCTTAAACCCTTCCGGCCGCAGTAATTTTTCTGATTTTCACTTTCGTTTTTTCCTCCCCGCCTTCCAAAAGCCGTAAATTTCTTATTTTTCCATCAATATTGCCGTATGAGGGCTTGTTTTTTGCAGGATGAGTTGTAGAATTTAATAGAACCATCTATTGTACCATGTAATGTAGTGGGGAAACTGTAAAAAAAATATTTGTGGGGTGGAATAGGAAAAAACAGAGATTCCTCAATCTTTTAGGTGGTTTTGTTTTTACGGTGTTCACCGTGTGGTAAAAACGCATGTTAACTTTATTCTCCAGGTCAATATGATTACAGTGATACCAAATTTATATAGTTCTCTTTATGTTTTACCACTTTTACAAGGAAAAAACTAATTGTTAAAAATTGTATTTGAGTTTTGTCGCCATAGAGGAATACGTTTTTTATTTTTCACGGTATAAGGGCTTATTTTTTGCGGGGCGAGCTGTAGTTTATATTGGTACCATTTTGGGGTACATGAGACTTATTGACCACTTTTTATTTAATTTTTTGTGGGAGAAGAAGTGACCACAAAACAACAATTCTGACGTTTGAATTTTTTAAATTTTTACGGCGTTCATCGTGCGCACTAAATAATGATCTATTGTAATAGTTCAGACTTTTAAGGATGCGTCGATACTAGTTATGTTCATTTTTTATTTTTTTTACATTGCGCTTGAGGGAAAATGGGAAAACGTTTTTTTTGTTTTTTTTAACTATTAATGTTTTTAGTTTTTATTTATTAAAGAACCTTTATTTTACTATTTTTTACTTTTTTACTTGTCCCCCTAGGGGAATTGAACCGGCAATCAATACTAATGTATTGCAGTATATTGTGATTCTGTCAGTCTTCGGAGGCAGGGCTTCAGAGGAGTACAAAGATGGTGGACTTGGGGACCATGACTTCCTAAAGAAAATATACTAAAAACAATGCTCATGAGGCATTGCAAAAAGTTGTTTATGTGGACAGTAAACAGTATTGTATATTAGGCTGGTTTAACATGTATAAAGTTTGGCCTTAGATAGACCTTTCAGACCAATTTCTATATTTCCATTGAGACACACAGATACTTTTTTCCCATTGGAACAAGTGTTTCTTACCTTAGTAAAATAAAGCGCTCCGTCCCCAAAATATGTTTGTTTCTCATATAACTGTTTGAACACTTCTATTAAACTGACAATGGGTGAAGAATACTGGGAGCCAAAAGTCCTCCTGTTACTAAACCTCTTTCGTTAGAGCCCACTCTATGATTCCCCCAAAAAAGACACGTACGCCTAACGCTTTCTTTTATCCAATACATAGTAATAGCCACAAACACAATCGAACAACTACCACCAGCATTATATTCTCATAACCGGTTACCTGGCGGCATGTTGACTCTCAGTGGCCGAACTCATCTATTTCCACATATTTCCTCTGCCACTAACCAGTGAAGAAAAAACAACTTAAGCAAGAATCCCTTGTACATAATACATATTGTATTAAAGAAAAAAACACTTATATATTTCAGAAAAGGAATTTTTCCGTTTTTTATATGTATTTTGGCAAAAACATATAAAAGGCCCAAAAAAAAATACAAGACCAAATTTGAAAAAAAGGACAAGTTCAAACTTTCTCCTGGAATTCAGAGGCCCATCCCACAAAAGCCCAGCCTTATAGTTGTTGGGGTAAGGCCACCTGACCTCACCAACCCAATAGCAGGTGTGCTACCCCTTTTTATCTATAACTGAACCCCTTCTTGCGCTACCCCTGCAGTTAGAATGCACTGCGGTCATACAATCAGATCGAAAAGTCATATACACATACTGTGTATTGATATAGGTCTGATTCCTGGATTTACACTTGGTAGTATTCACTATTACTTTGCTGGCAGATGGTTGTCACTGAAATAGTTGCCTGTATCTCAAATTCCCATCTTGACATAACAATGATGAATATTTAATAAACAATGTTTGAGGAAAAATAATTTGAAAGATTCCACCCAAACCTGACTTTAATAGATGTTAGAAGCTTCAAGAAAAAGTTGTTACACAAATATCTGGACGTCTAAATTCCTTTTTGGCACATTTAGTTCAGATTTGTTGATCTTTTTTTTCCTAGAAAAATTGCAGACATTTCAGGGACATATTACTTTTAGTTGGTGAGATAAAACATGCACAGATTTTGTTCCATGGAGCGCAGTGGGGAACATTTTGATGGATTACAGGATACTAAAGTTGTTGCTACTGATTGTGGCCGAAAAACGTTCCTCCAATAGGATTTGCATGTGAGTTGGGATTTTACCGCTGACAAAAACCAGCAATTTCTGTCTCTTTTAAGTATAGTGTATGTAAAATATTCATTATTTTAGGCAAACACCAATGAAATCTGCCTTTTCACATTGTAATTTTTTATTAGGCAGTCCATCCGAATTAATGAATTTTGCAACATTGTGCCTAAATAGGTTTGATTGGTTGTGTAAGGACAGAGGTTTTTTTGTTTTTTTTAAGCAATATCAGAACTTGACAAGGATGGGCTCCTGCATATGGACTCCTAGTCATGGTGACTGCTTTATTCACTTACAGATTGTTAGGGTGAGCTCATAAGGCTGGGTTCCCATGGGTCAGATAAAAGTACGCAGGGTATCCGACCTAGAACCCTCAGAGAATTCTGCCTTAAAAGCCGCACCCAATTGTGGAGCAGGTTTATGGGCAGAATCTCCCACGTGGAAATCAGTGGTTAAATAAATAAAATAAAAAATAAGCTAATACTTACCCTCGGCCGTTGTCATAGCGATGTGTCCCTCTGTTCTCCGACAGTCCGGTCTCCTGGAATGACGCTGCAGCCCACATGACCTCTGCAGCCTGTGATTGGCTGCAGCAGTCAACATGGGTTGGAACGTCATCCCAGGAGGCCGGTCTGGACGGAGAATAGGGGAATGAGTGTCTATGACCAAAAAAAACAAAAAAAGTGTTTTTTTTTCTTCTGATTTGCGAATTTTGTGGCAGAATCGCAGCATTTCCACAGCAAAAGTCTCAACATTTGTAGTGGCTATATATACACCCAACAAAAGAGCAACAGATCCGAATTGCATGTCAATTTATGAACGATTTTGCTGCTGAGTTTTTCATGCAGCGTGTATGAGATTTATTTAAATCTTATTCACTTTGCTGCCACTGTAAATGCTGTGGAATTTCCACACAGAATTCCGTAGCAGAAATTCCGTGGCGTTTTACGCTACTTGGGAACCCAGCCTCAGGGTAATACAGGGTAAGAAATTAAGATGATGTGGCAAACCTTGGGACCTCTACCACTCAAGAAGTGGTTAAAAAGTCAACATACACCATTCTAGTGCACATGGAAATCAATAAGGCATGAATAGAGGATATGTCCCCTACAAAGATGGGCAATGGCCAAAAATGTCATTCTGACCTATGTGACCTTGCCATAGACGTGGAACTTTACCATCAAATATAGTGACTTGTTGTTCACTATTAGGGTATGTTCACACGGCGGGGGTCCGTAACGGCTGAAATTACGGGGATGTTTCAGCCTGAAAACATCCCCGTAATTTCAGCCGTACCGGCATGTGCAGGCGCTTTAACGCCGCGTCAATTACGGCCGTAATTAGCGCTGCTATTCATTGGAGTCAATGAATAGCGGCTCCAATTACGGCCAAAGAAGTGACAGGTCACTTCTTCTACGCGGGCGTCTATTTACGCGCCGTCATTTGACAGTGGCGCGTAAATATACGCCTCGTGTGAACAGACAAACGTCTGCCCATTGCTTTCAATGGGCAGATGTTTGTCAGCGCTATTGAGGCGCTATTTTCGGGCGTAATTCGGGGCAAAAACGCCCGATTTACGTCCGTAAATAGGCCGTGTGAACATACCCTTAGGCATAAATAATCACCATCAACAGGAACTCACTTCAGATCTGAATTGTTACATAACAGCCTACTGCTTCGAGTCATTGTCAGATATTTGGTTGTATGGATCGCCAAGCATCAAACAGTTTATGGTATTAATGCCAAAAAGTAATATTGTATACACAGCTGCCTCCATTGTAAAGTATTTTTCTGTGACATTTAACTGCAATAATTATCAACTCATGTTAACTGAGCATGAATACTGTCATATTATTTGTACAGTAGCTTACTTAAATTTGACATATGACATCGAATGTAAGGGAATTAAAAAATGTTCAAAGCCACATCTGGTCTGGATCATCGGTGGCCTTCTCAAACAGGTGGTCTATTGGAGACATTTCACTGTATGTGTATCTGTATGAGTTGGCTGTTGATTTAAAAGATTGGAGGTGCTTTTAAATCATAGATATATTATAATGAATTTATTTGGTCATGGCTGTTAATTTGTGAATATTTTCCCTACTAGGTCCATGGAAATGCAGGACCTAGCAAGTCCGCATAATCGTGTTGGAAGTGGAGATGCATCGGGCTCCAAACTGGATAAGTCAAATATCAACAGCAACATCACAACAAATGGTACAGGAGGTAAGTCTCCTTAGTTTTTCATAAAAAATGAATTAATCAATTTGTATCAGCTTTTCACCCTTATGTTTTCACGCTTTACAAATACTATTAAACACATTTGTAAACTATATGACATATATTATAACAATGGGGGGATATTGTAAAAGGTGTTTAAGCGCTATAATTGAGATTTTATAGCAAGAGTGACCAGCTAACTCATCCATGGAAGCATAGAAGAATTTGCCACAGCAGATTTTTCCGATATAAGACTCCCCACAATCCCACACCTCCAAATCCAAGCCTGATTGTAATCTGAATGCTCTGGGAGTGCACGCCAAAGACGCCCAAGGCCAGGTTTACATTTGATAGTGCCCTGTGTGGTACCTTTTGTTGAGGCCCTACATATGGTGTACTGTCATAAAATGCACAAATAATCATACCATACAGTGTTTAATAATAAGTGAAATACAATATTGGGCCTACATAACAGTGCATATGTTGGCCTAGTAATAACACTCCCAAACAGTTTCCTTAATAACAATACTATACAGTTCACAATACAATTCAGAAATAATATTCTCTACAGTGCCTAAATAGCAGTGCCACACAATGCCATAGTCAATATTACTATACAGTGCTCAAATGATACCAACATACAGTAACTAAATAATGTGCCAGGAATCCATGACTGTCTCGCTGCATTTTGCAATATTTTTTTTCATGAAGCTGGGAAGCCGCATGAAAGACGCCTGTGAACCATATGAAGCTTGTGTAACATATTGTGGCCAGCCTAATTCTAAAGCAGAATTACCCCACTATACCTTGCTATTATACATGGCTATCGTTACCCTTCGGTTCACCTAGAATATACAGTACACTATACTCAGCGGTCATTTACATTTTATGGTTTATTCTGTTAGTATCCTTTTATCTTATTTGGGATCATATATATACATGCCCTAATAATGATAACAGCAGTGGAGGTTATATAACTACATAGCAATGTAATGCACTTGTGTAAATGGGGTGGAAAATGGATGCAATTATATTAAGTTACCAAATAAACTATTATTAAATTCCAATTCTCAGGGGAGAATATGACTGTCCTAAATACTGCTGACTGGCTGCTCAGTTGCAGCACACCCTCTTCTGCAACAAGTAGGAACTATATTAGTATTATGCATGGTGTTTGAGAAGTTTTCTGATTAAGGTGTTTATTTCCAACTACATTCTGGTTTGCAGTGTCTACCTCTAATCTAAATTTCAGACTTTCTTATAAAATTTGAGAATCAATTGTGCTGTTTTATATACTGGAAATATTCTATGTAATGTTTAGAGACTATGGCGCACATTTATTAAGACTTGTTTTTCATACGCCAGAAAAAATACATGTTTACACCGCTACATCGATGTGAGCGCGTACACCGATATACCGCTACATCACATGAGTGCTTCTGCTGCTTTGTTTTAGCGATTGGTGAGGGTCTCAGTGCTCAGACCCCCACCAATCAAAACGTCTAACATGTCACTATGACATGTCAGAAGTTTGTTGAACGTTTAGTTACCCTTTAAGATTGGTAAAAATGGAAACTCAATAACACTACTGATCATCAGAATCAGAATACATGTAGAAATTTCAGATTTAGTAAATGCATTTCAACGCAGGGCAGGCGTCTTCATCAGACTAAATCATACAACAGGCAATACAGCAAGCATTTAAAAAACCATGGTAATGACGTCATGAGTGGCATGGGGGAAAGCCAATTAAAACATAGTGAAGTTCCACATAAAAAACAACTTTACAGCACATGCAATTAATTTGCAGTGTACTCTAGCCACAGGATACAGAAATAGTTTGCGGACACATACATATTAGATATAAAAAATGAAAATCCGGCTAGTTGCGATGTCTGTAAGATATATCTTTTATACAGGGAACATACCTGTATAAAAAGAGTCAGTGCAATAGAAAGCAGCACTAGTCGCTTGCTGTAAAATGAAGGTAATGGCGGGTCGAGCGGTGAACACAAAGGTAACTCTGATATCATCCAAACTGCTGGTTAGTATAAGTTAGAGGGTTCTTACTGAGCCAACAAGGTGTCCTGAGGCTGGAGAGGCAAGGCAAGCAGATCTCTACTGTGGATAACTATACCCCCAGTAGAGATGTGCTCAGTATGTACCCTCTAACTTATTCTATTTATTTTTATTAATCTATCAGCTATGAACTGGCATAGATTTGTGCCAACATTTTCACCATTTTCTAGTTTTAGTATTAATAAATCTGTCTGAAAGTTGTATGTTATGCCCAGTTCAAGTAAACCATATCCACTTTTCACAGCACTTTATAAAACTAGCGAGTGCCGTGAAAAGTCTCACATTTTTTGTGCAAAAATGTTGTGCGCCATTATTTGCAACTTTTTTAGACTAATTTTACGCCAAAAACTGACAAACTGATTAATAAATGTGGGCATTTGTCTTTAATTTCCATGTGTTTTATGTTTGCATTCCTGTTTGCTGTTTTGAATGAACTTCAAATATAGTTTTACCTTTGGTGAACCTTCTCATATATTAGAGGGTTTCAGGTCCAGCTTTTGAAACTCCCCAGAGGAAGCTGCCACTAGCCACACATATGCCTGTAGTGGGAAATGGCTAAATATGTAATACATGAATGTGCTAGGTCCATGAGAACAAGAGTGTTATGTGGTGAGCAGCTTTCCATTCTGGGTAACATCCATATGCCCTTATAAATGTGATAACTCTTTTAGAGAATTGCATTACTAGGAAGTTTATAATATGGGAATCACTCCCCTTACAAATGATAACCTGTTTTCTTCTGATGGAATCACAGGACAACTGTAGGAACTAGAATTCCCTCAGCCCTGTCAGCTTATTATTGGATCACTACTTTTTAAAGAGAGTGATATTAAACGGGTTGTCCGGGCACGGGACAGTTTTTCATACTGAATAGGTCATCAATATATGATCGGTGGGGTTCCGACACCCGGACCATGCACCGATCAGCTGTTCCGGCTGCTTCCGGGCACCATATGTTATGCAGTGTTCGGTGTCGGAAGCAGATGACTCTGTACACTGTATAGCGGCCATGCTGCAGTACTGCAACTCTGCTCCTAGTCCCTTGAATAGGAGCAGAGCTGCAGTACTGCATCACGGCCGCTAAACTGTGACCGGAGCCATATGCTTCTAGCACGGACATCTGGTGCGCAGAGGAGCTGATCGGTGCGGGGTCCGGGTGTCGGACTCCCACCGATCATATACTGATGACCAATGTGAACCTACTGCATTGTAAAACACATTCTAAGGCCTCATGCACACGACCATAAAAACTCCCGTTATTACGGGTCGTAATTATGACCCGTAATAACGGGCTCATAGACTTCTATTGGCCACGGGTACCTTCCCGTTTTCTTACTGGAAGGTGCCCGTGCCGTTGAAAAATATAGAACATGTCCTATTTCAGGCCGTAATAACGGCACGGGCAGCCCATAGAAGTCTATGGAGCTCCCGTAATGACAAGTGACTACGTGTGTGCACCCGTCATTACGGCAGCGTTGCTAGGCGACGTCGGTAAATAGTCACTGTCCAGGGTGCTGAAAGAGTTAACTGATCGGCAGTAACTCTTTCAGCACCCTGGACAGTGAATTCCGATCACAATATAGAGCAACCTGTAAAAAAAAAAAAAAAGACGTTCATACTTACTGAGAACTTCCTGCTTCCTCCAGTCCGGTCTCCCGGCCGTTGCCTTGGTGACGCGTCCCTCTCGACATCCGGCCCGACATCCCTGGATGACGTTTCAGCCCATGTGACTGCTACAGCCAATCACAGGCCAATCACATGCTGCAGCGGTCACATGGACTGCCGCGTCATCCAGGGATGTCGGGCCGGATGTCAAGAGAGGGACGCATCACCAAGGCAACGGCCAGGTAAGTATGAATTTCTTTTACTTTTACCTCGGAAAGGGCTGCCCCTTCTCTCTATCCTGCACTGATAGAGAGAAGGGGCTGCCGATTAGTGCAGTGCAATTTTGCGTAGAAAACGTGCCCGTACATACGGGTGGAATACGTGTGACACCGGACCCGTATTTACGCCAGTATTTACGGGTGGGAAAAAATACGGTCGTGTGCATGAGGCCTACAACAATTACAGACTCTTATGTATTTTATATAGCACTGGAATGGAGAAATACCCAGCTAATCTTGCTGATGTATTCCCCAGCATACATATATATCAGCAACAATATAATCTTTGTTTTTAAACCTGTACTCCACTGCGTGGCATTTAATAAACCTCAACAGGACCAATTATATTATAAGAACTTGTGTTTTGTTAAATGCATAACATGCCACTTTTTTCATATCAAACATGATTCATGTCTTTAAATAATGTAATTTACATCAACAAAGGAGGAAAACTACTGATTAAGATGCTGTTATTTGATACGGGAAGAAGAGCGTAATGTGATACCATTTTTTTTTTCTGATGAATTAGTCTAAGTAAGTGCAATTAATAATTAATGTGTCTTTGTTCACTTAAGTATTTTAAACTATTTAATTTACCTCAGTGAAATATTCCCAGAGATGATATACGTTACAATCATTATCCGAACATGGGTTTAATATATATTGCTTAAGAGGCAAAAGTCGGTGCAGCTCGGTGATAGGGATTTAAATAGCAAATTCTTCAATAAAACGATCGGTTAAAGCAGTTTTCTCACCATACTAAGTGATAGCCATGGTCAGACTGCCCTGCCAATGTACCCTAGGTTCTTCCAGTGGACTCAGGCGCTAACACAATAATAGACCCCTAAATACAACAGGGCCTCAACGTTTTTAGCAGAAGACAACCACATTTGAAGCTGACGGAGCCAATCACTTGCCACTAGGGTCCATTTCTTATGAGATGATTCAGAAATAACCTATTAGAACTTATTGATGATGTTTTCTGAATGTGCTGTGATAACATTAAAGATTATGATGAAATTAAAAGTGTCCGACCACATGTTCTATATAGATATATGATGGGTATTATATCCTTTGGTGGGCTAACATGTCCAATACTAGTGATCACAGGGGATATTGCTGTTATTGTGTGTCTGACTACTGTAAGGGTATGTGCACACACACTAATTACGTCCGTAATTGACGGACGTATTTCAGCCGCAAGTACCGGACCGAACACACTGCAGGGAGCCGGGCTCCTAGCATCATACTTATGTATGATGCTAGGAGTCCCTGCCTCGCTGCAGGACAACTGTCTCGTACTGAAAACATGATTACAGTACGGGACAGTTGTCCGGCAGCGAGGCAGGGACTCCTAGCGTCGTACATAACTCCCTGCACTGTGTTCGGTCCGGTACTTGCGGCCAAAATACGTCCGTCAATTACGGACATAATTAGTGTGTGTGCACATACCCTAATAATAACTTTCACTGGCCCTTGAAGGGGGTGAAACACTAGGCACGAAGGCCCCTCTGCACTACAGGTGATGTACAGGAACAGCCACTCTGACTCCCATCATTCAGTTAGTAATAGTGTATCCTAACATAGAACATATCCTAATAAAATATGTTATAGCTTAATATGATGGACAAAAAACACCTTTACTCCTCTTTGTCTGTAAATATTTTGATAGTAGGTGGTCAACTCTGTGGTCCCTATGCGCTGTGTCCACTTTCTAAGAGTCCCACTAAAGTTCCATAAAATGCTTTTTAAACTGTAATTGTTTTATAAAAAAATATTTTTAAAGCAACGAACCTAGTATCACAGTTACGTTTCTGTTAACACTTTATAAAACTAAAAATCCTACGTAAAGTATACTTACCATCTGCACCAATTCTAGTGGGACAGACTCTGCATTAGCCAAGAATGAGGATCAGGCCAGTCCTACATTTTAATCTAGAATTGCAGATAGGCATGACAAAAACACTCACGGGTCACTAAGCATGGCAAAAACACATACCTAAAGTTAATTGGCAAAAAAAAAACTCTCCGTGAACTGGAATATGTCAAGATTTTCTTCATTCCTGTAGAACGGAGATTGTGCTTCTACAATGAAAACACTATAATTCCTGGATCAATAAAGAAAGATCCACCTTTCTCCTATTTCTGGAAGGTAAAAAGCAACATTGATATTATTGGATTATATTTATTTGGCTCTGGTCAGTGATCAGGATATTAATCAGGTTATCATTGAGAAGGTCAGCCAGATCTTACAGTCAGTTCCGTAGCATTATTGAATGCTTATTGCTGAATGCTACTGTAATTTAGACTATGTGACACTCGATGAAATCAAAGTATATAAAATGCTCTAGGGATGCTCTTAGCATCTGCTTATTTCTGCTTGATCATGTTGTAACAACTGAAGATAAGTCATTCTGTCTTGGCACATAGTAAAGTATTCATGTTCAGTAAAAATATGTGCAGTTTGGGTTTGGCAACTGTCGAATCAATTACTGTATGTGTAAAAGACTTTGCAAGGTTGTATTTCACAACTAGCATAAATGTATACGTCTTTGACTAGTGGCATACATGTAGGATGGGGGCACCATATTAAAAATAAAAATGTGACTTTTTTTGGTGCTGTTTGACACCATCACATTCATAAGGCTGGGGATAAACATAAACGTTTTATCACTCATTACAAAAAAAAGAAAATCCCTGTCCATAGGAATGCATTAGGCTAGGGCTACACACAGAGTATTTATTTCACTATGAAAATCGCTGTGATATTGCTGTGAAAAATTGCTGTCCATAGAAATGCATTGAGTACAGGGGCACCACAGCAGCTGCATGGGCTGCCTCTATAGCATGTACGCCCTTGACTTTGACATATTGCAGATTGACATTGGTTTAATTGGCAACCCGACAACCCATCACCATTATTTTTTAATATAGTGTTTTCAATTTTTTATGGTTTCAATTACATTCTATGTATGGGTTTACTGATCCCTCAGTGGTGGTTTTAGAAGATTTGAGGTAGCAAACAAAAAGACTGAAAGAAACCCCACAACCTACCTGTTAAAGGAATTGTATATTTGATGTAAGTGATTGATTATCTACATATGAGATTTACATAAAAATTAGATAGACCCAAGCTGACTTCTGCCTTTTACAAGTATAAAGGATAGTGCCTGAACGTACTAGGTTTCCTAGGCATTGAGGAAGTATATAAACAGTCAATTTATTTTTGCAACTGAAAGTCTACTCCTACCACCTACAAGAAAGGGACTTGTAGCTCCAAAAAGGAAAAAAGGTGCTGTTTAAATATTAAATACCTCCTACTAAATGAAAGCAACACTCACAAAATAATTATAAATTCTATGAAATTGCCACATATAAATAGATAAAAATACAGAAAAATTTAAACATACCTATGATGAAGGATTAACCCCAAGGTCTAGAGTCGATCAGATACAGTGCAAATGCTACAATCAATGTATGCCACATAAGTATATTAGGACTGGAGTATAAAGTTCAAAATGCATACAATAAGCCAATGAAATACCTATACACAGGAGAAGTGGAACATACAGACCAAGGGATAACACACCCCGGCACGTGTTTCACCCAGCTTCTTCTGGGGGTCTCACCCTGCAATATTTGGGGCTGGATTAAATATAACACTGGACCAGTAAGGAGATATCAAGACCCCTGCTATGAGGTTGTTGTAATGGAAAAATATTCCTACTTAAACATCTCCGAAAAAATGGTAAATGGGGAAAGGGCACAACCAGCATCAGTGCATATCAATGAGTGGGCACATACAAGGGGAAGATGGTCGCCTGATCTGTTGTCACATGATCAGTATGATTAAACTTAGAGAGAGAGGTAATGTAGAATGGTTATAATGGCCAAATGAAGTAACAGCAATTTATAAAACATAGTCCAAAGGTAGAAAAACACAACGTGAAGTGACACACAGCAAAACAAAATAAAAGTGCAAGTGCTGTGCAAAAAGCAATGTGTAAACAAAGTGAATTACATTGGTACGTTATGGAGAAGTAGTGAATAAATATTGTGAATGCAGTAATTGTGTAACTATTAACCCCTTAACGACCGGCATATAGTCTTTTCATGTAGGCCTTTTGGGGTAATTTTTCGGATAACAGCCTCGGACTTCAGGACAATGATCGGATCTCAATAGCGAGCGCCGCATCTGAGTGATTTTAGAGGGAGTTTCTTTTTTCCAGTGCCCCACTAAAAAAGTTAATAAAAAGTTAATCAATTAATTATATGTACCCCAAAATGGTGCTAATAAAAAATACAGCTTGTCCCGCGAACAAAATGTCCTTATACAGCTATGTCAACGGAAAAAGAAAAAAGTTATTGCTCTTTGAATGCGACGATGGAAAAATATAAAAAATTGCTTGGTCATTAAGGTTTAAAATACCTTCGGTATTAAGGGGTTAACCCCTTAACGACCAAGGACGAAAATGAACGTCATGGCCGGCTGCTAGTTCCCGCACCATGACGTTCATTTTCGTCCGCATTTCAAACTGTCACTCTGTGTAAACACAGAGTGACAGACCCGCGCTGACAGTTGTCCCCGACAGCTGAGACATCAGTCTTGCCGGACAGCGGACCATCGCCGCTGATTTCGGCAGTTAACCCCTTAAGTGCGGCGACGGATTGCCGTCGCCGCATTTAAGTGGTTTGAAGCACATCAGCAGCCCCCACGAAGTGATCGTGGGGGCTACCGATGCTTGTCACGGCAATCGGAGGTCAGATAATGACCTCCGGGTTGCCATGCACGGAAGCCTCGGAGGAACAGCCTCCGGCCATTCCTCCTCTGCTTCCTGTCAGTGTGACAGTCACGTCACAATGACAGTTAGAGTACATTACACTACGTGTGTAGTGTAATGTACTCTAGCAGCGATCAAAGCTGCAAGACTAAGTGTCCCCTAGTGGGACAAGTTAAAAAAGTAAAAAAAAGTAATAAAAATGTTTTAAAAAAAGTGTAAAAATAAAAGTTATAAGTTCTATAAACACTAAATGCTTTTTTTCCTATAATAAGACTTTTCTTATAGAAAAAAAATGAACACGTTAAAAAAGTACACATATTTGGTATCACCGCGTTCGTAACGAACCTAACTATAAAACTATAATGTTATTTTTCCCGCACGATGAACACTCCAAAAAAAATCAATAAAAAACTACGACAGAATCGCAATTTTTTTGGTCACCACCGCTCCCTAAATAAAGAATAAAAAGTGATCAAAAAGTCGCATGTACCCGAAAATAGTACCAATAAAAACTTCAATCCGTCCCGCAAAAAACAAGCCCTTACACAGCTTTTTTGACTAAAAAATTAAAATATTACGGCTCTCAGAATGGTGGTGACACAGAATTATTTTTTTTTATAAATAAGTCATTTTATTGTGCAAACGCAAAAAAAAAGGACCAAACCTATATACATCTGGTATTGCCGTAATCGTACAAACACGCAGAATAAAGTAAAAATGTCACCTATAGCGTACGGTGAGCGCCGCAAAAAGAAAACCTAAAAAACGGTGTCAGAATTCCTGTTTTTTGCTCAGGATTGCAAAAAAATGGAATAAAAAGTGATAAAAAAAAATGGCATGTACCCCAAAATGGTACCAATGAAAACTACAGATTGTCCCGCAACAAATAAGCCTTCACAGGGCTCCGGTGGTGAAAAAATAAAAAAGTTCTGGCTCTCAGAATATGGCGATGCAAAATGTGCAGAGTGTCCAAAAGCGGATAAGATCGGGTGCCATTTATCAGTGCGACACCGGCCACATATCTGCGGATTATTATTTATTTACCCCATTATTATACCCTCTTATTATACCCTGATGTACCCCGCACAGATTACATATGCCCCCCACATTATAAACTGAAATACCAGCGAAACCCAAGACAGAAACCTACCAAGCAAAATCTGCACTCCAAAAGCAAAATGGCGTCCCTCCCTTCTGAGCCCTGCAGCGTGCCCAAGCAGTTTGCGCCCACACATATGGCGTCGCCATACCCGAGAGAACCCGCTTAACGTTTTATGAGGTATTTGTCTTCTGTGGCACAAACTGGGCACAACATATTATGCACTAAAATGGCATATCAGTGGAAAATTGCAATTTTCACTTTGAACCATCCGCTGCGCATTAACCCCTTTGCGCACCATGACTTAATTGCCCGTCATGATGCGGCGGTTGATGTATGGAGCCGGCTCACGTGCTGAGCCCGCTCCATACGCTGCGGGTGTCGGCTGTGTATTACAGCAGGCCCCCTCGGTACTAACGGACAGGTACAGCGATCGCTCTGTTACAGAAGCCTGTAAGAATAACAATATACTGCAATACATTAGTATTGCAGTATATTGTACCAGTGATCCAATGATCGCTGGATCAAGTCCCCTAAGGGGATCGATTAATAAAATGTGTAGAAGAATTATAGTTATTAGTAGTGAGAATTTTTTTTTTTAAAGTTAAAAAAACAAAACACCTTTTCGCATTTTTCTTCTAAATTAATTTAAAAAAATGAACAAAATTGGTATCGCTACGTCCGTAAAAGTCCGAACTATTACAATATACCAATATTTAATTTGTACAGTGAACACCTTAAAAAAATGTTATAATTGAAACCGCCAAAATCGCTTTTTTTTTTGTGTTGTGACCTTCGCTCTAAAAAAAAAAATGTAATACAACTTTTGAATCACTTTTTATGTACCAAAAAATGTTACCAATAAAAACTGCAGCTCCTCCCGCAAGAAATAAGCCCTCACACCGCTCTATTGATGGAAAAATAAAAAAGTTATGGCTCTTGGAAAGCGGGGAGGGAAAATCTAAAATATGAAAGCAAAAAATGGATCAGTCCTGAAAGGGTTAATTCATTTCTAATGAAAAAACGAATGACAACATGTTGGGTATTTCCGTACTCGGGAGAAATTGATTTATAAAAAATGGTTGTTTTTTTCCTCCTTTATCCCTTGTGAAAATGAGTAAAAATGCAACATTTTAGTGGAAAAAATGTTGATATTAATTTTCGCGCCCTAATTCCAATAAACTCTGCAAAAGACCCGTGGGGTCTAAATGCTCACTATACCCCTAGAAAAATTCCTTGAAGGTTTTTCCAAAATGGGGTCACTTTTGGTGGGTTTCCACTGTTTTGGTCCCTCCAGTGCATTGCAAATGCGACATGGCACCGAAAACCATTCCAGCAAAATCATAAATCCAAATGGTGCTCCTTCCCTTCTGAGCCCTGCTGTGGGTCCAAACAGCAGTTTATTACCACATATGGGGTATTGTCGTAATCGGGAGACATTGCTTTACAAATGTTGGGGTACATTTTCTTCGTTATTCCTTGTAAATAATAAAAATTTCTATGTTGTTTCAGAAAAAAAGTACATTTTAATTTTTACAGACTAATTTCAATATATTTAGCGAAAAACCTGTGTGGTCAAAATGCTAACTATACCCCTAGATAAATACCTTAAGGGGTCTAGTTTTCGAAATGGGGTCGTTTATGTGGAGTTTCTATCATTCTGGCAGCTCAAAGCTTCTCCAAATGTACATTGGGGCCTAAAACATTTTCAAGCAAAATATGAGTCCTGAAAGCCTCCGGGTGTTCCCTTCCTTTGGGGCCCTGCCGTGTGTCCAAACAATGCATTAGGGCCACAATGTGGGTATTTTTGAAAACAGGAGAAAGAGGGCGATAGATTTTGGGGTGTGTTTCTTCATTTTCATGGTCGCTTTACAAAGAAATCGGTCTTCAAACAAATACTTTTATGAAAAAAGTGAAATTATTATTTTTTTCACCTGATATGCATTAAATTTAGCAAAGAACTGTGGGGTCAAAATAATTACTATACCCCTAAATAAATACCCTATGGGGTCTAGTTTTCTAAATGGGGTCGTTTATGGGGAGTTTCTATCATTCTGGCAGCTCAAAGCCTCTCCAAATGTACAGTGGGGTCTAAAACATTTTCAAGCAAAATATGAGTCCTGAAAGCCTCCGGGTGTTCCCTTCCTTTTGGGTCCTGCCGTGTGTCCAGGCAGCGCATTAGGGCCACAATGTGGGTATTTTTGAAAACAGGAGAAAGAGGGTGATAGATTTTGGGGTGTGTTTCTTCATTTTCATGTTCGCTTTACAAAGAAATCGGTCTTCAAACTAATACTTTTATGAAAAAAGTGAAATTATTATTTTTTTCACCTGATATGCATTAAATTTAGCAAAGAACTGTGGGGTCAAAACACTTACTATACACCTAAATAATTACGTTATTGGGTCTAGTTTTCTAAATGGGGTCGTTTATGGGGAGTTTCTATCGTTCTGGCAGCTCAAAGCCTCTCCAAATGTACAGTGGGGCCTAAAACATTTTCAAGCAAAATATGAGTCCTGAAAGCCTCCGGTGGCTCCCTTCCTTTTGGGTCCTGCCGTGTGTCCAGGCAGCGCATTAGGGCCACAATGTTGGTATTTTTGAAAACAGGAGAAACAGGGTGATAGATTTTGTGGTGTGTTTCTTCATTCTCATGGTCGCTTTACAAAGAAATTGGTCTTCAAACTGATACTTTTATGAAAAAAAGTGAATTTTTTTTTTTTTCACCTGCTATGTATTAAATTTAGCAAAAAACTGTGGGGTCAAAATACTTACTATACCCTTAGGTAAATACCTTAAGGGGTCTAGTTTTCTAAATGGGGTCATTTGTGGGGGTTTCCACCATTCTGACACCTATGAGCCTCTGAAAACCTGGCTTGGTGCAGGAAAACAAAATGTACTTCAAAATTTATAAAATTATTATTCAATTTGTAAGTCCTCTAAATTGCTGAAAATTTATTTTCTTTTTTCAAAAGTGCTGCCAAAATGGAGTAAAGAGATAGAAATATATATTTAATTAAAATTTTTTTACAGTATGTGTGTACATATGTGACATATTGCAGTTAAAAATAGGGGAAAATGGTAATTTTTACAAAATTTCTTCCATTTTTCTATTTTTTAATTAATTTCCGCAAATCGTATCAGTCTACTTTTACCACTAAAATAAAGTACAACATGTGACGAAAAAACAATGTCAGAATTACTTGGATATTCAAAACTTTCACAGAGTTATTCTCTGATAAAGTCAGACATACCAGATTTGACAAATCTGGCTTGGTCATTAAGGTACAAACATGCCCGGTCATTAAGGGGTTAAGGTATTGCATAGAATATAAACAACAAAAGCGTAATATCAACAACCGTGTAAAGTACAATAGATGAAGGTAGGGTTGTATGGGGTAATTAGGGTAATGTGTATGTTTTTATACCCAAATAAATGCTCACAAAGTATTAGTTTGACGTGTCAATGTGAAGAAAATGGTACAGAGCAAAAATAGTTAATGTAGGAAACCAAGATGTCCGGGGCCATGTCTATCCCCCTGTAGTCATCCTGCCCAGATCCTGGTTCTGAAAAAAGAAAAGAAAAAGAAGATAGAAGGAAAAAGGCAGGGGAGAGTGAAAAGAGGTTGTAAATGAAGAAAAGAAGACAAAGTCTTTTCCGCAAATAAATGTTGGCACAAGCAAAAAGAAAGAAAGAAGAACCATTAATATGATCAGTTGTGGATGCGTTAGTAATTTGTAGAATTTTGCTATGATGTCAATGTTATTTAATATTTTAAAATGTTATTCTTGGATATAATCAAACCTAAAATTGCCACTTGAGCCATAAATATCATCTTGGGTGGTGTGGCTAGCCATCAACATGGCAGCACACATTAGAGAGAAGCTCCTGCAACATACCCATGATATTATTATCCTGACTACAAATCAGCCGCAAAATTTCCACCTACCACTAAGGGAGAGGGAGGACCCTGCGCCGAGCAGCCATGAACTGGCAACATAAACTCTATGTAGCTAAAAAATTCAAAGGCTCCTGTAATGGTGCAGGGCCTACTGCTACCTTGTCCTGCATGGCAGAAAGTCAAACAAGCACAGAAGCTAATATGGAGTCAACACTATGACAGGTCTCAAAGCAGCTGCTAGAGGCGGAAATAGACTGTAAAATATCCCTCACCCACAGGATCGATGAGGTGGAGGTGTCTGCTTCGACACTACTTGAAGAATGTGCGAGAGAGGATTTTGTGACATGGAAACCATAATAGAAGATCAAAATGTGCACTTGCCAGAGAGGTTCACGACCATAGAACAGAAGGTTTAGATGTGGCATCAGAAGTGCGATGATATGGCGTACCGGCGTAATAATGTATGTATCCTGGGACTTCTATAGTGGGCTGAAGGCTTGAATTCGAGCAACTTCTTGGAGAACTGGTTCAAAAATTTTTTTTCTGATGCAGAATTCTCATCTGTAAATGCGTTAGAGCGAGCATATCATGTACCTCCAAAAATACCTCCACCGGGAACTGCTCTGTGGCCATTGCTGGCTTGTATTTTCAACTCGAAGTACCGGGACCTGCTGTTACAAATGGCATGCAAAACGTAAGGCATCTGGTTTGAAAATGCCTCTGTTTTCTGATTTCTATGCCCAGTTCCAAAAACAGAGTGACAAGTTCATCGCAGTTAAAAACTTTTTATGGCACATGACCGAGACTTAGGTAGATCTAGTGTAATACCTCCGCAGGATAGGACATATTCTTGACATACACTGGGTAGAAATAACCTGTCGCACATATATTATGTGTCGCAAAATATTTCCATCCATATCTCACTTGTTGATGTGTCCTATGTCAGTAGGGCTATTTCTAACAGTTCATAAATCTATACTGAACTAACCGTTTCCTCTACTAGACCAAATACTGGGTGAAGATCCCGGGACCCCAGACCAAATACCATCTATCTCAGAAATAAACAGCATGCCAACAGTCCCCCGTATACTCTGGGAGACTCTACAAGCTTATTTAAGTTGTTTTAAATGAACTATTTCTTGTATAAAGAAGGAACAACCAAATATGAGGATATCTTGGCATAGAAATGTACTAAGAGAGAGTCGGGCTCTACCTCCCATCCCAATGAAGACACAACTAGCGTGGCTGCATTCAGGTACAACTGCCCTTCAAACCTTCATGACCTTTAAAGCCACAAGAAAGCAGTTTTTTACTTTGCAATCATATTTCAAGCTGGGAAACTAGTCTAGTTAATTTTGTGCGCATATAGTTAAAAAAAAAAATGTTTTCCCTTCTTTACTTATGATACACTCTGTTGGTTGGGAGGTTCTATTAGAAAACAGCCAAATTTTGGAAAGTACTTCAGTGATTAAAGCTTATTTAAATTACATCACCGTTCCCCATCTGACAATAGCCAATTTTAAGATTTGGACATTTCTCTTGAGGAGATGTAATTGGCAATTAATAGCATGGCTAATGGGAAATTGCCAAACCCTGATGTACTTCCGCTGGAAATATGTGATAAATATTTTCGCGTTTTAGGCCCCGCTCTTGAATATATTTCAGACTGCCTTCCAATGGGGCTCCCTGACAGACTTCTTATGAGGCTACAATTATAGGTCTTCTGAAGCCTGATTAGAGTCCAATGGAGTGTGGTTCATATAGAATAATCTCCCTATTGAACACTGATTATAAGATACTAAAATTTTGGTGAACCACCTCAATAAATGGTGATTCTCAGCGTCATTCACCTGGACCACATTGTATTAATGCCTGGAAAAAGTACATTAGATATGTATAATTATACGGGTGCAAGTAGTATCTCAGGTGGGGGTAGCGAGGCACACGGAGAGGGCCTTAGCCTTGCTGGACATGGCCAAGGCATTCAACTCTGTAAAATGGCCTTATTTGTTGTCAGTCATGCAAAGATTTGGGTTTGAATCTAAATGTACATATTAGGTTTCCATTCTCTATCATTACCTATGCTCAAGTATACTACTTAATGGTTTTGCTCATCCTTTTTTAATCCTGGCAGGGAGATGCACCAGAGGTGCCCCTTTTCACCTATAATCACTTGCAGTAGAACCGCTAGCCATCCGCATCCGACAAGATGATGCACCTGAAGGAGTAACACTGGGGACGAGGGAGGATGGAATTGGTCTCAACGCACACAATTTAATTCTATATATGTCAAACATTGAAGAGACCCTGCCCAGAGTCACACACCTGCTTTAGAAAATAGGGTCCTTCTCTGGACACAAAATGAATTGGGATAAGTCTGCTTTGTTGCCTTTCTGAAGCTTTAATTTACCTGACACTTTGCATAACTTGCCGGTTCCAGATAACTTTAAATATTTTGGTATTTATATAACGACGGATCCCAACAAATCAAAAGATAAGCATACTTGCAGAGGCCTAAAACACATGATTTAATGGCTCTCCCTGATTTTTATTTGTACTTTTTTTCTGGCCAACGTTGGTATTTAAAAAAAGGGTGGACACTACCAAATAACTAATGATGAGTATTACTTGGCATTTCACTTACGTTTCCCTATATTATGGCCGGTCCTCAAACAACCATCTCTATACCCTCACAAACTTCTTTTATTGCATAAATTAGCAGTTCAGGTGAGAAAGGAGGCGAAGAATATCTAACAATAAACTGATTTCCAAAAATACATCACCTCTATGGCATAAAACCATGTTCCCCCTCTTAATCTCTCTACCCGATTTCACCTATTGGCTATCACGAGGGATCTTAACCCTGGTGGATATTTGCCAGTCTAATACTGTCTGCTCTTTTACACAGCTACAAGAACGCTATGATCTCCCTAGAGCCTCGTTTTACAGGTATTTGCAATTGAGACATGCCCTTCAAAATCAATACTCTACCACGGGTACAGCCATATCTCAGTACAGTCTGTTTGTGATGTACACTGTCCAAAGACCGTGGTTTGATCTCCGCCCTTTAAACCTATCTCTTGGTTGCCAAGATTGTCTCTACGCAACTTGCAATAGGTAGTAGGTGGTATAGACAAATTCCACAGCTAACCGACTGGAAGGATGCTTCAGAGTCTCCATTATTTGTGTCACTCGTCGTATACCATAGTATAATACAGATGTATTTTCTACATCGATGTTACTTGACACTGAAATGTTTGCAAAAGATGGGGAAGTTGTCACATTATCAATGGCATTGATGCGCAAGGGAGGAGGCCGATTTTTGCCACATGGCACTGCTCCTATGTTTAGGCTTTCTGGGAAGAGGTCATTAATGTATTATCTACTATTACTTTGTCTACTATACCCTGAACTCCTCAGGTTTGTGCTTGCTAAATGAATCTACCTGGCCCCATCAGACACAAATATATTCCTGAGGAGATCTCTATTCTATGTGATAAAAGCTATAGCCATGAGATGGATCAGGGATAGATCCCCCTTGAGAACCCAATGGAAAAAACTCATTAACAAGGCCATCCCAAATGAGCACATTGTATATGAAAATAGAGGGTGCCCACAAATAAAAACCTCTTGGTGTTCCTCTCCAATGACACTATTCTCTCCGAAGTCACTATGCTCTCAGCTTGCGAACAGTAGTAGGGTACCGTGAATGGTCTTAGTTGGGATCTGGTAACTGTGAATTTAACTAATTGTCTGATGCTTATTATGTATACTTTGGCTGATATTTGAAATGTCTGTATATTTTATTGATCATATATGTACGTGCATCTATACAATATCTTTATTTCTTTTCCCAGAAATTTTGAGTTAAATAAAGTTTAAAATATATATATATTATAATGGGCTGTAGTGTTTCTCGGGGAAATGTAGATGATTTGAGTGCATTTAGAATAAAAAGAAATCTGTTCTAAATTTAGATGTTTTGGTGCCTTTAGATGTTCCTCAATTTTATAGCTCCATTTCAGTTAAGATAAACTAGAAACCCTGCTGTGTTCTTATGGTAGAAGGCTTATATATGAATGGCAGAACATTCAATTGCAGTCACAGAAATACATAAAAAGAGCATAGTAAAAGTTAAATCAATATGTAATATGTTTGATTCCCAAGGGCAGTATTAGTTATCTTAAGATGTTTCCTTCATTTATTGGCATTGGAGACAATGAAAATATATAGACTATAACTATAACTATAACATCAGAATATAGACTACCAGTTCAATATAATATTATACATTTCAAACTTTATTTACAAGACCTTTACATAGTTAGCACCGTTGGTATTGTTGAAAAAACACATGTCTATCAAGTTCAACCAGGAGAAGGGAAAGGATGTGGATAAAGGGAAGAAATAAGAGTAAATCCAGTAATCCAGTAAAAGTAAAAAAAAAAAACATAAGGCATGAGCCAATCTACCCTAAAAAGGAAACATTTCATTCCTGATCCCAAGGGACAATCAGACTAGATTAGTCTACATATAATATCTTTAACTGATTGTTTAACTTTATAATTATAATTTGCATATGTTTAACATACTTTTTTTATGCTGGCATAGATAGATAGATAGATAGATAGATAGATAGATAGATAGATAGATAGATAGATAGATAGATAGATACCAGAATGTAGGTCCTACAAGATAGATGGCTAGGTCTCTGATAAGGTTGTGATTGCTATATAGCACAAGGATCGTACTCAAGCTTCACAAAGAGTTGGCCTTTAGGCAAATACTGTACTGTACAGATGTTTACCTTGACTCTTAACGCATTAAATACACAGTGGCAACAAACTTTAGCTTGACTTTTTCAATGACTTTTCAATGGCTTTTGCTGTGTGATATCACACTGTAGCAAGTTATCAGAGTCAAGATAAACTTGAATGTAAAGAGCTTTTCTAGAATAGAACCATAGTGCAGGCCTCGTGATACATTAAAGTGGATGGAATTCTCGGCACATGAGACACCCCATTTCCAAAATATTATAATCACAATAGAATCCTGAAGTGTTTCCTCATCTAGCCTGCAGGGGAACACAGTTTGATCTGGTAAGCACATAGAGTATATAGTAATGCATCACCAAGGAATTTTAGCATATCCTCATTTGGAATAGATCCAAAATATAGTTTATATAAATGCCCCATAAGTTGAGAAAAACAAGGGAAGGAACAGCAACTAATAAATCAAATGGTGCCTTCTTCAATCATTTTCTGTGCAAGGCTCATTTACATAAATCAATATATGTTTAAAAAGGTAGTAATAATGTACATCTGGTCACATATAAATAATAATAAAATTAAAGTGTAGCTAAACATTTGACAAACTTCTGACATGTCATAGAGACATGTCAGAAGTTTGGATTGGTGGGGGTCCGAGCACCGAGACCCCCACCAATCGCTAGAACGAAGCAGCTGAAGCGTTCGTGTGAGCGCTCAGCTGCTTCGTTTCTGTTCGGCTTTTTCTGGAAAGCCGATGTATCAGTGCACGGACTCATAGGCTATCTATTGAGTCCGTACACGATACATTTATTTCCGGAAATAGCCGAACAGACACGAAGTGGCTAAGCGCTCACACGAGCACTTCAGCTGCTTCGTTCTAGCGATTGGTGGGGGTCTCCGTTCTCGGACCCCCACCAATCTAAACTTCTGACATGTCACTATGACATGTCAGTAGTTTGTCAAACGTTTAGCTACACTTTAAGGTGCAAATAAAAGTTTTAAATAACTTCGAACTAAGACATGCCCATTTCATACCATGTTTCTAAGTGTTTTGTACTCATAGTTGTATACAAAAAATATTTGCAAATGTGTTCCATGTGAATAACGTAGCACCCTATGTTATTCTACAGTATATAGCAGAAATAATATTCACATGTCTACATGTGCTAAAAGGAATGTTATCAGCCCATAGGAACCTGAGCACCTGTTATCACATCACCTACAGTAGGTGACCAGAGGCCATCATCTCTCACTCGTGCCAGGTTAGGACAACCCTATAGAAATAGGAAAGTATTGTCTAGGAAACCAGGGCACCCCTCGGCATTGCAGTGTGATCCAGAGAGACAGACGGGACCTCAAATTAAATTCCATATAAATACATGACAATAGAATGTCTATGGATGGCTTTACTGAGCTTCGATCAATCAAAACACATTTCTAATTGTGACTCCGTTCTATTAAAACATTTAGTCACAAAAGCCTCCATTTTCCAAGCCTTGAATTGTTGTTCACTGCTCAATTATAAAATTACCAGGTTCCATTATAAAGCATTTCTTATGGCATGTCTAATTTTATAAGCCTTTATTACTTGCTATACTTCCCAAATTTCCTAATCTTTCTACTGCATGAGAATGGAGTTTTGGCTGTTTCTAGTTAAAGATGGACATGAGGCCTAAATTGAAAATTTAGAAAAGAAAAACTTATCTCTGCTTATTCTTCTATGTAGTGTCTCTTCTTGCAGTCAAAACAGAGCCAATGAACAGCAATGAAACCACCACAACAACTGGAGATGGATCGCTTGACACTTTTACGGGGTCAGGTAAAGCAATCTGATGACATATTACACACACTAAAGAAGCAGAAAATGTGTAATCCAGACTAATACACACATCCTCTGAAATTTCAAGTCTGGCAACAGCCTTGTTAAATTTTGTGAAAGTTTCAAAGTGGAATAGGTCCAACATTTCATGCCTGCAATTAGTTATCAAGCATAAATTTTCTTTAACAGTAAAGACATTGCAGGGAACATGAGATTTAGCAAATGCACGGCCTTCAGTCTGTGGCTCTTGCAGTTGTCATTAGACACATGTAATTGTAATGCATTTTGTTGAATATTAATTCAAGGCTTGTGATCTCTTTATAGCTGGGGACAATGATATTATCTATATCAAATTTACAGCATGCCAATGTGATCTATTATATGGAAATGCATCATCAGTAACTAAACAGATTTTATATATATATATATATATATATATATATATATATATATATATATATGTATATATATATATATATGTCTATATATATCTATATCTAACTATATATATATATATAGATAGATAGATAGATAGATAGATAGATAGATAGATAGATAGATAGATAGATAGATAGATAGATAGATAGATAGATCTAGATCTATCTATATATATATATAGCAAACAAGAAAGCAGCAGCACTCACACAGAATCGATCAGGTGCCCAGCAAAACGTCCCGATCCTCGGACGTGTAGTAGTATATAAAGAAAGAAAATTTGCAGCACTCCAATGTGAAAAAAGTGGTGGTTTATTCAATCCAAGAACAACAGCAACGTTTCAATCCTACAATAGGATCTTTATCAAGCCTCAAGGCTTGATAAAGATCCTATTGTAGGATTGAAACATTGCTGTTTTTCTTGGATTGAATAAACCATCACTTTTTTCACATTGGAGTGCTGCAAATTTTCTTTCTTTATATATATATATATATATATATATATATATATATATATATATATATATATATACAGTGAAGGAAATAAATATTTGACCCCTTGCTGATTTTGTAAGTTTGCCCACTGTCAAAGTCATGAACAGTCTAGAATTTTTAGGCTAGGTTAATTTTACCAGTGAGAGATAGATTATATAAAAAATAAAATAAAAATTCATATAGTCAAAATTATATATATTTATTTGCATTGTGCACAGAGAGATAAGTATTTGATCCCCTACCAACCATTAAGAGTTCAGCCTCCTCCAGACCAGTTACACGCTCCAAATCAACTTGGTGCCTGCATTAAGACAGCTGTCTTAAATGGTCACCTGTATAAAAGACTCCTGTCCACAGACTCAATTAATCAGTCTGACTCTAACCTCTACAACATGGGCAAGACCAAAGAGCTTTCTAAGGATATCAGGGACAAGATCATAGACCTGCACAAGGCTGGAATGGGCTACAAAACCATAAGTAAGACGCTGGGTGAGAAGGAGACTACTGTTGGTTCAATAGTAGGAAAATGGAAGACATACAAAATGACTGTCAATCGACATCGATCTGGTGCTCCATGTAAAATCTCACCTCGTGGGGTATCCTTGATCCTGAGGAAGGTGAGAGCTCAGCCGAAAACTACACGGGGGGAACTTGTTATTGATCTCAAGGCAGCTGGGACCACAGTCACCAAGAAAACCATTGGTAACACATTACGCCGTAATGGATTAAAATCCTGCAGTGCCCGCAAGGTCCCCCTGCTCAAGAAGGCACATGTACAGGCCCGTCTGAAGTTTGAAAATGAACATCTGGATGATTTTAAGAGTGATTGGGAGAAGGTGATGTGGTCAGATGAGACTAAAATTGAGCTCTTTGGCATTAACTCAACTCGCCGTGTTTGGAGGAAGAGAAATGCTGCCTATGACCCAAAGAACACCGTCCCCACTGTCAAGCATGGAGGTGGAAACATTATGTTTTGGGGGTGTTTCTCTGCTAAGGGCACAGGACTACTTCACCGCATCAATGGGAGAATGGATGGAGCCATGTACCGTCAAATCCTGAGTGACAACCTCCTTCCCTCCACCAGGACATTAAAAATGGCTCGTGGCTGGGTCTTCCAGCACGACAATGACCCGAAACATACAGCTAAGGCAACAAAGGAGTGGCTCAAAAAGAAGCACATTAAGGTCATGGAGTGGCCTAGTCAGTCTCTAGACCTTAATCCCATCGAAAATTTATGGAGGGAGCTGAGGCCAAAATTCCATCTAACATGTGTGCAAACCTCATCATCAACTACAAAAACCGTCTGACTGCTGTGCTTGCCAACAAGGGTTTTGCCACCAAGTATTAAGTCTTGTTTGCCAAAGGGATCAAATACTTATTTCTCTGTGCACAATGCAAATAAATATATATAATTTTGACAATGTGATTTTCTGTTTTTTTTTTAAATATAATCTATCTCTCACTGGTAAAATTAACCTAGCCTAAAAATTCTAGACTGTTCATGCCTTTGACAGTGGGCAAAATTACAAAATCAGCAAGGGATCAAATACTTATTTCCTTCACTGTATATATAAAAAAAAAAATATATATATATATATATATATATATATATATATATATATATATATAACCATTGGAAACTATAGACAACCATTATAATGATGGAGTTATTGGTATAAAAAAATATTTATTTATTTATATATATATATATATATATATATATATATATATACAGTATTATATAAATACTAAAAAGACTTTAATTGGGCCATCATGATAGTGCCAAAATTAAACTCCTATCCCAGGGTCCTCTTCGAAGGCTAGAACATTTACTTTGAAAATGACAAGCGCTCTAAGAGACACAAAATGTTACTCAAAAAGGCAACCCCTTTTTAGCTCCCGCCATTACATTTGGAGACCTGTTCTGCCATTAAATTGAACATGTGCTTTATTTAGCAGGGAAAATGTTATATCAAGAGGAGCTGAGCAGATTTCTATTTAGTTATTTGGAAATAAATTCAGTATAACTTATCTGCTTGAGTAAATTCATTCCCAATAAAATAGCAATACTGTTATACTCTTTTCTTAGAACTTTGCATTGTTCCGTTCCTCTGTTATTACTTTTGGAAATGTGTGAATAAACTATCAACTGGGTGTTACTATTCCGTTAGTCAATGGTGTGTGTTACTACCCATTTTTATGCTGTCCAATCACATATCAGTCCTGGGTTGGTCCTAGTGATTGACAGCAATCTCTATATGCACACTCACGCAAAGAGGACTGTCAATCATTGAGTGAGATAGCATAGTGATCTCATAAGCAGAGTTTGGAGGGATTTAAATCACTAAATGCTTGCTCATATGTTGCCAACAAATCGTGGTTTGTTTCCACACATACTGTCAAATTTGCAAGGACCATGGCGTTTTGTTGCAATTTTGCAGTAATTGCATCTATAAACCGCATTTTGACCACACCATGTGAATAAGCCCTTTTGGGTGCCCATGGTGATGATGTGCCATGAATTACCTTAGTTTTCCATGCTGTTTTTGGCTGTGCAACTGAAACAGATTAAAACCATGTGTGTCACCTGTACAAGCCACGCGTTCAAAAACCAAATTGAATTACCATGGCAATTCATAGAACCACCACATGCAGTTTTACCACGCCATCCATTCTTGGCCGAATGGCACATTACCTATATGTGTATGGGCACCCTAAATGATAGGTCATATTGAATCATTTTCCACAAAACTATATATACATGTAAATCTACTAAGATAGAGCAGCATGTCCAACATGACAGGTTTGTTTTTAAGGGGTTGACTTTTAAGGCACATAGAGAGATAGAGTGATGAGCCATATCAAACACGAATGATGACTCCCATTGGTTCGAAAGGGTAAAGCAATTATTTTTATAAAATTCACATAACACAATCTAACTTATATTTTTAAGATTGTACACGTAGTAGACACTATACCTGATGTTACAAATACAAAATTGGTATATTCTGAGCTGGTGTTATCATTCAAAACCCACGATAACTTCACACATACTAAAATACTAAATATCATATACTATTTTATTTATACAAAGATCAATGGGGGGGTGTATCAAAACTGGTGCAAAGGAAAAGTTAAGTAATTATCCATTGCAACCAATCAAGTCAATGCTTTAATTTTCCAAAAAACCTTTAAAAAATAAGAGTAGGTTGCTAAGTTCAACTACTTCACCTCTTCTTTGCACCAGTTTTGCTATATCTCCCTGACTGTATAGAACTCATCAAGACAGTAATGGCAGTGTAAAGAAATACTGTAGTCTTCTCCATTTTATAGCTATAATTTAATTGATATTACTTCATACTTTTTTCATATATTATGTTTACTTCATAAGCTTACTTGTTAATAGGGAGTCTGTGATATATATTATGGAGGAGTAGCCATTGGCTTTTCTTCTAATGGTACCCAAAACAATTTTAAAGTAAACTGAACAGTGATAAGACTTACTGAAATGTATCTCATAGATCTTCAAGGCAGTAGGGAAATTAATACAGCTCTGTGTACGTATAACTTTGTCTACCTATGTGCATTTTATAGATTGGTCAATTCCGGGAAACATAAAAAAATAACAAACATACTTACCAGCTGTAATGCAATAAGTGATGGTTTCTAGTAAAAATGACTCTTGTAGAGATATAAGTTGTTAGCAATGTCTGCTTTTTCCAGAGAATAGAGTTCTTCCCTGAAGGACAGAATTTCCACTAATTCTCAACTGGTAAATGTCCGATTAAATTATTGTTTTTCTTAAATTCTTTTCCTATCATGAGGGAGTTGTGTAATGTATATAAATGACTAAAATAAATAAGTTAAACACTTAATTGTAATATAATAACGTAAATAACTATTAGATAACATATATGGGTGTATTTAAATGGGCTGGTATGGTGCCGTGTGGTAAAAAATTGTGCAGCAAAATCATGCGCTTTGCATCCTGAATTTCCATGACATTTGGCACAAAAATGCCACACTACCGGCCCATGTAAAAACACCCTACAGCTATATTCACACGCTAATCAAAAAACAGCTGTAAAATACGGAGCTGTTTTCAAGGAAAACAGCCTCTGATTTTAAGCTGTTTTTAAAGCATCAAACGTTTTTTGATGCTTTTTTTTACAGATGTTTTTGGAGCTGTAAAAAAATTCCCCATCGGAACGAAATGCCATTTTTCCCATTGAAATCAATGGATAGATATTTTGGAGGTGTTCAGCTTCCGTTTTTTCAGCCGTATTTTTAACTATATTTATGTGTTGTAGAAGTGGGTTTTTTAGTCTACGTTCAAACTGTAAAATATAGTAATTTTTTTAGCAAGTGCTTTCCATAACTTGTGGCTTTTGTGCATCATATATGCTGCATGTTTGCCATAGTGGTCAGTTGATAAAATGATTGGATATGCTGCTGGGTTCTAGTATCTTAGTAAAGAAGAATAGCCCAGCATGATAAGTTGCTCTTTACTATATTTCAGTGGTGGCAAGTGTCATCCTTTGTAGAGAAAACGAAAGACTTACCAAATACTCTTTTCTGCATCAGTTAAACCATGGCTGCGATTTAAACACTGTTTGGGACTTTTTTTTTATTGATAGTGTTAAACAACTCATGGTTATATATTCTGACCATTAGTTACATCTTTACAATATCATTTAAAGGCTGAAAATAATTGCAACTTACTTAAAAGGGTTGCATACTTTTGGCTGCTGCTACTGATGTAGTCAATGTACACATCATTGTCCCTTCTTGCTGTCAGGGTTGCCACTGTCATGGGCAGACTGTAAAAATAGGGACGTTTTGGAAGGGCCATAATAAAAAATAGATGTGTATTTTTTTTTTCAGCTGGAGAAGTTTGTTCAGCTTGTGATTACAATTATCATCATTCTGCAGTTCACAGCAAATTCTGAAACTGTGTCTATTTTAATATTCTGATATATATATATATATATATATATATATATATATATATATATATATATATATATATATATATATATAGATAGATAGATAGATAGAGAGATATTGATATACAGTGCCCACCAAAAGTTTAAATCTGGTGGGATTTAGTGGGGCCACAAAATCTACCAGTTAACGCCGAAAAAAAACACCCCCACCCCCTTGGGTGCAGTGGGTTGGGCGGGGGACACAAAATCTTAAATGGCACGGGGGGTCGAGTGGGGGCTCATTTGGCACCGGGGTTCATCGTTCCTCTGGTATTTAACGACTCCAAACCCTCTCTGCGCTGTGTGTGTGTGTCTGTGTGTGTGTGTTGTCCAGCCAACCAAAGCAATACCGAGGACATGTATTATGTGTATTAGTACAAACATAACAATTACTGTATTAAATCAAATGTTTGAACTGATGTCCTTCAACAACTTGACAGTGTCCTAAGCGAATGTAAAACGTGTCGATAACATTATTTGTAACATCTGGTGTTATTGAATTCGAAATGTTCACTATTCTTTCCCACAACTCGTCTAAGTTTGCGATCCTAGTCTCATAGACTTTACTTTTTAAATACCCCCAGTAAGAAAAGTCTAATGGGGATAGATCTGGTGATCTCGGTGGCTATTCTATCGGGCCTCTTCAGAAGATTTCAAGCTTGCAGAGAAAAATGAGCCGGAGCTCTTTCCTGCTGATACTAAATATTGCTTCTTAGAAAATTGCAGTAATTTTCTGCATTTATGTTTCCTTCAATGAAAAACGGTCCTACAATATGATTGAGCAATATTCCCGCCAAAACGTTAACCTTCTGAGGACACTGGGTATGACTGTCTCTCGTCCAATGTGGATTTTCGTCTGCCCAATACCTCATGTTCTGTCGATTTACAGAACCGTTTAGTTCAAACGTAGCTTCATCCGAAAAACAGGTCCAGTTGAAAATCTGATGACTATTATCAAATGGTGTCATCATTGTATCTCAAAATTCCACTCTTCTGCCATAATCATCTTCGGATAGCTCCTGAACCAGACGTATTTTATACGGATGATAATGATGCCTCTTCAAAATTCGACGGACTGATGTGGCGCTGATATCATTTTATTTTGCTCCACTCGAGACAGATTTATGAGGATTATTGTAATGACAGGGTAGGAAGACAGACAGGTGAGCCCTAATCTACCCGCCACTCAGTCCATGCCTACTTGCAAACGCAGAGCAGGAGCGCATTCAGGGTCAAAATGAAGCAAGGTCAATAATAATAGCAGGAGCAGCAGAGCCAGGAAACAGGAAAGAATCACAGGCAAAGACAAGCAGGAAATGAAGGTATAAATAGGCCGAGGGCTTTAGCTAGAACCATCTGGCCAGGCTGTGATAGATTCTCCCACTCCTGAGCCTACCAGCCTGAGTGGTAGCAGATCGAGTCACTCTATCAGACCTAGGAGCAGGTGCAGACTGATTAACCACGGGCGTCGGCACAGAAGCTGTGTCTGACAGATCCTTTACAATTATCATGTACAGTGAGCAGAACATCTAAAGATTTTTCATCATTACTAGCATGTTTGGGTCTTCCAAATCTTGGTGTGTCTTTAATTGAACCGGTTATTTCGAAACGATAAACAGTTCTTTTAACATTTGACAATGAAATTGGATCACGGATAGGATAAGTGGCATTGAATAAAGCTGCTACTTCTCGATAGGATCTTATTTTTTCTTCACGATACCCTCTCATCATCAATAAAGTGATCCTTTCCGTTTCTGTCAAATGCGTTTTGTGATATGACAATAGAAATGTAAAAAAATGAAAATTACTCTCCAAATTATCGCTCTATGAAATTCACAAGCCACTACCGAAATGTGTGCACATGAAATCATGTTACAATCGTAGACAAGGTCCATTTTGTATCCCCGAGGCCGATTGTAATAATACGTAGTTTAAAGTCACCTTGATGTGACATTCCCAAGCTCACACACACACACACATGAGCCCACCCACATTTAGGATTTTACCCGCGCGGTACCGGTAGCCGATAATGAAGATGATAACTTTAACGTTAAATATCTCAGCGAAAAATCCTAGCTCAAAATCGATTGTGGCATTGTTTTCGTATATTGAAAAGAACTTTCAAAGGAGCCCCTACTCGACCCCCCCATTTAAGATTTTGCTGCCACCGTCCACCCCACCACCCCCAAGGGGTGGGGGTGGTTTTTTCGGCTTTAACTGGTAGATTTTATGACCCCATTAAATCCCACCAAATTTCAACCCCCTACCTCGAGCCGTTCAAAAGTTATGAGGGTGTTCTGGAACTTTTGGTTTGCACTGTATATAGTACTTATCAGCTGTATATTTCATTTTTCGTTTTTAAATTTGTCAATAACATTTCTTTACTATCTGTGATAAAAAAAAAAAAACAACGACCCATAAACGGAAGTTAGTGGCCTTGTTTGATATGTCATGCAGAGGTTGTATCTTGAAGCCTGGTTCTAGAGGAGAATTCTTCCCTAATATGGCATCTGATGGAGCATGACACAATTCTAGTTTTCTGTCGGATTTATAAGGAATCCAACAGACAAACCTCTGTAAGCCTATATGGAGGTACCGTAGGGCACATAAAAGTCTATGGTTGTCCCTTTATGGCTACATACAACTATACGCATATTACATCTATGTGTATGAGGCCTTATGCTGAGATATGAATTCTTGAAGTTGCAATGAATTCTGTTTTGATTTCTGTCTGGTACAGTGTTTTGTTTTTATGTGACACTAGACTCAAATCACTATTCACAGTAATATCCATATATAAAAACACAGACTGTTCAGCCATAACATTAATTATCTTGTTACAATGACACCTGCCAAGGGGGGTAAATATATTACACAACAAGTGAACTGTCATTTCTTGAAGTTGATGTATTGGAAGCAGCAAAAATGGGCAAGCGTAAGGATCTGAGCGACTTTGGCACGGGTTAAATTGTGATGGCTAGTTTTTCCTGGTATGCAGTGGGTAGTACCAACAGTGGTCTAAGGAAGGACAACTGGTGGACCAGTGACTGGGCCATGAGCCCCCAAGTTTCATTGATGTGCGTGGGGAGCAAAAGCTAGCCTGGTCCAATATCACAGAAGAGCGACTGTAGCCCAGATTGCTAAAAAAGTTAATGCTGGCTATGATAGAACAGTGTCAGTACACACAGGGAATTGCAGCTTCATGCGTCTGTCTGGGGCTGCATAGCCGTAGTCTGGTTAGAATGCACATGGTGACCCCTGTCCACCACTGAAAAAGCACCTTAAATGGACACGTAAGGATCAGAACTGGACCATCGAACAATGGAAGATAGTGGCCTGATCTGCTAAATCACGGTTTATTTTACTTAAAGGGAACCTGTCACCAGCATTTCACCTATTAACCCCTTAATGACCAGCCTATTTTAGACCTTAATCGCCGAGCTATTTTTTACGTTTTTCCATCGTCTCATTCAAAGAGCTATAACTTTTTTAATTTTGTGTCAACATAGCTGTATAAGGTCTTGTTTTTTGCGGGACAAGTTGCAATTTTTAATAGCACCATTTTGGGGTACATAGAATTTATTGATGAACTTTTATAAACTTTTTTTGGGGGGCGGATAGAAAAAAAACATCAATTTCGCCACACTTTTTTGCGGCCTAAATTTATGCCGTTTACCGTATGGTATAAATAATACAATAACTTTATTCAACGGGTTGTTGAGATTGCAATGATACCAAATTGATATAGATTTTGTATGTTTTACTACTTATACAGTAAAAACACTTTTTCTTTCAAAATTATTTGTTTTTGTGTCTCCATATTTGAAGAGTCATAAGTTTTTTATTTTTTTGCCAATGCAGCTGTTTGAGAGCTTTAGTTTTGCGGGACGACTTGTAGTTTTTATTGGTACTATTGTGGAGTAGATGCGACTTTTTGACCACATTTTTTTTAAGGCAGGATTCAAAGAAACAGCACTTTAAGCATTGTTTTTTATTTTTATTTTTTTACGATGTTGACCGGGTTAAATGATGTAATAACTTTATAGTTGGGGTTATTACGGACGCGGCAATACTAAATATGTGTAACTTTTTTACTTTATTTTGTTTTTTAATAATAAAGCAGTTGGTAAGGGGAAAAGTGGGTTTTTCATTTTTTTGTTCACTTTTTTTTAAAACTTTTTTTAAACTTTTTTGAAACTTTTTTTAAACTTTTTTTAAACTTTTTTTAAACTTTTTTACTAGTCCTACTAGGAGACTTCACTATGCGATCCTTGAATCGCATTTATAATACACTGCAATACTTTTGTATTGCAGTGTATTACTGCCTGTCCGTGTAAAACGGACAGGCATCTGCTCGGCCATGCCTCTGGCATGACCTAGCAGGCATTAATTACTGGCAGACCTGGGGGCCTTTATTAGAGAAGATTAGGGAAGATGGCCTTTATTGCCATAGAAGACATTGGCACTCTGCGATTACACACAGGGTGCCGGAGGAATGAGAGGGAGCTCCCTCCCTCTCTCCAAAACCACTCAGATGCGGCGCCCGCTATTAAGCGCCGCATCTGAGGGATTAAACGGATGAGATCAATACTGATATCAATCTCACCCATTAGAACAGGGATGCCCCCAGCCCTCAACTACCTCTGGCAGCTGAGAGCAGGGAGATTTAATGGCTCCTTGCTCTGTTTATTTATTCTGATGCAGCGCCATAAAACGGCTATTGCATCGGAATAAAGCCGTTAGTGTCTGCCATAAAAACACTATGGGGCGGTCACTAACGGGTTAAACTAGCAATACCTGGTGGAAGTTGGTGAAAAATTATTTTTATATAACCTATAATTATCTTCTAAGTATGCTCTGTGACTTTATTATTCCATGTTTTAGTGTTCCTGTGCCATATGCTAATGAGTATCAAAGAATCATATCTTCATTCCTCAAGCCTTTTCGAGTTAACCCTGCTTCCTTACTTTTGATTGGCAGCTACTCACCTCCCCAGCACACACAAAATTCAGTGCTTGCGCATCGGTGTCCCGCGCATGCGCACAATGGGACACCATAGCAGCACATGTGCAATAACTAGACGAAGCAGGGAAGGATATCGGACCATACATGACGGGTGCATGCACGCTATATCAGACGAGATTTTGTCATTTAGGGCAGTTCAGTTTTCGGTGGTGGGCGGGCATAAGAAGAGGAATGAACGGGACTGCCGGATTATTACCATAAAAAGCATAAAATGTATGCAGACCGCTATTTACGCTCGGAGGAGGAGTTTAGAAGTGGGGATAACGGCAATTAACTTTTGACAGCAGTGGCCAGCAGGGTGTGAGTAGAGTCCAATAGAGTTCAATAGTTCTTGGTGCAAGATACCACAGGACATCTTCAGTGGTCTTGTGGAGTTCATGTCTCGACGGGTCAGAGCTGTTTTAGTGGCACAAGGGGTACCCACACAATATTAGGCAGATGGTTTAAATGCTATGGCTGAATGGTATAACACAGTGCACCTGCCAGAAAAAAGAACAGTCAAAATATCTCAGCAGTGCATCCTCAGGCTTTGGGCCTGTAGCTTCAGGTGATAATATTTTTGCTTAAAAGATATTAAAAAAATGTTTCAAGTTTGAAAATGTTCACTGAAGAGCCTTTTATATATTTATTTGTATTGATCCCCTTTAAAGATTGCTAAATAAGTGAAATAATTATTATAGTATAATAGTAGGCTTGTGCAGACAGACCACATTTTCATTTATTTACAGTAATATTTCAAATATTAAATAGTAGACTACTTATCAACAAATTACCTTTTTAAAAAATAGTAAAAGTACAGGACTGAGGATTTTGCCAGTTTCCCTTGTCAGTTTCAATTTATTATGTTAAGAAAATGCCTTCTGTGTTCCGCTATTAACCAAAGTAGGCAACTCAATAAAAAAAAATTATTCCACATATTATATTAATGAAGTTGTGAGGAGGTTATTGCAAGCAGTAGACGGAAGTATTTTCCCCACACATCATTTCATTATCATTATTTAAACCTAAGTTGCAGAACCGCCACTACCGGCAGAACCGCCTTAACATGCGAACCGTGTGGTAGCATTTCCACCAACTTCATGTTAGAGAAAAAGTTTGTACCCTGTGTCGATCTCCTATCACCAAATACAGCGTAGAGATCTTGTGGGTTTTACAGGTATGCCCCAATACTGCCATGCTGACCTGAGTAAAAAACAAAAGGGATCATGACACTACTCAGGATATCCACATTGGGCTCCTCTCGATTATTAAGGTTCTGGTAGTTGGTAGATAGACCCAAAACAAGCAAGAGATTAATATGTTTTTAACAGCATAGAAATGCCCATTTGGCCTTTGATAGGACTTCAAATACTTCATTTATCCCTCAGTAAAGTTGTCTCCTTGTTCAAAAAATACATTATGCAGTATGTTTGTTTGTATGCATGTATAATTGCTTATAAGCATAGTGCCTTTTCATAAAACATTTAGGCATGGGGATAAGTAGAAAACGGAAGGCTTTAAAGAACAAAGAACCGTGGGAACATGACATGATGGTGCTTGTGGTGGTAGATAAGATGCGATGAGGGGCAGCTCTGTATAATACGTTAAAGATAAAACAGGACTTTCAACGTTTCAGGAGTTGACATTAAAAAGTCAGCGTAGTATAGTAATATAGTAAACTAAATTAAGGACATGCAGGTTTTAGTTTGGGGTTTAAAAAAAATATATGCTATAAAAGGGGTCAGGACTATTTTTTGCTCAATGTCAAATTACCAGCAATTCTGGACCATCTGGTTTTTCAGTATTGGAATTTTACTGTAATGACGTAGTATTTGCAGAATAGGGCTCATAATGGTCCTTAATTCTATATAGATATCATTACAATTTAGTTTGCGCCCTTTAAAAGGAAGTCCCATTCCTGTGGTGCCCCAGTTTACCCGTATGGTAAATGGAGTCCTGATTGCCACTTAATAAGTTTATTTTCCAAGATGCCTTTCACCTTAAAGATGTTAATATGGAGACATAAAAGGGATTGTTATATACTTCTCACATTATGTGCTGCTAACTATCAACCCTCAGTTTATTTCCATTTTCGGTGATAATTATGATTTATTTTCCCTTGAAACCAAGATGAACTTAATTGGATTTAATACATGTTTGTTACACTAAAGTGTATTAATTATAGTGAAAGTGAAATATAAGCACTCGGCCTAGCATTACACTGTATGTTTCCTCTATGGATTCCCTATGGTGGGATGGGTTCATCATTATGCTGAATGTATATTTGGCATGCATCTGTCTTGATAGAGACAGATGGTTAAGCGAAAGAAAAAAACAAAACCTTCAGCACTATGTTTGGCGTTAGTCCACATAAGATAAAGATTTAGGATGCCATGTCGTGGAGATGATGAACTGCAGCAAGTCGATGATGATGAGCACCCCCAATTCCAGCCTTGCATGCTACATAGTACTCACATAACTGACTAGAACGTAAAAGATGGATGCATGTTATGTAAGGTACCCCTCTGGACTAACCGGCTGAATAGAGTGTGATTCTGCATGGTGACTTTGAGGCTATTATTTTAAATTGACTGTGGGATCGGTACATTTCATATATCTGTATTTATTTCTAACAAATGCGTGTGAAGAGTACCTATCCGCAGTGTATTTTTGTTTTTCTAGTTCGAGGACTTGAAGCATTCTCCTGCTGAGCAGGCCCCCCAAAAATTGCTGTTGCCAAGATGTAGATTTAGTTCCGTACCAAATACTTCCACACTTTGTAGTCCTATTTTACACTAGAATAACTCATTTTGTCAGCATTTATGATCTATGCTAAAGCTGTTAGAGCGTGAATGCAAGTTATTTATGATACTAAGTTTTGTAAGCGTGTTTTATGTTTTACAGTAATAACAAGCAGTGGCTACAGTCCAAGATCAGCACACCAGTACTCGCCTCAGCTTTATCCCTCTAAGTAAGTGACAAGTTCTTTAACTTATGGGTAAAACTGTAAATAGTTGTGTTAAGCATACGGGCAATTTATATATGCATTTATAATTCTTTTGGAACTGCTCCACTTTTATAAAATTTTCAGCATTATATGAAGAGTTAAATTCTTTTGCAGCGTTATATGAAATGTTATGCTTCATATCTGGAAATCTATATGTAGTGTTAAAATTCAGCATGAAAAGATTGCTGTAAAGTTAAACAGCTGTAAAGAATTTCATGCTTTGTAATGTAACCATGTCATCCCTAACCATAAACTCTAAAACTGCCAGGACCGTGTTCACCCCTATATTATCAGCGGTACTATAGTAGCAATAATGGCGTTTTATGCATTCAAAATTTTATCTGAACTTTGAGACAAATTTTTTCTTAATTAAACTATATACTGTAATAATAAGGTGCCAATAGACTTATACGGGGGCCTACTGTACTTCTAACAATTTCATACAGAGGCATTCAGAGTTTTCGTATGTGATATGCTGCTTCAAATGCCATATTACTGAATTAATCTCCCCTAGAAGAATTTCTTCAGAATATGGCGCCGTATAAAGGTACCACTCGGTTGAACGAGTGCCTATGGCTCTGTAGAATGGAGCCCTAGGGACTATGTGTGCCTCAATTCAGGCTTCTATAATGATTCTAGTGATGAGTACAAGGGATATTCTCTATAGCTACATTTTAACTTTTTGATCTCCACATAACGCTTCTTCGTGACCAAGGAGGATATGCAAGTGTTTGTTTTATAATCTAAATAAAAGTCAGAACTATGCATTGGCTATATGTTTATGTATATTTTTACTTAACTTTGTAGTTTTAAAAATGCAGAGCAATATAGAAAATTCAGTTATACAGTAGCTTTCATACTCTTGGCTGTTTGTTCTGCTTGGCCAATTTACTGATGCCCTATTGCAGCCTTACAGCACCTCAGCGTTGTGTTTCAGAACTCAATTATTGATAAACCTGTGGGATGAGCTCTGTTATCTTGAATAAATTGCCGAACAAGTTCCATCATCAGCTGTGACGCGTGATTCAGAAAACATGTATGTTCTGACCTAAACAAGTCATTTTCATAGTTCCTTCATTTTTTTTTTTTTGCCAGTTTCTGACAAACTTATTACCAAGTGGGTATCCCATAACAATTTTTTCGCTCTTAAAGAACCCCAACTGCCTTCCCTACCCCAAAGAACGCTGGTTAGGAAACACTGCCCTAGGTAAAACCAGCAAACACCTTAAAATCTGCAGACATCGGAGCATATGTATAAATTAGATGATGCCTCCTAAAGATGAACTAGTGGGAGCAACTACATGATCCCTCAAGTACCAGTCAAGAGTGACCCATGTCCTAGAATTGTTTAGAAACAGAACTCTTCTTGTTTTTTATAAACTGATTAACAGAAGGGTTTGGCACAGCACATTTGTATAGTTTGTCAAGTTATTTATATAAAGGAAGCCACAACGCTCTGCCAAATATGTCGTACCTCGGAAATCGCCGGCACCAGGCTGTCCCCATTGACTGACAATAGGGTCTGTTGGGTTCTGGCTTGGTATCTGTCGTTTTGATGGAAAAAATGGTGTTGTATGCAGCTCCAAACCAAGTCTCTAATGACAGTGTGCCCAGTACAATTTGTCAAATACATACAGGGACATATCCATGAAACATCCCATTGTTTTAAATGGGCCAAAGTGTGTCATTTTGACATGAGTTTTTGTGCAATAATTCAGGAATACCTTATTTTTTTAGTGTAAAATATTAGGGCTTTACACTATTGTTCTCAACTATATATATATATATATATATATATATATATATACACAAGTATACTTTTGTTTTAATAATGGAAGTCAGTGGGGTGATATATGCAAACATATGCCACATGTTGCATAACGTTGTTTTTTTTGGCAAGCCGATTTCTCGCAGTTCTGAAAAATTAACAATATATTATTAATTAACAATAATAGGTGAAAAGATGCAAATGTTTGAAAATGTATGTCATATGTTTGCATATATTTGAAATGGTTATTTTTATTGTTTTTTTATTTTTAGATTACTTTTGTATGCTTTTGGCAATTTATACTTTTTTTTTTCTTCACCTAAAAATATATACTTCAAAGCATTTTGACTGTATTTTATTTGACATTGGATATGTAAGACTGGACTATGTATAAGGTATTTAAAACTTAATGACCCACCATTCAGTCCTCACATATATGCCTTAATTCTATTCATCAGAATAAAGGAGAGGTAACAAAGGGTCCAGATTTCATTTTTTTCTCTACAAAAGTATATATTGATTTTTTTTTTTTAAATCCTTTTACAGCACTATTATTGGATTATATCAATAGGCAGTAGTGTAGGTAGTAATTGTGGAGTTGCATAAATTCCCACACTTTTTTCTATAAAGACAATGGTAGTAGAAAGGTAAGGTGCGGGCAGATTTTTCTTCATAGGTTGGGATGCTATATATATATGCGCCATTTGTCCAATAACAAGGCTCATTAAATAAACTTTTCTAAGTGTATTGTATGCATGAAAGAAAAATTCAAATATCCGTTTGGAGAAGGCTCCAAACTTTTTCTTTTTCAGTGTAATTTAACCTCTTTTTCCCTCCCCCTTACTTGTATAATTTTAAATATAATAAATAGTATAACAAAGAAATTATAAAAAGTCCCCTCAACATACTATGTTTTGTGTAGATGAGAACACTGACTAAGGGACAGCTGCAATACGTAAAGATGGGGGATATGGTGTGAGGTAGTGCAAATTCCCATTTATACCTCACACAAAGAAAAGTAAAGATGATTTCATTGCACATTATCCGGAGAAAATACAGATCAATAAGAATATATATATATATATATATATATATATATATATATATATATAAGAACTCATACATACTGCCCTAGTATGGTTTTGCAAAACCTCCGAGTTGTATGGATCTGTAATACATTAATACATTGGGCGCACACTTTTGTTTCTCCATATGTCTCCAATTTCATATGGAGGCATATGGTGTTTTTTTTTTCTGTTGGATTCCATATAAATCTAACAGGAAAAAAATGATGTCATACTCCATCTGATTTCGTATTATGGATCTATTCTCTGTAACATAGTGCCTTACAGAGCGCATATGGCGGCACATGGAGTCAGGGGCATAATTAGGAATAACTGGGCCCCATAGCAAACTTTTGACTGGGCCCCCCTTCCACTGGGTGCCACACACAGCCCCTCCTTGTAGATAGTGACCCCTGTATTGGGCCATACATCCTCCCCTGTAGATTGTGCCATACAGCCCTCCTGTAGATTTAGCCATGCAGCTCCCTGTAGATTGTGCCATACAGCCCCCCTGTAGACAGTGCAATACAGCCCCTGTAGATAGTGTCACTACCCACTTGTAGATTGTGCCACACTCCCCCTGTAGATAGTGCCCCCCTCCCCCTTTGTAGACAATGCTATACAGCTCCCCTGTAGATAGTGCCCCCATGTAGCTAGTGCCCCCACTTCTCCTTGTATATAGCTCCCCCTCCCCCTTGTAGATAGTGCCATATATCCCTCCCTCTAGATAGTGCCCCCACCTCCCTCTTGTACATAGTAACATAGAGCGCACCTGTAGATAGTGGCCCCACCTCCCCCTAGTAGGTAGTGCCATACAGCCGCACCTGTTGATAGTGGCCCCACTTCCCCCTTGTAGATAGTGCCATACAGTCCCCTGTAGATAGTGCCATACAGCCCCCCGTATATAGTGGCCTCACCTCCCCCTTGTAGATAGTGCCCTACAGCCCCCCTTGTAAATAGCTCCCCCATCTCCCCCTTTTAGATTGTGCCATACAGCCACCCCTGTAGATAGTGGCCACATCTCCGCCTTGTAGATAGTGCCACACAGCCCCCCTGTAGATAGTGTCATACAGCCCCCCTATAGATAGTGGCCCCTGCCTTCCTTGTAGATAGTGCCATACAGCGCCCCTTGTAGATAGCGCCCCCAAACAAATAAAGCAAAAAAAAATTATACTCACCTAGGCCCCATTCCCGCGATGAAGGGAGCTGCTCCACAGCATCCTCAATTCCGACGGGATCCTTGTGACATCATCACGCTGACCTGCACAGGGATCCTGCCCCTGTGCCTGATAGGCTGCAGGTTGAACGTGAACTGCAGTCTAGTAAATAGAGATAGATCACTGCTCTGCCAAAGTGTTCAACAGTATCTGCATCCTAAGGATGCAGATACTATTGAATGTGGCATCGCTACGTAGCGGCTGCTAGAGGCTTCACTGGGTACTTGACTACAAGTACGTTGTGCGCAGCTGCAAATAAAATGTAGTTACATAGTTGACTGGAAAGAAGCATATGTAAATCCGGTTCAACCAGAGGAAAAAATTTGAATCATTAACCACTGGTTATCTAGAGGTGAAAAAAGGTAATGAGATCTTGTTCACACAGTTCCGTTTGGTGCAGACCAATACCAGATAGTCAAGACCAGCAATGTATCAGAAATAAATAATACACAAAGGATTTAAAAAATTTTGGCGTGAAAAATAAAACATCATCAAAACCACACTGTTTTAACAAGGTAGAGTAGTTCAATATGTCCTGAAATGGACAACTTGAAAGTTTACAGCGAAGTGCTACGTTTACAGTTCACTTCTGCCATTATTCGCCTCATCCAAATCAAGCAGTTCCCAGCCCCATCCCTGTATTTTTCACACCCATTCCATAGGTTTAGAAATATTCTCAAAAAGTTTTATATTCAGCCTTACATTTTCTTTGTTTTTATCAGAAAATCAGTTTGCACAGCCAGCTTTACTCTTTGTCTATACGATTGTTTTTTTTCCAATTAGTCCAAAATATTTCCATTATTGCTTATTCCTCAGATACTATATCTTTACCACATCTAAATATACATAAAAAGTTTGTCAGAAAATCCAGAGAGCCCTTTTTTATTTTTTACACAGCAGTTCAGAAAAACGATCACCAAATTGTGAACTCTTTAAATCTTGAGGGCTATTGTATTCATGTTTGTGTAGCTTCCTTTTACTTGGACATTCTGTACTTATACTTTTTATGTATACTATTGTCCCAGCTGTTCTATTTAATTTACTATTTTAGACAATTTAGATAAAGCAATATTAACTATTGTGTTGGAACAGCAAATGATGATTGAGGAATCAGTAAAGTTAACTTGTAACATATACAGTATACTATATACTGCAGCTAATTATTATTATTATTATTTTTATTTTTTATTTTTTCACACTAGGCCCTATCCACATATTCTCTCAACACCAGCTGCTCAGACTATGTCAGCGTATGCTGGACAAACCCAGTACTCTGGAATGCAGCAACCTACAGTTTACACAGCGTACTCACAAACTGGACAGCCCTACAGTTTACCAACATACGGTATGTTTCTTCTTTTCTTATACTCTCTCATTTATATTGAGTACTCTTCATCATTTAAGAAATGATTGTATGTATCTCATCCAGATCTAGGAGTAATGCTTCCTGGTATCAAGACAGAAGGTGGACTCCCTCAAACACAGTCTCCATTGCAGAGTGGTTGCCTAAGTTACAGTCCCGGATTTTCCACACCCCAACCAGGCCAAACTCCGTACTCTTACCAAATGCCAGGTACAAAAGTTAATGCAGTAAAAATATGATAAATAGCTCATAGATAGATGTATATGGTTTAGATAGCAATTGTTTATCAGAGTATAAAATAGGAAGTTTGCATCTAATGCTGCTTAGCTTTTCAACATGTATACATTTGTGTAGAAAGAGAACCTGTCAGTTCTACTGACATGTCTGTTTTAGTAAATACATGTGTTCCTCATAAAATAATTCTGGAGCAACTTTCTTTGAAATTTGCATTGTGCCATTGCTCTGTTATTCTTACTGGAAATATATTAATACATTAACCTCTGGGCGTAACCGTTCTCCTTATCAATAGGGTGTATCTCTGCACAGTCTGATACTGACAGCAATGATTGGACAGTGTCAGAATGCAGAGCAACAGCACAACACAGAACACATATCTCTGCATCTCTATAGTAGGAGCCCCCTGTGACTTTAAGTGCCCATGTATTACATGATCACACAGAGTTTATCCCGGTGGTAACAGCTGGTAGCTGGGTTTGGCTTCATTCTAAGAAGGGGTACAGATAGAACAGCTATGTTCCCTCAGCATAAAATCATACAGCGTACCCGGGAATTACGGCTAACAAAAACTTCACAAAATTGTTTTATACTTACGTAGCCATGGCGACGCCTCTCTCTGCCGTCCTGCAGGCCATCCTCCTCGGATGTCGGTTCATCCTATGTGACCGCTGCAGCCTGTTACTGACTGCGCTGGTCACATTGGATAAAACGTCATCCCAGAAGGCCAGCCTGGACGAAGAAGCACAGAATTCTGGGTAAGTACCGTATAATTTTTTTTTTTTCTGAGTTGCGATTTTTGCAGCGGAATCGTTTCTTTTCTGCCACAAAAATCACAACATTTGCTATTTGTTGCGGGTTTTAACCCCTGCAACAAAATGACAGCGATTATGCTAATACAATTGACTTGCTGCAGATTAAAAAAAACTTTTCGCAGGCCAATTTCTGAGCAGCTTTTCTGCTCATCATTTACGCAGCGTGTGCATGAGATTTGTTCAAATATCATCCACTTTACTGCTACTGTATTAGGCCAGATTCAGACGACCGCATTATACGTCCGTGTGATTGCCATTAAAACAACGATAGTCTCACAGTCTCACTGTATTTCAAGGGTTGTGTGAAGGGTCCATTGAAAAATAGAACATGCCCTATTTTATTCCATTTTCTCGGATCCTTTGATAGACTCAAGTCTATGGGGATACGTGAAGACAGGTCCCTCACGGGTGCAACTCAGATGTGAAAGACAGCCATTTTTAAGTCGAGTTTGCACTCATTCGTGTGAATCTGTCCTTATGCTGCGGATTTTCCGCAACAAAATCTGCAGTATTTACGGTACTTGTAAACTTACCCTTAAAGTTTCAGATGGATTTTTTTTCTTTTAATAAGAAATCATAGTTGTTTTACTGTATTAAACAATAAATACTAACATTAACTCTTTCCTTTACAGGTTCTAGTTTTACCCCATCATCTGGTATTTATGCAAACAACTCAGTAACCAATTCAACCAACTTTAGTAATCCTCAGCAGGTAAGGACGGCTATATTGATATGTGAATTCAACCATGAAAAAACATGAATACAGTAGAACATATATAGATTTCAGGTTCTGCCTATCAGACACCAGCTCCTTTTCCCAATAGAAACCCTCCAATGATATCATGTCTAATCCCATAATAACATCCCATCCTCCATTGCTCAGTAATTGTTACTGGGTTGACTGATCCATATATATGTGTTATATTTCCTATTATAATTCTTTCCAAAATGCCCTCGTAATAAATTAATTTCTATAGTCGACTTTTGGAATTTGTACCATAACTTCCGTGTCAGCCATTGTATGTAAGATCAAAATCTGCATGAAACAAAGCTAATAATATGTATCAGCATTATATGTTGCAATACCAAAGGCACACATGGAATGAAGATATGTTAACTTCCCTTTATAAATAAGCTTACATACCAATAGGCAAAATTTCGAATGAAATATCTTTGGAATGGATGTCATGGAAGACAAATAACTTGATATATTAGTCGGAGGTGAAAGTGACACATACTTTCTGCAAATAGCTATCTGCCATTCTATGGTAAAACACTTCAAATTTGAGGGTGACCCTCAGCTCGGTGCCCCCCGGTTTCCTATGTTTAACTGTAAACATAGTAGACCTATAGTAACCTTCTATTCATGTCGCTTTTATTTACCCTGTGAAGGTAGGGGTGTAGTTATAGGGTGTGCAGAGGTAGCAGTCCTACCTGTGTCCTTGTAACTGAGTAGGCCCAAAAGCCTCTCTGCCACATAAGAAGATGCCAGTCTTATAAATAGCACATGGCATAAGAGGCCAGTTCAGATTTTTCACTGGGACGCAGGAGCTTTAATTTAGTCCTCTGTGTGCAGGTGAAAATATTATATACTAATAGCTAAAACGATTTTGCAATTATTTCATAGGCGTGACATTTCCGATTTGAGTTGTTTGCTTTTAACTGACAGATCTCTAGTTGGTAATATTATACAAGATATACATCTGGGGGAAAAATATGTAAATCCATTGCAATGGATGAAAAGGCGAACAGTATGCCTTTTTATAATTCTTCCTAGCCACCTGTGGAAATGGTTTTAAGGAATGCGCTGTAATGATAGGCTACAGCACAGCATTCAATGTGACTGAGATATTAAGACCAAGTATTTTGTAAGCGATTTTCTTTGGTTATGTGTTAATTCAATGTTAAATCTACCTGAAGTAACAGGATACAGGCTTCAACCTAGTGTTAAGTTCTAATTAATCCTCGCTACTGCCAAATCTCAAATAATCATTTTACTACTTCACTTAATAAATTGTTCCTACTGTTCCAGGATTATCCCTCTTATACAGCTTTCGGCCAAAACCAATATGCACAGTATTACTCAGCATCAACATATTCAGCCTACATGACCCCAAATAACACGGTGGATGGCACCTCATCATCATCAACGTATCAGTTACAGGATTCACTTTCCGGCCTAACTAACCAACCAGGTACAGATCTTCATTCAGGTAAACCGTAGTTGGAATCACTTTTAAGAGTTTTATATGTTCAATATTTGTATATCAAGCTGTTGTCAAGACTCAAGACATAAATCCGGCATTTCAGGAAGATACGTTTTGTCCATTAATGATTAAATAAACTTTTTTTCTTTTTGCCTCAAGAGTCACATTCAGTTCGAATAGGTTGAGCTGAGGGAATGCTTATTTATTAATGAAAAAAAAACAGGCCTAGCAAATATATTATTAAACACTTTACTAAAATGGCATTAATAATTGGTGCCCAAGTGGAAGCTCGCAGGCTACAAAGTTTTTGCTGCTCTCTGGTAAAAGTTTTTGAATCCACCGAGCAGCAGAGCCATTGTTTAATTATCGCTAAACCAGCAGGCCAGTGGAAGGGCTAATATAAGCTGGTACCACCCAACATGTCTCCTAAGTCACTTGTGATTTGGACTGTGGAAGAGCAGGATGAACAAGAAGAGATGATCCAAGAGGAGAAGGAGCATGCAGGAAGTTTTTGTGAATTGCAAGTCTCTATAAGTTTGCTGTCATTGTTGAAGTGTCTCTTTGTATGATACCGTTAGAATTCTGTGGATGGAACTTATGAGGATCGTACGGTTGCCTCATCGCTGAGATAATCTTTAAATCTTTTTTTAAAGGGGCTTTCCCATCTCACAAAGTGATGGCATATCATCTTAGTTCTGCGTCCCCTTTAAAATTCTCCCTGCACAGCAGCGCTCCTGGCCACCAGCAGTGCAGGTTACTGCAGCACAGCCCAATTCATCTCCTAGGGATATGCCATCACTTTGTGAGATGGGAAAATTCCTTTCACAGCTAAATATACTTATTACCTGTCACAATCAATTACGGAGAATACCTCTATCTCTAGATATTTTTTCACATATTTCCATGACTTCATCATTGTTATTTTTAGTTGTCTGTAGACACGACCACCAGCAGTGCTTCTTGCGGTTGCCATGCATGCGCAGTTGAACCTCTTGTTATTCCCCGTCCTGCAGTGCTTGTAATCTAGCGACTAGATCGGCATCATATACAATTTATTGGGATGGCTCTGAACATTAGCCGGGAGTAGTCCTGCTCAAATGAACAGGTAACCTTCTATCTCTTGGAGCTCATAGGCTATGACTAATGTGAATGCCTGAAGCCCTCCCAATATATCCTATACCCCATAATAACCAATCTGTAGTGCATGCGGTGGAGGCTGACAGCTCGAACACAAATCCAGAAGAATGAAGCAGCACAATGAAAGCGAAAGGGAGCAAAAAGGGCTGATAGTGAAAAAAAGGGAATATTGCTCCTTTAATGATGAATTCACATTTTGAAACTTAACATTAATTGAAGCTAAACCATACAGAATTATATACTAAAATGTTTTGTTTTTTTAAAAAGAAATAAAAAAATATAAAAAAAAGTGGGCTTCTCCTTAAAAACCCTTGATATAACAAGAAAAATTAGCTATTTGAATAGATGTCTCTTTTAACATGCTCCTGCTTACAAAAGGTTAAGGCAAATCAGCATTAAGAGAACCAGACAGTTAAAAGTCCAGTTGTTCAAAAACCATGCAGTGCTGACTTATGCAATTCTAAAATAGATGCATACCTTACGTTCAACAGGACAGCTGCTCATTCTGAATTAGAGATTAGCTTAATGAAATAAAGTTGGTTCTGAAGGAAGAAATGGTGAAGTGAAGGGCACAACAGTTGAGGTTCACTTACAAAGTGGTTGGGCAAAACCCCAAGAACATTAGTGTTAGCTAGACTGGACATAGATATACAACTACATCACAAACTTATATTCAAACATCTCTTAAATAAAAAATATGAAATATACTGTATATGTTCTATACATTACTAAGGAGAATTACAACTTTACCCTACAGTATTTTTTCTTCTGTATGGTATGTTGAGCAATATTCCTAATGCGACACAGCGCAGGAATTATGCAGAAATAATAGTTGGACTTAGCGATCTGTTTATCTGAGCTACACCTTTGATGTCGTTCTGTATAGTAGCTATAAACCATCTTGTACAATGACTTTAGACTCGACCTATTAGTAGGAATGCTCTGTCACTACATTATTGTGCAAGTATATACTTCTGCACTGCCCCTTTATGATACTGCTTTCTTGTTATAGGGTACCGTTGAGCCCCCTCAGACACCAGGGCATAAATGCAGATTGCAACCCCTGAACCCCATTGTAGTTATGCCACTAGTAGACCAAATAAGTGTTCCAAACATAATTTTTATACCTGGTTGGCATCAAGGCAGCATAAAACATTTATACATTCTACAGTACAGATGTCAAATCATAATAAATTTACCCAATGTGCTTGCTGCCAATAACAGTAATGCCGCTCAATTTTTATTTTATTTTTTATTTAGGGTTCCCCAACAACCAGTCTTTTTCCATTCTCAGAGACCAATAATTTATGGTATTTGCTCATTAGTGGTCACAGAAAGTAAGAACAACTATAGTAGGTACTCTGTACGCAGCGTAAAATGGGGCTATAATGAAAGCTACTTGCAGGAGGACATTCTTAAAAATGTAGTACAGAAAGGAATAACCCCTCCGCCCACACACAAAAAAAAACAAAACAGCTAGTCCCACTACCCATGTATTCTCAACCCAGTGCTGGGGAGTGGTGAAAATCTTGAGCTCTCTCTCTCTATGATACAGGGGAAGAAATTTTGGAAGCATTTATCCAGCAGAATGTAGTAATGACTTTAATATTAACATTGCAGGATAATTAGTTGTACAGGATGGATTTGTGTCTTTTTTCAATTTTACTATGTTACTATTTTATTAAGTATATTGAAGAATGGGTACTACTGGTTTATGAGCTAATAAAACGTCATTTAGTAGGGTGTTGATTTTTTTTTATTTTTTTTTTACATTGAATGGGTGCATGCTTTAAATCCTAAGGAATTGTGTTAAAGTTCCATGACAAAAATGTTTTTTTGCTACATCTATCATTACAAAAAGAAGACTAAGAAAATCTAAATATAATACTTACGTTTTCCTACATTTTCCAGTATAACTTTTCCACTTGAGAAAGTATTTTACCCTCATTTTTCTGGAAAGGTTCTGCTAAAATCTGTGGTCTGCAATACTGTGTTAAGCACTATCACAACAGAAATGGTACAAAACAGCTGCCTCTCTGATATAGTGCCCTTTTGGCTTGTAACGATTTGCCTTTTTTCCGACAGTCCAAGAAGCAGATGTGGTAAAGTGTGATCAGTATATATTTGAAAACTATAAAAAAAAAAAAATGATGCCAGAAGTGGTCAAAGGGATTGTAAAAATCTTGGAGTCTTGATTATAGGAGAGGAAATGGATTTATGGACAGCTGGGGAATGCAAAAAAAAAAGGGATTCTGCCATTCAGAAAAACACAAAGGTTATTGTAAATTTCTCAAGTCAATCGCTATATGCTACCCAAACAAAACCCCCATTAAATACACATATGAATACTCTGCTCCGGGTTCCCTTCCATTTATATATTTGAGAAAGGATTTACTCATTTTTCCCACATGCCATTTAAAAATGTAAACTTGGATTTGCATGTAACAACGTCATGTTTGTTTTTAAATAGGATGCTGTACAGGTTTTTTTTATACAGAGTCACTGAGGCACATTTAAAGTGCGCTGCGCAATTGTAAAACCCTATTGCACTGCAGAACAGGACGAAACAGCATTTTACTATGGGAGAAAACATGTATAAACAATGCGATCTAGTAAATTATTCCTAGCATACAGTAAATGTACATTTTGTTGGGTGTAGTGTCTGGTATATTTTGATTAGCACATACAAACATATTGTTATGGGCTATATTCCAAGCAGCCATATGCAACTATGTCGGGCATTAACTGTGGCTAAAATGATGTAAGTACAACATGTTTTTATTATACCTGTTGTGTCTGTACTAAAGGTAATTGCCTACTTATGCTATGGCTCTGTGCTGTGAACGTAAGGATTATCCACTTTTAATGAATGACGGATATGAGAAAAGTTATACCTTTTCATATTGCATTTTTATCTTTCATTTGTTTCAGATAGTTGCAGATATACAGTAGGTTGTATACAACAACTAGTCATATAACTGGTGCTGCATTTGTATGTCAGCATAAACGAAAGGTCCTTTAACTGCAGGAAATATATGGCAGTACAAAACAATAAAGCACATAGATCGGCGCTCGCTTCACTCCATTTACATGGAGCAATCATTATACTGTATGGAGGTGAACAAGATCGTTTGTCCTCATATAGTTTGCATCATTGACGGTAATGATTATTCTTAAGGTCCTTTTAAACAGGCTGATGATCGGGCAAATGAGCGCTCGTGCGAGCGCTTGTTCACGGTTATTGGCCAATGTAGACATAGCAGCGATCTGCCGATGAACAAGCAAACACTCATTCGTCAGCTGATCGGATCTTTTATGCACCCTTTTACGGACTGCTGATTGGGAATGAGCGTTCTTTTCCCTCAATTATCAGCCGGTGTAAAAGGATAAAGATTCACTCAGTGGCGTAACTATAGGGGTCGCAGCGGTCGCAATTGTGACAGGGCACCGAAGCCAAGGGGGCCTGCGCCCCCCCCGCCACATCAATGAAAAGTTACTATAGTAACTGGGGCCTATGTAATAAACTACATGGGCCCCTGAACATTTAGCTACGCCCCTGGATTCACTCATGCCTTGTCATGTTCTAAGGTACAAAATGTGCAGTCCAGTTTCTTGGATTTGTTTGTTGTAATCTTGCAATTTGGCATGATTATATTTTACAAGACAGGTATAAAAGGAACAGTAGAGAAGACAAAGCAGATATCTAGAAGTAACCCTAAAAAAACATAAAAACATTGACACGTACTGTAAATAAGGACCAGGAAACACTTGTTTGGGTACACACTGAAAGTAGGGTTTGGGAGATTAAACCACAGAATACAGTAGGACCAATAAACCAATATAACATGTAAATGTAACCCACCAAGATACAGATTCTTCTATTCCAATAGGCAAGACCAGTTGGACCCTTTAGGTTGTACACTATGAACTTCAAATACCCATCTTGCATTCCTGACCAAACCTAAAACACTATCTGAAGTCCAAGGTCAAAAAGTTGTAAACTATTTAACCTTATAAAATAAGCCTCACAAATTAGGATAATAAAGAAAATTACACAATGCCAAGTACAATTTGGCTTCAGCGGAAAATCTCCGTAATGGGTCTCTACTGGGTCAACATTTTACATTGTTGAAACCGGTAACCCTGTATTGTGATCAGCTATTTAGTTACTACAATCTTCAAAATGTCCCCATTGCTGCTGTTAAGTTAGCTGTACGGACTTGGGCAGGAGTTTCACCACTCACTCCACTTGTGAATCCATATGTTAGAGAAATCCAAGGCATTCGATTTCAATAAATCTTTACATTTATGAATCCACTCAAGAAAATTGACAAGCAGACAATTCTGGCTGCAGAGGGCCTTTCTCGAGCCTATATTAGCAACATTGGTTACAACATTTTCTGCAGCTTATCATATGTATTGTTATTTCTGATTTTATTATTTTATACACATAAGCTTTATATTGCTGTTCAAAAATGTGTTAGTTTTATAGCAATTTATTGTTCGCACAATGAGTCCACTGACGTTTGGTATTTCTGATATGGTACAGTATTCTGGACTCATGAAATAACTAATTGAATATGCACAGTGGGGCAGATGTACTAATGCTGTCTAACAGTTAGACCAAGCAGTGAAAAGATGCACCAACTTTATCACAGTGGCACATCTTGCTGGACCTGTAACACACTGTTCTCTTCCTTACACCATTTTGATTTGACTTATTTTTGCGACAAATTTTTATTCCAGAATATTTGTGCATTTTGTAGCCATTTTTGAAAGGTGTTTAGAAAGGAACAAACATCTGTTCTTTTTGGCGCATTCTGAACAAAAATACATCTAAAATAAAATGCGACATTGTGTGCCGAAAATGTGCAACATTTTGGCGCAAAATATGACAGAAATCTGGCACGATCTCAATAGTAAATCTGCCCCATTGTGTCCATACTACCTCAAAACTTGCTCATTGGTTTACAAATAATAAAAACAGAAATTTGTTTGAGACATTTATTATTACCGGCCCATTGACACAGTCTCTATATGTATATATGTTGGTTTATCACATTTAGCAGGCAATACCATAACAAAAAAAAAATCCTAAAATGTTCTTTTTTTTTTCCAGGGGATTTTGACACAGTACAGAGTCCCTCAACACCAATCAAAGATCTTGATGACAGGACGTGTAGAAGTGCTGGGTCAAAGTCTCGGGGAAGAGGCAGAAAAAATAATCCGTCACCTCCACCTGACAGCGATTTGGAAGTAAGAATTTACTAATGAATACACTGAAATTTGTCGCTCGTGAAGTTGCTGTTTGAGAAGAGGTGTATGAACATGGCTGTCAAACAACTATCCCTGGTCAGGTCTTTAAGCATGTAGTCAGGGTATTTGCTGTCTGGCTCAAGAATAAGGAATAGTTTATTTTTCAGTTGTAGATATTTATTTTTATTGACTGTTTTTGCCAACATTTAGAAAATTCCAAGTTTACTTTCAGCTATGAGATTTAAATCTGGCTTCTATCCCAGGTACTATTGAATATGGATTTACACATGCATTTGAGTAGATTGGTATTAGGGGTTTTGAGCAGTTCTAAAATGGCCAAATAACTGCCCTGCGTTTTGTTTTTTATTATTATTGCATTTAGGATTTCATTTCAAAGTGAGTTGTTGATTTAGAGCATGTGGAAGTGTAGAGAAGACAAAGCTTCTTATAAACTATTCAATCCAATCTGTTTATAGAGCGCCATTTCTATATCATTTTACCTTGAGTTATTGAACGATTGAAAGCGCAGATAGAAGCTACTTACAGTATATCTGTCTAAGGTGTCATACATTGCTTACATATAAGTGGCTGTATTTACATACCGTTTTATTCTTAATTTCATGGACTAAGACACTTTGTTTCAGACATGTGGTTTTGCTGTATTTTTACCATGATTTTTAAGGGCTTTTTTTATTGTAAAAATTACAGCAAATTATTGGACTGTCGTTTTTACAAAAAGCGCATAAATAATCACGCCAAAAAAACACAGAAAAATCACATATGTAAAACTAAAAAGCTTAGTTATCCTCAAATTGAGAGTTCATGAGTCAAAGAGTCCAACATAACTTGTGATAGGACTAACAAAATTCAAAGAAGCCTTGAATGGATTGCCACCAAGTATTATGAGATCCAGTATGACATGTTCAAGATATCCTTCCATTTAGAGTTTTGGATGTGTTTCAGGTAATTAAAAAAAAAAGATAAATTAATTTAATAGCAAGCCTATCCAATTGTTATGCCCTTGCTTCATAGTGCACATTTATGGTTATAGATGGAAAATAAACACTTGCTGGAATAAAAGCCCTAAGTCATAAAATGCTAGGTGTTTTTATCGTTTTATAGTTATATGTAAATTATAATGTTTATTTGCTGAATTGGAATGGTCTAAGGGAAGGTGCAGAGAAGATGTCCTGATTTGATAGCTGTTAAATTGCTTAGGAAGAAAAAGAACTCTCAGCTACCATAGTAATTTTTTTTTAGCGTAAAATAGTGTATATATATATATATATATATATATATATATAGAGAGAGAGAGAGAGAGAGAGAGAGAGGCCTGAGAATGATCTGTAAACCACACCTATGACCTTGTAAATCACAGCTGGAACTTATGACAGAACCTTGTCTTATAAAACTGGAGGACATGCACATCAGGTCAATTCTGGAATAGAGTTTGTGTATCTTTTATAACAGTGTGTAATATAAGGGTACTGAAAATCCTCAGACATCCCTCAATCGGAGGTTTTTACATAGTACCAATGCCTGTCCCATTGAAATTATCAATACAAAGGCGCTATTGTGAACAGACATTGGTTAATGTTTTCTGATACCTAGGTATAAATTGTTCTTTATGTCTACAATGTGTGGTCCAAACTGACTTGGTGGCCATGAAAGGATCATTTAGTAACTTGAATATCTGTTCAAGCGTAGCTGTGCACAAATAAAACAAAGAGGGAACCGATTGGTGAACAGGAGCTCAGTCCCATATCCCATACAGCTGCATGTTCTTACTGTTAATACACATGGAAGGAAAAAGTTGCCAAGGCATAATGTGACTTAGTAAACAGAACAAGCATTGAGGGAACAGTTCCACTCATTAGCCAACTGGCAGAAAACTTGCCAATATTGTTCCAAATTCACTTCACACTTTACATGACATTAAACATAAAAAGCATAATAAAAAGTACTAAAAAAAAATATCTCATTCTTATACTTAAGGCAAATGTAGCAAATGTACTGGCAAACGAATAATATTTTATTTGTGTATCCTGTATCTTAGCCACATTCAAGATACATGCATTTCAAAGTGGGAACCTGCTCATCTCAACTTTCTTTTTTTTTACATAGATTATAAATTAGATTTATAAAGAGATTTGACTCTTAAAGGGAAAATTCTGACCAGTTGACATGATTTACTCAGCCAACAAATGTCACACATCCCAGCATTTAAAGTGGTCGAAGAGTAACACTTGAGGTGGTTATGTGCTAAAGCAAACACTATTTTTAACGCTTGCTGCCCTAAAATAGTATTGGAACTTAATGTGGTCTATGTACTAAAGCAGCTGCATTCTTAGACAGTTAATACGCTTCGGTAGAACAGTTCTTAGCAACGATCAGTGCCTTTCCAATACATACTGTCATATTTAAATGGCAATAATTTTGGGCATAAACATACAAAGTCAAATTTAAAATCACAAACGCAAGAAAAATATTATCTTATATTCAGTTGTCTAATGTGATGTATATTTTTGTTTAATGTTACATACCTTAACATACAATGGTAAGTCCAGTGACATTGTCTTATGCCAGATATCAGCATATTATCTCTGGCTGGGCAAAGACCAATAAAACATTAATAACATTCATGAACAAAAATAAGATTTGTCTGCAAGAAATATTCTATAGTGGGCTGAGAAGTCAGGATCTCATTCAGAGTTTTTAGATTAATGTCCTCTGCCACAAAAAGGGGCGGTCATCTGGGACATCAAAACTGTGGAGGCTTTCCAATCAAGTCATAGGAAATGTGATTTTTTTGAGAAGTCAGCTGAAGCAATTAATGACCGACCACAATATCGATTGAAAAGTGTAAGGGAAGGTTAGAAAAGTCACCAAATGGCATGAAAAACACATAAACCAACCTGGTAAGCAACATTTTTGTGTCAAGCAAGTAGCCATACAAAATAAGCCTTTCATTTTATCAATGTGATATGAAATGAAACAGATGAAAAGAAGACCAAAACGGTAGAGGCTGAAATTGACAGAACCCAGCAAGCTGCTAATAATTGGAAAATTGATGAAAAACAGGTAATACCATTGAGCCTAGTTTAAGCACCAAATTTTATAACTGAACCATGTTCTGGAGCAAATCAAGACTTCTTAAAGTTGTGAGTTACATGGGTTGTCTCATAAATACAAGCCCAGTCCATATGGTCTATTAGGCATATGGTAGTCATGGAACCAGCCCATACATGTATTAAAATAATTTTAATGGCCAACATTTAATACTAGATGTCCTGGTAGGAACTATGACTGGACAATTCTTTCCTGGTGATTACAACTGATCGCCGGGGGTTCCGAAAACTGGACCTGAGTTGAATCACTGATTTCCAGAGCTGCCGCCTTTAAAGAATGGCTTGTCTTTAACTCCTTAACGCCGAAGGACGGATATATCCGTCCTCAGCAGCTGCTAGTTCACGCAGGAGGACGGATATATCCGTCCTGTGATGGCGCGGGTACTGACACTGTACCCACGCGATAAGCGGCAGGAGCCCGGCTGTTATACACAGCCTGGCTCCTGCTGCAACTGCCGGAATCGAAGCGCGCTCCGATTCCGGCAGTTTAACCCATTAAATGCCGCTGTCAATAGTGACAGGGGCATCTAATGTGTTTGACAGAGGGAGGGAGCTCTCTCTGTCACCCCATCGGTGCACCCGCAAACAAATCGCGGGTCGCCGTCTGGTTTCCATGACAGCCGGGGGTCTAACAAAGACCCCCAGGTCTGTCTTCAGCAACTGCCTGTTAGGCGATGCCAGAGGCATGACTTAATAGGTTGCCTGTCAGTTTTACACTGACAGGCAATAATGCTTCGGTATACTAAGTATACCAAAGCATTATATATGCGATCAACAGATCGCATAGTGAAGTGTTCTGATGGGACTTAAAAAAAAAAATGTCAATCAGTTAAATAAAGTTTGTGAAGAAAAAAAAATAATAATTACAGTCAAAGTTATATAAAACTACTTTTTTGGCCCAAAAAGTGGTTTTATTTAGTAAAACTGTCAAAAAAAATAACACATACACATATATGGTATCCCCGCGATCGTAACAACTTGACCAATAAAATGAACACATTAATTAAACCGCCGGATGAATGGCGTCCAAAAAAAACGCAAAAAACAACGGCAAAATTCTCTCTTTTCTCCCATTCCCCCCATAAAAAATAAAATAAAAGTTAATCTATAAGTCCTATGTACCCCAAAATAGTACTAATGAAAACTACACATTGTCCCGCAAAAATCAAGCCCACATACGGCCACATCGACGGAAAAATAAAAACGTTACGGCTCTTGGAATGCGGCGATGCAAAAACAAGCAATTTTTTTCTAAAAGGATTTTTATTGTGCAAACGTAGGAAAAACATATAAAACCTCTACATATTTGGTATCCCCGTAATCGTGCCGACCCATAGAATAAAGTTAACATGTTATTTCTGCTGCATAGTACACGGCGTAAATTTATAACGTGAAAATTAATGCTGGAATAGCTGCTTATTTTCAATTCTCTCCTAAAATAAAGTTAATAAAAGTTAATCAATATGTTATAAGCATCTAAAAATGGTACAATTACAAAATACAACTCGTCCCGCAAAAAACAAGCCCTTATACGGCTATGTCGACGGAATAAAAAAAAAGTTACGACTCTTGGAATGTGACCGTGAAAAAACAAAAAATAATCCTTGGTCATTAACGTGCAAAATGCCCCGGTCATTAAGGGGTTAAGCTGAAACAAAAGAAATAAAACAACAACAATCCCAAAAAAAATAGGATGAAAATTGAGAAACCAAGATGAACTGTAGTTGGAGCTCAATGATGACCGTAAATGATTAACAGAAATTGGGAAGCAAAAAAGAAGGCAAGGGCTTTCAATTGGATAACATAAAACAACAGAGGAAGGGGTAAGACGAATGATGAATTTCAGAGAAGTACTAGAAAAGACCAATATAGGTATTGGATCCAAAGATCCATGAGTACAAAATGAAACTCCAGTTTACATCATAAATGAAGAAGTAAAAATAAAAGAAATACATAGACTTTTAAAGAAAAACTATTAATAACCAAGACACTTTCACCAAGACAAAGCCTATGGTAGTGCTTCCTGTGCAATGATATGGACCTCTTCGTAATGTTACAACAATGTTGCACATGTATGTATAAAAAGCACAAGAATTTGTATGCTATTGCCATCTGTCACTTGACATATTATTATTATTATTATTATTATTATTATTATTATTATTATTATGATAAGTTTTCATATTTAGTGTACTAACTACCAATAAAAAAATCATGTTAAGAGAAATTGTAGTACAAATAAACTTTTATAACCAGACATTAAATGTCAGAATAAATCTGTTTAGATGGTGCACACTTTGGGTAAATTATTTATTATAGAAAAAGGGCCAAGTATTTGTTTGGAGAATTGGTTACCATCAACAGAAAGTGATGTTGCTCAGGCATGAGACATTTGTCTACTATGTGCCAATGGCAGTACTCATTCTGAAACACAATCTGGATATGGATCTTTTCAATATAATCTAATGTATACACCAGTCTACATTTATAATATTAAACAGATGAAAACTAACAAAGAGTGGGAACACAAGTCACGAGTATAGGCTTGCACCTTCTTTATAGGCACAACTCTATTTACCTCCTCCAGCTGCCCCCTGCTCCTGTACAGGTCTATAGCATAAACCTTATTGAGACATGAAGGATCAGCATCCTAGCATATCATAACAGGACAAAAAATCCTCAAGAGGTACTGCAGCAGCTAAGTGACCTATTGCAAACTATAAGGTAAAAAATTAGAAAATAAAAGTACATGCTGCCATGCTGCCGTTGAAGCTTCTTTCCAGAACACCAAATAGAAAACTTATAAAAAATGTATGGTTTCACAAAGGTTTATGAAATTAAAAAGTAAATATAAACTGGTGCAATATGTATACCAGAAAAAGAAAAGGTTTAAAAATTGCATATTAATTCCAATAAAAAGACCATAGGAGAGATAGTGTGTTTGTATGGCCGTATATAGCAGTTATTTACATAAACATGGTGGCCGACATTTTAGTGCCAAAAAGTTACCAGCTACAATTACAACGTTATTCTACTGTATATTTCTAGTGGTAGTCCAAGCATTATGCCATCACTAAATGTACTATAGCGTCATTATTACGTTCAGTATTTATATATAAAACTGTTTGATAAGTGAGGTAGAAAAGTGATGGAAAAAATGTGTGTAAAATGTAATAAGGCTCCATGCACACGAACATAAAAACGCCCGTAATTACGAGCTGTAATTACGGCCCATAATTACGGGCCCATAGACTTCTATTGGCCATGGGTATCTTCCCGTATGCTTACGGGAAGGTGCCCGTGCCGTTGAAAAATATAGAACATGTCCTATTTCAGGCCGTAATAACGGCACGGGCAGGCCCATAGAAGTCTATGGGGCTCCCGTAATTACGGGTGGCTACGTGTGTAATTACGGGAGCGTTGCTAGGCGACGTCAAGGGATAGTCACTGTCCAGGGTGCTGAAAGAGTTAACTGATCAGCAGTAACTCTCAGCACCCGGGACAGTGACTACCGCTGGAGTTAATAGTATTAAAAGTTAACTTACCCACAACTCTTCTTCTTCCTCCAGTCCGGCCTCCCGGGATGACGTTTCATCCCATGTGACCGCTGCAGCCAATCACAGGCCAATCACTGGCTGCAGCGGTTACATGGACTGCCGCGTCATCCAGCGAGGTCGGACTGGATATCAAGAGAGGGACGCATCACAAAGACAACGGCCGGGTAAGTATGAATTTCTTTTACTTTTACTGCGGAAAGGGCTGTCCCTTCTCTCTATCCTGCACTGATAGAGAGAAGGGCTGCAGATTAGTGCTGTGTCATTTTGCAGCCAAAAACGTGCCCGTAAATACGGGTGGAATACGGGTGACACCGGACCCATATTTACACCAGTATTTACGGGAGGACAAAAATAAGTTTGTGTGCATGAGGCCTAAAGGATGGTAAAAATAGGGGGTGTAGAAGTACCACTGGCACCCGGGCCCAAATTCCCCTCTGCACATAAGAAAACACCAGTATTATATATGGCATATGGTAGGTGGGCACCCTGTTACTGTTACTGATTTGGCATTGGGGCCTGGGAGCTTAAATTTACACTGCAGAATCCATAGATAGTTTATTTTACAGTAACAGAGTAAATACAATAAATTGTATGATATAATATTTTCCATGGCGGTTTCTCCTTTACTAACAGTTTCACATTTCTTTATATGGATCACTCCATCATATGTCTATGACATCAATACTTGCCAAATATAAGAATGTCTTTTTTACAGATATTAGCACTTATGTAGTTATATAATATTCAATACCATATGTACTACAAATTATAGCATCTAATACCTATGGAAAGCTACAGTATTTTACCTGTTTACTGTTATGTTTATTTCTAGAGGGTGTTCGTTTGGGACCTGGATGAAACAATAATCATTTTTCATTCGCTACTTACTGGAACATTTGCACAAAAATATGGAAAGGTAAGAGAACTTCTCCTAATAAAATATTTTTAAATCTGTTGCCAAATATCATGTTATAAAATGTTAGTGAATGGGATCAAATTTTGTATGACATTTTATTATTTTTCAAAGTTTTAGTTAATTTTTTTTATAAGAGTGTTAGGCCACGTTCACACGTGGCAGAATTGCTGTTGAATTACGCTGCGGACAGTCCGCAGTAGAATTCTGCAGTAGCCGTTTTTTTACATTTGTTTCTATACATTTTTAGGAAACTTAGTTCAGACGTTGCAGAAACTAACTGTGCGGAATTTAGGCTGCGGTGCAGAATTTTATCTCCGCAGCATGCTCATTATGTTGCGGAGAAGCAGCGGAATTTCACTGCGGATTTCAGCCTTTGCACTGCACAAACTGAAATTTGGGCAAGTCCGTTGTGCCACAACGCCTGAATTACCTGTCAAATATGAAAATGTTGGTGCAGATTCGTTGCGTAATTGCCCCAAATCTGCACCAACATTTGCAGTGGAAAAACTCTACCACGTGGCCTTAATGTGAATAAGGTAATGTGAAATGTGAATGCCGTTTGGCAGAGAGATCTTTATTAGTTGAAATATATTAATTTTATGGGTAATGATACATTAGTACTTGGGTGCCCTTATAATGTGCATAAACAATTAGTACTTAAAATACTTTTGCTTTTTTATTTGGCTTTTCTTTAACAGAAACAAAGCCACTTTTGAGCAGGGACTGTGTCTGGTATTACAGCATTCACTTAAATAGTTCTGTGGAATACGTCAGCGGCACGCTATATAAGCAACAAAAAGATGAGGCTGAACTGCAATACCAGACACAGCCCATTGACAAGATTGGTGCAGTTTCTGTAAAAAAACAAACAAAAAAAAACCGCTCATAAAACCTATTTATGTACCTGTCATCGACAGTATATGTAATATACATGTTATTGTTTTACATATATTCGTTGTTTTACATATATTCATTAAAAAAAAACTGGATAGATTTCATGTCCCCACTTGAATTTGGGAAGTGTAGTCTTTAACCCTCGCACCATGACATACAGTGTCATCAACGTGTGTCAAGGGGTTAAAGTATGGAGCAGGCTCATGGGCTGTGCCCGCTCCATACGCTGTGGGTGTCAGCAGTGAATTACACGGAGGGCAGCCACCTCCAATAGCCCGTCGGGCTCCCCTGGGACACGATTGCAGTATGGTATTGTTAATATTGCAGTGTATTGTACCAATAATCTGATGATCACTGGTTCAAGTACCCTAGTGGAGCTGTTAAAAATAGTTAAATAAAGTTTTTAATGTGTACAAAAAAATGAACATACAACAAACCCCCCTTCTCCGATTTTACGTCTAATGTAATGAATGTATAAAACAAAAATTGGTATCGCCACGTCTGTAAAGTCTGAACTAATACAATATAATATTATTTAACCCGTACCGTGAACGCTGTAAAAGGAAAAGAAAAAAAATGCCAGAATCACTGTTTTAGCGTCACCTCAGCTTTAAATAAAAAGTTATTAAAAAGTCATCTGTACCAAAACATGGTACGAATACTACAGATACTAAAACTACAGTTCACCCGGCAAAAAAATTAGCCCTCACACGGCTAAATCAACAGAAAAATTTAAAGGTTATGGCTCCCAAAATATGATGACACAAAAAAATTATTTTGTTTTAACAAATAACTAGAGATGAGCGAACCGGGACAACCGAACCCGGTTTCGGTCCGAACATCAGGAAAAGTTCGGTTCGCAGCGAATCTGAACTTCACCGGGTTCGGCCGAACCCGTTTTGACCGAACCCGGTCAAAAATATTATACAAATCGGCAGCCACTTGTCTCTATCAATCACTGATAGAGAAAAGAGGCTGCTGATTAAAAATAAAATAAAAAGCATTTCATACGTACCCGGTCGTTGTCTTGGTGACGAGTCCCTCTTCTTCCTCCAGTCAGACCTTCTTTTCTGACGCGGCAGGCTGTGATTGGCTGTAGAGGCCTCTGCAGCCTGTGATTGACTGCAGAGGCCTCTGCAGCCTGTGATTCGCTGCAGCGGTCACATGGGCTGTAACGTCATCCAGGAATGTCGGGCCGGATGTCAAGAGGGACGCGTCACCAAGGTAACGGCCAGGAGACCGGACTGGAGGAAGCAGAAAGTTCTCGGTAAGTATGAACGTCTTTTTTTTTTACAGGTTACTCTATATTCTGATCGAAATTCACTGTCCAGGGTGCTGAAACAGTTACTGCCGATCAGTTAACTCTTTCAGCACCCTGGACAGTGACTATTTACTGACGTCGCCTAGCAACGCTGCCGTAATGACGGGTGCACGCACGTAGTCACCCGTCATTACGGGGCCTCATGCACACGACTGTAAAAACACCCGTTATTATGGGTCATAATTACGACCCGAAATAGCGGGCCCATAGACTTCTGTTAGCCACGGGTACCTTCCCGTTTTCTCACGGGAAGGTGCCCGTGCCGTTAAAAAGATAGAACATGTTCTATTTTTTTATTTTACGGGCCGTGCTCCTATACTTTATAATGGGAGCACGGCTCGGAAAAACGACCGGCTGCCCGTGGCCGGCCGTGCTCATCTCCTGAAATACTCTGTGCTGCCTTAAACTCTGTGGACAGGTCAGGATCCTGTTTCTTTTAAATGCTGCTGGGGAACCCGCTCGATCCACTATATAAGGCTGCGCTACAGTGCAGCATTTAAAAGAAACAGGATCCTGACCTGTCCACAGAGTTTAAGGCAGCACAGAGTATTTCAGGAGATGAGCGTGCAGTGCTGCTGTGAACTCTGCTCTTACCATTACGTAGCTCAGTCTGTTACCTCTCCTCCACTCCTGTCCTCAATAACACCTTCACATAATTGGCAAGTCACCACCCCGCACAAGATCTGCAAGCTCATCTCCTGAAATACTCTGTGCTGCTGTGAACTCTGCTCTTACCATTACGTGGTGACTTGCCAATCATATGCTGATCGTATCGTTTTAAAAAAGTGAAATATTATCGTTGTCGGCAGCACATCTCCATGTGTAAACACGGAGACACGCTGCCATCATAATAATAATGTATGGGGACGAGCGATCGAAGTAACGACCGCTCATCCCCACACATAGCTCCTTGTTACAGGAACAAGCAAGCGCCGATCAACGAGGTCTCATTGATCGGCGCTCGCTGCACCGGCCGATTGTCCGCCGGTGTAAAAGAGCCTTGACTATCCCTTGGATTATAGGAGCTCAACATGATCACAGCTTTATTCTGATTATACACACCATTGTTTCTTTAGTCTACTTTATTTAGAATCTCCATGCTAGAAAAGCCTTGTCAGTTTTGACAAACCCTACAAATGATACTTTATCCACTGACATCTATGCTATGATGGAATGCCTGGAAGCACTGCGCTTGGCATGGTGAACGTGGTATGTGGAATGATGGCCCTCAGAACTCCAGAGACACTCTTCTAGGAGGCCTGCAGTGGTAGACACCTGCTGTTTTTGCTTGGTGTCTTTGTATAGTTTAACTCTTTACTAGAGCAGACTTTATTGTGTACATCACCTCCCAAAACAATCATTTCAATCTACAAATCAAGTTAGAGGTCTCAAGTAAAACACATAAAAGCAAATGTAAGCTATTCATCTTCCAGACTAAGTGCAGAAGTAGTTCTTTGCTGCCTGCTGTAGCCTATCTGTATTTTCTTGATGAAATTATTAAAGCTAATATATCATCTAAAAATAATGAATATTTGCAAAACCTTAATATCGCCTATTTATATGACAATGAGGATGATATATCATCGTTATTTGACTTTAATGTGATTATTAATTTACCCTAATTCATTCCTGTTTACAAAGCATCAGTGGACCCTTTGTGCAAAGATGTCGTATTGAGGAATTAATAATCACGTAGAGTTCCTACTAAAGTATCGAATGGTCTGGATCCCTGGTCAATAAAATAAAAACCGCCATAGTTACGATACACTTGAGTTTATTTAACACATTACATTTGGACAGCACATAGCGCTTACATTTTTTTATCATGACCACAGCAAGGCCATTTGTCTCCGCATGGTGCCTCCAATCTTCAATTCTTTTCCGGGTATACGACACATCACTTGTGACGTGCCGTGTATGGGCTGTTCTGTTGTACAGCCTGTAATGCGCATGCGCGGTCCCTGCTGTTATCGAGAGAACAGCAGGGACCGTGAGAACAGCAGGGACCGTGCATGCGCGTTACGGGCTGTGCAACAGTACAGCCCATACACGACATGTCACAAGTGATGTGTCGTCTACCCTGAAAATAATTGAAGATCAACACAGCGGTCAGAGAGTGACGTCACCCGTCAAGTACCCCACAGCAGCATCTGGAAACGGGGGCCAATTTGGAAAATGTAAGTATATTACAAATGTATTTACATTAATAAATTACAAGCATTAACTCATAGTCATTTTATTTCGGAAAACCCCTTTAAAGGCAAACCTTTGAGAACAAATGAATCTTATGGTACAACTTCAAGCAGTGATGCCACAACAGAGGTGTAACTGCTTATTACTGATTTGATCTATTCTGTCACGAGCACCTATTTTTGGGCATTCAATTTCCCCCACTCTGAGATGCATAGAGCAGCTACACGAAACCCATAGAGGTTTATGGTGCCCTACTGTACCTCTGTATGCCCCTAATTTAATATGGGGGGTACAGAGGTTTTTTCTGTCAAATTCATACAGTATCCAACAAAAATAAGTCATGATATGCTTCATCAGATGCTATATTATTCTCCAACGGAATCATTGCTTTGTGCTAACGCACGATATAGCGGCACATAGAATGACTACGGCTCCATAGTACGGAGCCTTCGGGACTCCTTGTGCCATGGTACAGGTTCTGTGCACACAGCTCTGCAGGCTCTTAGGTACATTTTATATAAATTATTTAAAAGAGCAGATATCATGAGAAACGTAAAAACTGTTTGTTGAACTATATATATATATATAATTCCTTATGGCCACTTCTTGTTGATGTGGAGTATAATTAGATTTAGTGGATTAATAATAATACCCTGGAGTCTGGATTATATCTGTTCCACTCAAAATCGGTTCCAGCTTTTGTTGTAAATCCAGATAAATCGGCACTGTGACAGAAATACCATGTGGTACAAAATGTAAAACTGAAAGAAACATAGGATTAGTATTTTTCAGTCAAACTGGAGATTACAAGTCTTGGTTGCAAAATTGATACTAGCCTATTGGTTGACAGATAACCTAAGGGAATATCATAGTATACTAGTATATGCAACATATATTTTCCCTCTATTTACTACTGCCACATGGTGAATAGCAAGGCTCAGATTCTTGAAATTCTACTTAATCTATGCAGTTCCTAAAAAAATAATTTTCTATTTTTAGGGCAGGGTTTAGAATTAAGGAATTTATGGAAACTTGAATCTTTTATAATCCCTGAATCTTTTATAATACATCATCTCCACTTCCTTTATCCAACTCCGGACCTTATACTGTGAGAACGATAGGTTTGGGGAAGTTGCAGGGCTTCGGCTGTCATGTCTTTGGATGTACTCTAAGGGCTTGTCCACACGTAACGGAATTGCTGCAGAAAATTTTGGCTTCAATTCTGCAGAAAGTAGCAGAAATTCCGCTGCGGAAAAACCGCACCATTTCCTGAGTGTTGTAACTGCAGAAAATGGTGCGGATTTTGCTGCGTTTTTCTCAATGCTGAGAGATGGTGACATTTGCAATTCAGTCCATTTTCCGCAGCAGGAATTGACATGCTGTGTTACGAAAAATACGCATCGAAAGGTCAATTTCTGGTTGGAAATTTTACGCAGCGTGGGGATGAGATTGGTTAAATCTCACCCACTTTGCTGCTACAGTATTATGCTGCGTATTTTCCATCCGCAATTCCAAGATGTGAAAGCCCCCATTTTTTTATTTTTTTTGTCATTCCTTTCTAGCTTTAGTATACCTTTAAGAATTTAGGCTTTTTCCTAGGTTTCTGGAGTGGATTCTTTTAACTTTTCATGTATTTGGGTTTCACAAATCAGCATCTGGTGATTGACGAAGGGTGACATCATAGAATGAACTAGTTTTCTGTATGACAAAACTAGAAGTTCTGAGCATATGTTATTTGAATTTCGAAAAGCTCAAATGAATCCAAATGAAGCATTGCGGTAAAATGTAGAACCTTGCATAGTGTTTCATCTGCTGTTTGGGTTAAAGAGAAGCATAACTGAACACCTCATTCATATTCATCATTAACAATATAAACCACATCCCAACAGTTTTTTGGTCTGGCCATCTGGTCATAATTTTTCATCATTCACATGTGGTAATGTTACCTAAATACTGTGCTGTATGACTCCACTAAACACACAAAGGGTGTGCATGTCCTAAGGACAACTTCTAGGACTTCTATGGTGCCTTGCCTGCATAGTAGTGGTGCTCACTCAAAAGGACATTATTCCTATTATTCTTCAGTGGTGTAACCTGCACAGGGCAACCATAGCTAAAAAGTAAGAGGCAACCAGAAATGGGTGTGTGCAAAAAACGCTAATCCTGATATGATGATGGGCAGCACCAGAAGACGTGGCCCCATTGCCCCAAATATGATATTTTTGTATATAAATCCCTGTCCTCCTAAATCAGAAATCTATACAAAAATTCCCATTACCTATGATAGTAAGTTGATCAGTACAGGGTATTATAAGAACATGGTGATTTATGCTTTCATCAATTTTTTGCTTGCCTTATATTGCTGGGCAACAAAACCAGTTGTCGTGGACATACAAGTACAAGTATGGCAGAGATCCAGATCCTGAAAATTACCTTGCATAGTATACATCCTGGGCATCTTAAAAATATAGCCGTCATACAGTGCAAATGAATGTCCGTCATTTATAATGCTTTCATGTTAATGCAAAGACTGGAGCCTTGACTGTGATGACACTATAAGGCTTCCACACGTGTATTTTTAGATATCTACTGGAGTGACAAATTTTAGCACTGGTATGTGACCCATTGTGACCTGTCATTGATGATGATGTTTACAGATGTCATATCATTAGTTGTATCAATCAAATGTTCACAGATATATTGGAAATATTTGAATGGATAATGTTAAAGAGACTGGACTCTAAAAGCAAGTTCTTGATTGTTTTATGAAAATCACACTGGGACAGCAAACGCGTTTTGGATTCTATTAGACAATGGACCAGTAGAGTCCAAAACACGTGTAACAATACAGGACTAGTTTTTAATGAATTTAAAGTGCTGGTTCTTGAAGATTATTTGGATTTTCTAAGTGAAGTCTGATCTTGCTGTGTACTCAGAAGACCTTGGATTTCCCTTTCTTTTCCTAAACCACATGTGTAGTGTAAGGTTTTAAACCATATGGTGAAGTGTAACAGTCGGTTTCAATGGTGATAATGATGTGACTCAACATAAACTAGGCAGTAATTGGAATCAAAAGTAGGTTCCATTTGTAGACAAAATATTGTTTTCATCATAGGCATATATATGATAGACAAATAATGCTATATCTATTGTACAACAAACAAATCAGTGCACAAAGAGCAACCATTTAAACCTGGGAATGTATTTAAATAAGGGGTCGTATGAGAGTAGAAAACCATGACTGCTTTCTTCCAGAAACAGTGCCACTTTTGTCCATGGGCTGTGTCTGGTATTGCAGCTCAGCTTCATTCAAGTAAATGGAGCAAAGCTGAAATACTAGATACAGCCCATGAACAAGAATATTGTATTGCCAACAAATAAATAAAAAAGCAACTTTGCTTCCAAATTATCCCTGAAGTACTTTGGGTATGATTTACTAACACTGGCATACGACACCATTGGAAAGCTAGTGTGAACTTTTACTGTAGAATGTGCCATATTCCCCAACGTGGCACCTGCTTGGTATAATCTACTACCCCTTGTTCCGTCACTAACGAGAATTGTTGCTGAGGTTGGTGTTCATTCCTTATTTTGCAATGCTGATACATACAGGGCCCTATTGAGCACTGCTTGCGACATTAATATTAATTCACTGATAACTTATATGTAAATATACACAAAAATTCCACAAATAATAAATGCATATCTAATGATTGCTAGAATTCACTAATTAATGCCATTGAATTCCTTGTGGCACAGTACATATCACCAATAGAGGGTTTCAGCTATTGACATTGATGACCCAAGTTTCTACGCAACGTTAAAACACCACACCAATGTACTGCCCATGAAAGCAGCCAACCTGCCATCTGAACGAGCCATTAGCATGGTATGGAATGAGTACACCTGCAGCACATATCTTCTGATTATACCCGGGACATTGCTTATTAGCCTTTGACTCCTTTATCTCCTTTGTAGTCATATGTGGTGGATCACAATCCAGAGATGTAATATAAGATTGAGTACAAATCCTTTCTCAGTGGGGAATTGGGTTCAATAAAGTTTGGTAGATGAGACGGCACATGTGTTAGAAGTCTATCATCATCTGTTAAGTTTATATCGTACATTCCAGTTCCCTTATTAACAGTTTTTTCCCCGCTCCGTGACATTGATCTCTTGCTGGCATGTGTTAGTTAATCTTGTTTTAAGATTTTTCATATAATGGAGACTTGGGTTTCAGCTTTTCTGTATACATATTAGAAAGCAAAAATTCTAAAACACAATATACATCAATCATAGCAAATAAATAGCTGCTTGCATATATAACATGAGTACCTAACCCCAGAGTATATTGTCAATTAATCATAATGTAAAGTTTATTTATAATCTGTATGTTCAGCTTTGGTTGAAGTGGGTTTTCTCGTCAAGACAACTCCTTTCTATATTTCCCATTAGGACATATGGATGTCATTGAAGAGTGTCCCCCGCTTAAGACCCCATCTATTAGTCAGAGTGAAGAGCAGCTTACAAACAGCAGCTCTCTCTTTCTGGCAGACCTGGTCTATGTATGGAATAAACAGTAGAGATGAATGAATTTCCCAAAATTCGTTTCAGTCCGATCCAGTCAAATAGGCCGTCTGTTTTGATTTTGTCTGAATAAGTTGGATGCGAATCCAGAATGTCCTGATTGCCCTGCAAACTTGTGCCTGACACTTTGAGTTCTACTAGAACCGTATCCTTTTTCTAATCTGTAAAATGTCGGCCCTTACTTGCCAGTAGCCGCCATTTTGCCATGCATCTCAAACCTTAAAAAGTTTCGGAGTTCACAGAAGCCAAAACTTTTAGGAAATTTGGACTGAATTTGATTTGTGTAGAATCAATTTCCTCATCTCTTCATTTGAGAGACCATAGCCTCCCCCAGCGGTCACAGCTGATCTCTGGAAGGGCGGGATTGAAGCCAGATGTGCGCCAATTAGCTAAAACTGTAGGTCTAATCTGAATAGGGGTTATCCTCATGAGAAAACCTTCTTTAAGCTACACGTAGTTATTAGGGAATGGCAAAAATAGCAATTCTCTAATTAATACCTATTAGGGTATGTGCACATGGCTTATTTTCGACCGCTTTTCGGGCTGTAAATAGCCGAAAATGGCCGAAAAATTGGAAGCAGAACGCCTCCAAACATCTGCCCATTGATTTCAATGGGAAATACGGCGTTCTGTTCCGTAAGTTTTTTAGTAAGTATGTGAACATAGCCTTAGGGTATGTGCACACACAAAATAAAAAACGTCTGAAAATACGGAGCTGTTTTCAAGGGAAAACAGCTCCTGATTTTCAGCCGTTTTTTAATCATACTCACGTTTTTCGTGGCGTTTTTGACAGCCGTTTTTGGAGCTGTTTTTCTATAGAGTCAATGAAAAACGGCCCCAAAAATGTCCCAAGAAGTGACATGCACTTCTTTTTCGTGGGCATTTTTTTTCCGTGGCCGTTTTGAAAAACAGATGCATAAAAACGGCCCTTCAGAACAGAATGCCGTATTTCCCATTGAAATCAATGGGCAGATGTTTGGAGGCGTTCTACTTCCGATTTTTTCAGCCGTTTTTCGGGACGTTTACGGCCCGAAAAAACGTCTGAAAACACTACGTGTGCACATACCCTTATTGTTGTTTCTCTCTTTACAGGAGTGATAATAGAGCAGTGACACTGCAAGGAATTGTAACTCCCTCCTTCTACCCTGCTCTATCACCCGATCACTTCTATTTTAGCAGTGCATCGAGGAAATTCTGGGAACTCAGGTTTAGTGAACTGAAAGTTATGCATTCAAGAACTATTTGTTAAAATCATTTATGATAAATAAGATATTATTTTAAAAGGTATATCTATCCAATGTGCATAACTTCCTATTTCTGCATCGTGATTTTGATAAGTGTTTCAAAAGTGGTACAAAAACTCCAAAACTGAAATGGTCTTGGAGCATAATGGCCTACAAATAGTATACATTTATCATCAGGAATTAATGGGAGTCTTAATTGTCCGATACCTTTGGATGAGTTCAGAAGTTACGGATTTGACACCGATTTTCGTTGTGGATTCCATACTGAAATTCTGCATGAATTTACAGTACAATACAGGTGGGAGTTTTCAAAAGCCCATTCACATGAAGCAGAAAAAAAAATTAAATGCGAATTCAGGGCATGCCGCAGATTTTCGCCGCAAATTCGCCTCAAAATCTACATCCAAATCCACACTTCTACGTGTTTTAGCCTTAAATTATAATAAATGCAGGATGACATGATAAATATAAATTGAGTGTGCAACTCCAAATCTAACTCAACCCCCCAAAAAAATTCAGTGAGCTGAAATGTAACCCTTCCTTACTCCTTAGTGAATCCTAGTTGTTTCTCTGCCATATTGGACTTGAATAAGTGTAACGTGATACGACACGTGAGATCTGTGACTGGCCAGAAGGGATCATTGAGGGGCAAGGTACAACATTATAACAGTGATCTTCATTTTGGCTCCCCATATCGCCACTTCCAGGGGCCTAGTTCTGCATTATTAGGGAATCTTATGGTTTTCGCTATAGTTTTCCTGCTACTTTAATTTTATGATGTGTTCTCGGTAGTAAATATTCAATAGCATAGCAATAAAGAGACATGAGTGAAAATAAAGGGTGCAGACAGCGGCAGGAAGAACATTGTGCCAACACCAGCGTTGACACAACTCTGGAAGCACTTTACCAGCTTTTAAAGTTTAGAGATTTCAAAGAAACTGAATAAGACAACTGTGATTAAATCCCCGATGTGAATAATTTTAGTCAAGTTACATATCTCATTGAGACTTTGTAATACTTCATGTTTTAAAGGATTCACCAACAGCTGTGACTCTTGGACTGCGGATGGAAGAAATGATTTTCAACCTCGCCGATGCACACTTATTTTTTAATGATTTGGAGGTAAGCCAGAATCTTTGGTGTATGTGTTACTAAATTTGGGCTGGGAGTGCTCACCCAAACAGCTGTTGCTTTCTCATTTGATGAACAGAGATATAAACTGAAGTGTTTACCAAACAAATCTCAGTCAGTCTCTTACATGGCGGTAATGTGGCGTTTATTTCCCACGTTATTACAAAATTGCAGAAAAAATGCAGCAAGATGTACAGGTGTACTTATCGTGTACAGTTATTCACTTTTATCATGTCCCTGCATTCAAAATTCTGCTGCTACATGTTTATGCTTAGTTTGCGAGAGCTCACATATCACCTTAGCTCCCTGCTGGTTCAGTGTCTGTTTGCAGCAGCGTGTGCCTAGTACATAGTGTGTTATGAGGTGTTTGCATCATGTATATGATGTCAGAAAGCAGAGGTCATGCAGAACTATCAGGTAACACAAATTTGAATGCAGCCTTTGTCCCCATGACAAAACTATTCAAATTAAAATATAGGCTTAATATTTAACCTTCAATAGCCCCAAATGGTTTTAACATACGATTACCAATGGCAAATGATGTTGTGATCCAGAAAAAAAAGACCACATATTTTGATGCATAATTGGTTAATAGTATAAAGATATAGCAAATGTTTGATTGGCCGCTTTATATTATCGCATTTGTTGATCTTTAGATTTGCAGTGAGAGGAGTTTTTGGGAGTGAGGGTATGTTCACACGAGGGCGTCCGTAACGGCTGAAATTACGGGGATGTTTCAGCCTGAAAACATCCCCGTAATTTCAGCCGTAACGGCATGTGCAGGCGCTTGAACGCCGCGTCCATTACGGACGTAATTGGCGCTGCTATTCATTGGAGTCAATGAATAACGGCTCCAATTACGGCCAAAGAAGTGACAGGTCACTTCTTTGACGCGGGCGTCTATTTACGCGCCGTCATTTGACAGCGGCGCGTAAATTACGCCTCGTGTGAACAGACAAACGTCTGCCCATTGCTTTCAATGGGCAGATGTTTGTCAACGCTATTGAGGCGCTATTTTCAGACGTAATTCGGGGCAAAAAAGCCCGAATTACGTCCGTAAATAGGCCGTGTGAACATACCCATAAAGTTTTCATAGCCTTATATAAAGGAAGTTTGAGATGGAATTAGTTCAAGATGCAATTTTAAATTGGAAAGCAAGATGCATGGGCAACATGGGCTCTGTCAGTGACTTCTAAAAAATATTCAAAGCTTATCTATTGTTAGAAAAAAATAAAAAGTAAAGAAAACACTCTTTAGCCAATTGCACATTAGAGGTAGTGCAGAAAGAAATGCTTTTGGTTGTTTCTGTAAAAAAAAATAGTATGGCAAACACCACAACAAAAACTGTGACAAAAATGACTCATGCAAATTCCCCTATATGAGTCTCACACACAGGCCGAGACAGAGACTATAAATTATCAACCCCATCCCCCCCTTCCCTCTCCTCTCTTTCTTGTCTCCAGTTACTGTGTAAGGCTGGGTTCACACGACCTATTTTCAGACGTAAACGAGGCGTATTATGCCTCGTTTTACGTCTGAAAATAGGGCTACAATACGTCGGCAAACATCTGCCCATTCATTTGAATGGGCTTGCCGACGTACTGTGCAGACGACCTGTTATTTACGCGTCGTCGTTTGACAGCTGTCAAACGACGACGCGTAAAAATACAGCCTCGTCAAAAGAAGTGCAGGACACTTCTTTGGACGTTTTTGGAGCTGTTTTCTCATAGACTCCAATGAAAACAGCTCCAAAAACGGACGTAAAAAACGCCGCGAAAACGGCGCGAAAAACGCCGCGAAAAATGCGAGTTGGTCAAAAAACGTCTGAAAAGCAGGGTCTGTTTTCCCTTGAAAACAGCTCTGTATTTTCAGACGTTTTTGGTCACTACGTGTGCACATACCCTTACTATATAGGAGCTTTTTGGTAATTGAACATTTAGGGCTTGTCCACACGTAGCGGAATTGCTGCAGAATTTCCATCCGGAATTGCATAACACCATAACACAGTAGCAGCAAAGTGGGTGAGATTTAACAAATCTCATCCACACGCTGCGTAAAAATTCAGAGCAGAAATTGACCTGCAGTGCGTATTTTTCGTACCGCAGCCTGTCAATTCCTGCTGTAGAAAGTGGATTGAATTGCTGCGTTTTTCAGGAGATTTCACCATCTCCCAGCATTGTGAAAAATGCAGCAAAATACGCACCATTTTCTGCAGTCAAAAACGCAGGAAATGGTGCTTTTTTGCCATAGCGGAAAGTCTCCTACTTTCGACGGAATTGCTGCAAAGTTTTCTGCAGCTATTTCGTTACGTGTGGACAAGCCCTTAGACTAGGTCTACACAGAGACTTTGGCCACGACACAGGTTGCCCATCCAAAAATTGCTGTGTTGCGCTGCGTACTTTGCAGTAATGCAAGTGAATGTGGTCATTTTGCGACCCACAAGTTGCTACAACCACAACACCACAGTCTCAAGGATTCCAGCGGGTTTGGATTTGGAGTCGTGGTCAGGACTAGTTGAGTTTTGCAGAGCGACTTTCATTACCTGCCATTCAGGCAGGGCGACACAGCAATCTTTGGCCGAGCGACCTCTATTGTGACCAAAGTCACTGTGTAACCCCAGCCTTACAGGGAGCCTGCTGACTAGGGAAAGGGAAACTACAGACTACCTAACAAGATGTCCCCATGATAACACTTCATGTGACCTGGCAGCTCAGTCTTATCAGAGTAATATTGGATAGTTTGCTATGTGGCCAATGACAACCCTGATCTGTCAGAATAGAGAAAGTAACGTCTTGGGGACAGGCATTGAGACTCCTAACACATAAAGAAGCTTTTATATAGAAATAAACTTTACGCTCTACTGGTCTTGTGTATTCTACCTATTTTGCTTTCTATAAATGAACTTTAGTATGTGTCTTTATGATCTTGTCCACAGTTTACGTTATTACTGTTTACAGGTGTTTTCCTGCAATTATACAATTGTGCATGACATTCTTTTTTAATTCGTAAATCACATTTAAGACATTTTCCATGCAGCAGATGTATACTAATAGGCAGTGTAATAGTTTGGTATTAGTTTGCTTGTAATATCCCTTCAGTTCTAATAAAACAAGCATGACACAGATTACCCCTGCTTCAGAAGGCTTTAAGGCTAATGGAAGAATATTATTACAGCTATCTGCTGCCCTTGAGATGGTAAAGCCCTCTAACCATCAGACAATAGGGTTCCTGGTGGCTGCAATATATGTGTTTTCCAAGTCATTTTATGTAGTTATGCAGCATATTTTGGTTATTTTGGTTAATTTGTATGTTGGGTTGGTTTATTTTGTTTAGCAGTTGCCATAATGTATAAAATACCAATCATGATATGTCAATATATAAACAATTTTGTATGATTTTTGTATGTGTTCCCCTTTTGAAAGATCACCCAGATAATTAAAAATATTAAACACAAAATTGTGTCAGGGAGAATCTTGAAGACTGAGATGAGCTATTTGCTAGTGAACATTTGCATCGCTGGTGAATCACGATTGAGTAGGTTTTCCTATTACAGAATCCAATTCTGCCCACACAATAGAGGCTAACATATGGATCTGTACTACAACATCATTGTTTTTAAATGGGGGGAATAGAATTCTGTAACAGGAAATTCACCAGTAAATTGTCTCAGCATTGCTCATCACTTTTAAATAGGTGTTATAATGCAAAAACGATATAACGTACTAGTCCCCCCAACAAAAAAAAAACAAAACAAAAAAAAGACTGAAAAATGATAGATTGTTATATTTGTATCATCTGCCTTAACAATCATTTCTATAAGATCGTATGTTATTGACGGTATGTGTGGAAAAAGTAGATGTTGGTGCCATCTTCTGGCCAAGAGTTGTTATACATACGACCAGTAAAGATGCATCACATTGCACATACACGGATTACTCACTTTCACACACAAACACACACACACACACACACAAACACACACACACACACACACACACACACACACACACACACACACACACGTGTATGTATATTTATATATATATATATATATATATATATACACAGATGTGGCCAAGTTTATCTTGACTGATAATTTGCTGCAGCGTGAAATCACACTGCAAAAGCCATTGAAAAGTCACTCAAATTGTCAAGATAAAGTTTCTTGACGCAATGGCCAATTTATTACAGACACCCATCTAGTAGTGCAGCGGACCACCGTTGGCATAGCATATATGTATATGTATATATATGTATATATATATATATATATATATGTATATATATATGTATATATATATATATATATATATATATATATATATATATGTATGTATATATATATGTATATATATATATATATAGCGAAATAAAATTTGCAGCACTCCAATGTGAAAAAAATGGTGGTTTATTCACTCCAGATACAACAGCAACGTTTCAATCCTACAATAGGATCTTTATCAAGCCTGATAAAGATCCTATTGTAGGATTGAAACGTTGCTGTTGTATCTGGAGTGAATAAACCACAATTTTTTTCACATTGGAGTGCTGCAAATTGTCTTTTGCTATATCTTACATTCCGTCCGAGGATCGGGACTTTTTGCTGGGCACCTGGTCAATGATTTCTTTGTGAGTGCTGCTGCCTTCTCTTTTGCTATATATATATATATATATATATATATATATATATATATATATATATATATATATATATATATATATATATATATGTGTGTGTGTGTATAGCTGCTGAGACTATAAGACTACAGGGTAGTATAACTTTTAGTACATTTTCATATTGCTCCCTAATTATTTTCTACCCATTTTTTATTTCGGTTTTTAGGAATGTGATCAGGTTCATGTTGATGATGTTTCTTCAGATGATAATGGCCAAGACTTAAGGTACAGTGGGAGAGAACTACAAAGCAAAATGCATCAAAATTCGGGCTCAAATAGTATCAAAAAGCGCATACAAGTCGTGCGCCATTATGTATTTTGGATACTTTTTACATCTCACGTGACAGTTTTTAAAAGTCTCTAAAATAAATGGTTGTGGCTAAGAAAAGTAGTAAAGTACGCCAGCCAAGAGGTGACGTAAGTAATACAAAAGTGTCTAGCGAGTTGCACCATCTTTATCATACACCCTGATTATTTGGCACAGTTTCTGGTCTTTAGATATATGTGAACAAGGACTGAAAGCTCAAAAAGATGTATTGTCCTTTATATGGAATGACCAGAATTTCATAATCTATTAAGTAACTTTTTGCCATTTGAACAATTAGATTATATTTATACGACAGTGAAAAACAGCCGTGTGATGAAAGTTTTCAGAACAGTAAAGTTTTATAGGTGTATTTAGAGTCATTTTTTTAACGGCCTGTGAATACAGCCTTCAAAAAATAGAACAGTTCTATTTTTGTCAGTTTTCACGGCCCAACGGCCCCCATAGAACTCAATGGATTAGTTTTTAACTGCCGTTTTTCAGAAATAAATCTTTGTGACGCCCAGTGGCGTAACTATAGGGGTCTCAATTGCGACTGGGCCCCAAGCCAGGGGGGCACGAGGCCCCCAGCACAACATCTATAAAAAGTTACTATGGTAACTGGGGCATATGTAGTAAACTACGCGGGCCCCTGTTTCTATAGTAACTGACAGTACTTACACTCTTAACGTCATGAAGTCAAGATGCTGTGCGTTGTGCATAACGTCTTGACGCTGGATGGAGTCAGGAGACCTCCGCTGCGGCCGGAGCCGAAGAGGAGGGTAAGTAGTCTGCTGGGGCCCGGGTTGTCCAGTCCATAAAAATTTATGGCCTATCCTCAGGATAGGCCATCAATAGCTGATGGGTTGGGGTCCGACTGCCGGGACCCCCGACAATCAGATGTTTTGAAGCGCTCATATGAGAGCTCCTTCCACTTCATTCCGGTCACTTGCTCACACTGAATCACAGCGTGTCAGTGATTCACAGTCTGAGCAAGTGACCGGAATGAAGGGGAAGCAGTGCTCGTACGGGCTCTGCACCACTTTCAAAACACCTGATTGGCGGGGTCCCGGCAGTCTGACCCTTGACCCATCAGCTGTTTGCTGGGGTCCTGTATCTAAGCATCTTGCCATGACCACATGGTAAGCTTAGATACAAGGCTCCACCAGAAAGTAATCTTATACTGTATAAATTACTGTCTGCTGGACCCTGTATCTAAGCCTACCTTGTGGTAGGCTTAGATACAGGGTCCAACAGACAGTATCACACATGGGCCCAGTATCTAAGCATACCACAATTGTTACTAATGTTTTTTTTGTGTTTGTGTTTTTTTACAGTTTCGGTCATGGGACTACATCGGATTTGAGGTATTTGGAATTTTTTTAAACTTTATTACTACCGCCTTAGTAATGGCCGCTGGCTGATTGGCAGCATCCATTAATAACGCAGGGCTTAGTGTTAACCAGTGCAGAGCCTAGCACTAACCCCCATTATTACCCCGGTACCCACTGCCACCAGGGGTACCGGGAAGAGCTGGGTATGATCCAGTACCATCTGTAGTGACGGTTGGGTACTGGGGCGGCCGCAGACTGGTATTATCAGGTTGGGAAACCCCAAAAACAGTGGCCCTTCCCACCCTGGTAATACTAGCCTGCTGCTGCTATGTTGTATCTGGCGGGTTATGGTAAATGGGGGGGGGGAACCCACGTAATTGAAAAAAAATAATAATAATAATAATTGGAAAAAACTATGTGGGGCTCCCCCATTTTTCATAACCAGCCAGATACAACATAGCAGCAGCAGACTAGTATTACCAGGGTGGGATGATTTTTTGGCTTTCCCAACCTCATAATACCAGCTTGCGGCCGCCCCAGTACTCGACCATCACTACATATGGTTGGGTACTGGATTTTACCAAGCTCTTCCCGGTACCCCTGGTGGTGGTGGGTAGCAGGGATAATAATGGGGGTTAGTGTTAGCCTTTTCACCGGTTAATATTAAGCCCCGGCTTGGTAATTGATGCTGTCAATCGGCCATTACTATGGCAGTAGTAATAAAGTTTAAAAAAATAAAAGGACATAGAAAAAATAATTTATTGAAATTAAAGAAAACGCACAACACTCGTTAATTATTTTATTGAGAATAAAAAAAACGCAGTCGTCGAAGTAGTCCTCGAATCTGAAGAACTCCAACATCCGAACCTGTAAAAAAACACCCAAAAAATGTTTTGTAATACAAAAAAAAGCAAAGCAAATATAATATTTACCTTTCCTGGGTCCAGCGCTGGAACCGCAATGTTAGCGAGCTGGGCCCTATATCTAGTCCTATCATGTGTGATACTGTCTGCTGAGCCACTGTATCTAAACCTATCCATAGCTATAGGGTCGTAGTGCTATAGATATGATGTTTAATATACATACACACACACATTTTTTTTTGGGGGATGACATATGTATTGGGGCTATTGCCTGTGATATTTTAAGACCTTAGTGACGTTCCTGGCTGCTAGTGCTGCATCATTGGGTCACTTAGGAGACCCGGCGATGCAGCTGAAAGCTGCGGGTCATCAGCCATGTGAAGTTTGGGGGGGCCCAAGGAGTACTTTTGCATCGGGGCCCATGAGCCTTTAGCTACGCCCCTGGTGACGCCCATTAAAAACTGATCCTGGTCCTCATAAGGGGACTCTCTGAGCACAGCACTGCTATCTCAGAGCCTGGGGAAGCCCCTGACATCACTGTTCATATATGGAAAGTGATATCAGGGCTTTCAATTATGGAGTCCCCGCCCAGAGCATCGCAAGCTCTCTGGCTGGGGACACACCTGTCATGGGAAAGCCCTTGACGTCACTGTCGATATATGGACAGTGACGTTAGGGGCTTTGACATGCCGGAATCTCTGGCCTGAGCGTTGCCGATACTCTGGTCAGGGTTTCGGCTTCTAGAGGGAGCCCCTGACGTTACTGTCTATATATGGACAGTGGCATCAGGGGCTGCGCCAAGAGCAGAATCCACGGCCGGAGCGTCAGCAACTATCTACACTGGGCACTGTGGAACTAAGTGGGACTATCTACTCTCGGCATTGTGGCACTACCTACAGGGGCATTGCAGCACTATCTACTTGGGCACTGTGGTGTTTTTAGTGGGTTTTGGACAAAAATTAACCCTCATAAATAAAATTCATCCTTTTTTTTAATGCCCATGAAAAACGGATAGTAAACGGATGACAAACGGGCGTTAAAAACGGTGAGACAGCCAGGAAATAGGTAAAAATTTGGAGACACACTGATGCAAAATGGCCATAAAAAACTGACAGCTGATCCGTATGTAACGGCCAGTTGTATGAATGTAGCCCTATTTTTTTTTTCTAATTTAATTTTTAGCAACATAAATATCTTGTGCTGTTTTTTAAAACTGGATTTAAAAAAAAACGATGTCACATGGATCGTTGAATTCTGGCTAACAAGCACATACATTTTCATCTCAGTAGTGCCAAGTGGATTTATTTTTCACTCCTTTCTATTACTGTTAATGCCTTCATACACTGCTTAAGGGTAATGCTAGATAGAAATTCTGCTTCCTGCTGTATACATCTTAGAAACATTCCCAAAATCCTTCCTTACTTCTTCCTTACTGGTGAATGATACAGCTAAAACCCACTGCATGCTCATGTGACATCTCTTTTATAAAACAATCCAGGTCCTTCCGTCCCCATTACCTGAAAACGCAAACTCACTTATTTTGAATGCACTTTGCACATTCTTCAACACTTCTTTCTTCCCCCCCTTCCTTTTAGTTTATAAATCTATATGGGCAGAGCTTCTGCTGCATCTTGTCAAATTGTTGTTACATATGTAATTTAATAATATATCTTAGGTAATGGATTGTAACACGTGGCAGATTTTGTTGCAGAAAATGTTCCATTCATCTAAATAAGGCCAAATTCAGATGAACGTGGGGAAACCACATGGGGTTGCTCCTGTGCGGGAACCATTCTCACGGATCCCCATAGACTTGAGTCTATCGAGGGATCCGTTAAAAGCGGAACAAAATAGGACTATGTTCTATTTTTCTACGGTCCCTTCACACGGTCCGTTAAAACAATGACTGTGTGAACGGCCCCATTGAAACACTTGCGTCTATGTGACAGCCGTTGTTTTAATGACCGTCACACGGACATATACTACGGTTGTCTGAATTTGGCATAAGACTTGCAGGCATCCATGAGTTTGCTGCAGAAACAACCCCATTTAGGGGAATGGAACCCATTTTCAGCTGCTGCTTTGCAACAAAATCTGCTTGTGTGACTACACTAAATTATTCTATTTGCATCTTTTTTGTGCATGAGTTGAAGGTTTTTAACTTTAATCTTTTCCTTCAAAGTTCTTATAGTTTTGCCACAGATGGCTTCCGGGCAGCAGCAAGCAGTACAACACTCTGCTTACCGACTGGTGTAAGGGGTGGCGTGGATTGGATGAGAAAGTTGGCGTTCCGATACAGACGAGTAAAAGAGCTGTACAATACTTACAAGAACAATGTAGGAGGTATTTTACATTTGTTTTTTGGATCTCACAAACACAGTTCCTTACTATCCGTGAATATTTCTGCAGGGAAATTATATCTTCTGCTACTTAGTAACCCATAGTATTGTATTAACGCGTTGGGGAAGATCATTTCTCCTCAACTTAGGCTAATGTCCCAATAATTTTTTTTATTGGGCAGTCGTGAGTAATCATGGTAACAGTTTTAAAGAGAAAATTCTAACTGTTGTCTATTTACACACAACTGTTCTTGCTATGATTCATCATAGAAGGGCCGTGGTGCCTGAGCAAGTCCAAAGTCACCTTTTCTGCAAATAAACACTATGATAGGCAAAAAATTTAAATTGCACAATAGTGATGTAGAAGGGGACAATGCTAGCCCCAGGAAAACCTGGGCAGAAGTTAGGGCCCTCCAGGCATGGGGGCCTCTTGTGATCTGAGTAAACACGGTCTACACTTGTCAAACTGATAGTAGGGTAGACATGGACATTCTGGTCCTATTTTTCTTGGAGAAACTAAACTGTACAAAAGGACTGCACGCTTTAGGTAGAGTTTGGCTCCCTCTTGGTTAGGCACAAAATGATGACACTTAATTTCAGTTCATCATATTTATCTGGTGTTGAAAGAAGTCTGTGGAGCAGAGTACATCTCAATGGGACGAAGTGTAATAATTAAATTATGATGTTCATTATATGATCTCAGAATAATAATGAGGGCCTGTCACCTTTACTGTCATGTCTATTTTAGTAAATAGATGTATCCCCACGAACAACAACTCTGAAACATATTTCTAAGAACTCTGCGTTGTGCCGTTCCTCTGTTATTCCTCCCAGAAATGTATGAATAAATTGACAACTGGGGGTTAATATTCCGCTTGTCAAAGTGGTGTGTCCCTACACAGTCTAACTCTGTGAGCTCTGATTGGACATTGTCAGTCTATGAAGGGACTCACCTTCAATTGGTAACACCCAAGTGTCAATTTATTCATACATGTCTAGAAAAACAGTAACAGCACAACATAGTGTTCTAAGAAAAGATGTTCCAGACTTGTTATTTCACTGGGAATTTTTTTTTACTAACACAGTCATGTCAGGAGAGGTGATAGTTCCTCTTTTAGATGTGTCCGGAGAGCTACAAGTGAGATTGTAGAGATATATTATAAATAAATACTTGGGCTCTGTATTACTGTTCGAGTGTTCCTATTACACAGCACTATAATAAAATAATGAAATGAATCTTGCATTGGAGGTTTTCCCCCTTGATCACATAACTGAAAACTCTGCATGCTGGTTTACAATGCACAAAGGTATCATTCAGTTATAGTCTTTTGCGTATAATAAATCAGTAACTTTCCTATAACGAGAGGTTGCATATCGTTTTATAAAAAATTGGAGGAAAATTTAATGGAAGAAAACATTTCACATTTCCATGAAAGCAGCATTTAATCTATGATTTCCTGCCTGTTTGTGCTGAAGGACTTTTTGGCCCAGCTAAGAGAGAAGCCTGGCTTCAATTGCGAGCAGATCTTGAAGTCCTGACAGACTCCTGGCTCTCAAATGCACTTAAATCACTATCACTCATTAGCACAAGGTAAGTCGAAATGTATGCTTATATTTCATCACTAAATGCACAGTTACAATGTCACTTAAGACTTGTTTTTGTAATTCTTTTTTTTTCGCAAAACTAATTTAAAGCAGATACAAATGTGGTTAGGGGACACAATGGTAGGCAGTGTTTTCCATCTACAGCTACGCATAATCTTTGCGTCCAAATGTGGCTGAGAAGGTGTCATGGGCATACCTTCAACAGCTATTCCACACAGCACAGTTTACTTCAAACACACACAGATGCACTAAAAAATTTAGGTAAATTTGACTGAAATTTATTTCTGGTGAATCCTTATTTGTGCATAATTATAGTGGAAATGTGACAAATCAAAGACACTGTTCACAGATATGGTTGTAATGATAACTCAGCACCTTGGGATGTGACTCATAATCACATAGTATAGTTCCAGATCTTTACCATTTTCATCTCTTCTATATCTAACCAAGGATTTCCCAGGGAGGTCAGATGGTCTATATGTAACATATGTTGGCTACTAAAATAGAAATAATAAGAGTGATGGCTTTGTTTGTGGGCACAGACTATATCATTGGTATATGTATAAGTACTGTGGGACCATTGTTTGTATAGGCTATAGAATACTATAGGATACTACTGTTCCACATATATGGGCATTGGCATATTAAGTGATAATCCCGTGAACATAATTTTGTTTTTTTTATCTAAATAGCTCAATAATTCACTGCTGATTATTTTATAGCATTTCTTTATAGCTATTGGAGCTTCATTTGTCTTATACATAGCTCTAAATCCCCCTATGGACATATAATTAAAGGGAGCCTGTCAGCCATGTTTAGGCCTCAAAACTGCAGACAGTCTGATAAAGGGGAGGGCATTTTAAACTTACCCATATTCTCAGTCATGCAAGTTGCATGACTGAGAATCCGACGTTTGATTCTCCCGGCACAGCGGTCGGAATTGTCATTCTCTGCTCTGAGTAACGGCTCTAGCAGCCATAAGGAGACAGCTAGAGCTGTCACTCAGACCAGACGCGCAGGCCTTGCAGCGTGCAGTGCACATCAAGTCCAATCAGTGGCACTTGCGATCGGCACGACAGAGGAATTAAACATAATTTTCTTGGTCATGCAACTTGAATGATCGAGAAAAAAAGGCAAGTTTAAAATGCCCTTCTCCTCCCTTATATCACTCTCTCAGCAGTTTTCAGACCTCAAAACTGCAAACAGGTTCTTTTTAACTTAAAATCATTCTGTCTCCATTTTGCCACCACTAGGGGGAGCATAAAAGCGTAATGTATACATTTTTACATTAAACACAATAATTAAATAATATGTCTTCTAGTGATGAATGCAGGCCGCCAGAATTTTATCACTTAACTTCCTATGCATGGGATTTTAAACTCTGTATAAAACAAACTGAGCTCCGATCCCTAAAAAGACATGTTATTAAATGAATCAGCACATAATGGTGGACCTAAAAATGAAATGATGTTAAAATGTGGGAACTCACTTTCATTGACAAGGACATATGTGATACGTCATGACTTTAAATGCTTGAGAAGAATAGAATATAAGGAGTAGATCTTCGATCTTGGTTTTAAATCTTAACTTTCAAATGATGCCAGAATCAAAGTTTTAGGTGCAAGATTTAGGGCAGAGCGCTTGTTTGAAGTCGAGCAGCAGGGTGAAAAGTTTTACTTCCCGGTTCTGTGTAGGAGGAGAAGTGGGAGGGGGAGGCTGCAAGTGAGAGCAGCCAGAAAGATCACAGTCTATTACTGTCATCTGTCCCTTGTACAGCCTCTAGTGACCCCAGAGGGATACAATCATTTTTCTTCATGTTATCACCCCTCTAAACCAATACTATAGAATATATTTTCTCTCATTTAGGTTTTGTTTTTTTCTGCAACAGGGGTAAAAAGATGAGCAATTGTACATCTAATTACCGTCTGCCAATAATCGGGACATTTGTCAACTCTGTGACTCGGATGTTTTTTGACATCTGGATTGCAGATTTTTGGTCTCATTTTGTGAAGATCTATGCATGAAGACATAGACACAAGTGACATGTATGAACTCTGCACATCTTGAACTTGTATTTTTAGGAGGTGTTGTACGTCTCAGGCTCTGCTTGGGTTAGTCTTTTAGCCATAAACATGAATTTTTATGCATTTTTGAGTTTTAAGCCCATGAGTGTAAAGTGCTAGGTGGCATTTTTACAATGTGTAAGATATATACTTTCATAAATTAAATGGGTATGGGGTATAATACGATTTTTTCTATTATTTTATAATTCTGGTTTTATTTGTGTATGTCAAAAGTAAGAAAATTGTTGCGGAAGTGAAATGGTCAAATGTTGACATTTCTGCTTTGCATATATTATATGATTTTACTAAATAGTCAATGTTAACATTATACCAGAAATGTCTCTAGCATCCTGTGCAAGATACCTAACTGAATGACAACAGCAATATCTGAGGCTATGATACAGTATGGTCTAGCTGTATCCCCATACTCCTCCACAAAAATAACTGTAGTGTTTCCTATTTAATCACATATTATTGGCTATAATAACTTTTATTGCACCAGAGATTAGCAATTCCCATAAGTCATGATTAGCTTAAAACGAAATTGCAATAATTTTAGCCTCCTCCATATACAACCATGTCAAAGGCCAATTATTCTACGGAAATAGGGTGTTTTTGCTGGCCCCTACGCAGTTTTGCATGAGAATTCCTCAAAACATTCTATTGCTTCAATGTATACAGTAACATTATTAAGTTTAAAAAAGAGTATAAAATGAGTAACTGATGAAATTTGATAATTGTTCTTGTTTTACATATCATTAATTTTTTTCCACAGAAGTAATAGTGTAAATGTCTTGGTAACCACAACGCAACTTATTCCAGCACTTTCGAAGGTCTTGTTGTACAGTCTAGGAGGAGTATTTCCAATTGAAAATATCTATAGTGCAACTAAAATAGGTAAGACTTTTCATTCATTTTAACAAATATAACTGAGCTACAGAGAATGCAGGATCTTCATGACACACAATACAATATATGCAGATAGGCTCGCTATTATAAGAAGCAATTTATCATGCAATATCTACATATCCAGTTTGTAGTGTTTTTGTATCAACAATCTTCGGCCTCATGCAAACAAACGTATTTTTTCCTCCTGTAAATACTGGCGTAAATACGGGGCCTTTGTCACACGTATTCAACCCATATTCCACCAGTATTTACGGACCCATACCGTAAATACAGGTCCGTTGGCACCAGTATTTCACCCGTATTTACGGACCCGTTTTCTCTGCACTAATCGGCAGCCCCTTCTCTCTATCAGTGCTGGATAGAGAGAAGGGGCAGCCCTTTCCGGCAGAGTTTCCGCAGCGGAACGCAGCGATTGTAAGTAAAAGAAATTCATACGTACCCCGGCCATTGTCTTGGTGACGCATCCCTCTTTTGACATCCAGTCCGACCTCCCTGGATGACGCAGCAGTACTTGTGACTGCTGCAGGCTGTGATTGGCTGCAGCGGTCTCATGGACTGAAACGTTATCCCAGGATGCCGGACTGGACGAAGAAGCAGGGAGTTCTGGGTAAGTATTAACTTTTTTTTGTTACAGGTTTTTGAAGTAACTTTAGACATCTATATTGTGAGCGCCGCGCATGGTATTCCCTGTCCAGGGTGCTGAAAGAGTTACTGCCGATCAGTGCAGCCCCTTCTCTCTGTCCCGCACAGATTGTTTAACTCTTTCAGAACCCTGGACAGTGACTATCTCCTGACGTCGCCTAGCAACGCTCCCGTAATTACGGGTGCACACACGTAGCCACCCGTAATTGCGGAAGCCCCATAGACTTCTATGGGCCTGCCAGTGCTGTAATTACGGCCTGAAATAGGACATGTACTATATTTTTCAACGGTCCGGGCACCTTCCGGAAAACGGGAAGGTACTCGTGGCCAATAGAAGTCTATGGGACCGTAATTACGTTCATGTGCATGAGGCCTTCCTATGTGTTTTACATTATCTAACATTGGCAGTAAATGGCTTATTTTTTGTTGCATTTTTTTTAACACAACAACAAAGATTATTGACTCCATATGAGTTCCTAAAGGAGTTGTCCTAAGAATGGCTTCAAGGATATGTTGATTAGGCATATTGTAAAACTGTGGGGGTCTCATCAATGCACCACCATGTTCTATCACTGTTTAATGAAATTAATGTGAGTGAACTTTTGCTGGACTCTCCCAATCCCTGAAGCCTTACTCGTCATGAAACTGTGCAGCCTGGCTTATTTACTGTCATTGTGGCTCCTGCAGCAAAGTGTGGAGAAGTCCTCAGAGTATTGTGTCAAGGACTCTCCTTTCACTGGAAGGGGCTCTGATATAGTGAATAAGAAGGTGCATCTTGTAACTGAGCCACTGTGGAAAGTAATACTTCAGGGGTGTGGGTAGTGCCGTGAGACCAGGCAAAACTCAAGCTTTGCCCAAAATATTTCATTAAAGTGAGAGCACCTTCCATCAGTGTAAAGTATGAAAAACGAGCAAAGATGTGGCTTCTGCTTCATTGCTCGTCAGCACTATCTTGTTTTAAGTAATGTTGGGGGTCCTAGACGTCAGACAACCATTGATCAGCCATTTCTCACATGTATAATTCATTTTTTGTAACAACTTATTTAATTCCTTTGTTATTTTGTTTACCTATCCCTGGTTTAAATACATATTATAATGCCCATTCTTTTTAGAGTGACAACCATATTTATTGAAAGTAAATAAAGACCGGTAGGTAGATACATAACAGGATAATTCCACCCAACTCTACTTCTGAATGCAAAACTTGTATAAGGCATCCTATATATGATTCGAACTCTGCGTACATGATCTCAGAGCAGTTAGACCCGGAAGTAAGCCTTGCATTGTTTTTCAGGCAAAGAAGGCTGTTTTCAGCGTATTATGTCCAGATTTGGCTCTCATGTAACTTATGTTGTGGTGGGGGATTCCCAAGATGAGGCGCATGCTGCTACTCAGGTAACTGAACCTTGCTCTTATTTATCTTTCAGGGAAAGAAAGTTGCTTTGAACGCATAATACAAAGGTTTGGCAGAAAAGTAGTATATGTTGTAATTGGGGATGGTGTAGAAGAAGAACAGGCAGCGAAAAAGGTAAAATATGTTCTTGTGTGGTGCCGTGAAAGTGTTCGCTCACCTGTCTCTGTCTCTTTCTGTAGAGTATATGGCAGCAATGGTAAAGTGTTTGAGTTGTTAATTTTACATCACTTCATTTTTCTACGTTCAGACATTTACTGGGCAGTCTGATGTATCCCTATGACTATTTGTGTTCAATTAAAGGGGGTGTAAACAGCATAAGTATAACAAAGAATATAAGTAAAAATCAGTAGTCCACCAAGATAAGGAAAAAAAATCAGGCTTTGTTTACATGCAGCCTATGAGCTGGATATAAATCACCCTGTAATTGGGCCTTCAGATAGTGCTGTGTTTTCCTGCTGTGCTAAAGGAAGTAAGAGCTGCTTTATATAGTATCTGGAGAGAGACCTGTGCACATGGCTGTTGTACATTTTTCATATTACTATATATTTTACATGCATGGAATCCTAATTTCAGGGTGGTATTTGCTTTTAGTTTATAATGTCTTTAAGGCATTCATACTACCAACTATCTGGCAGTTGGACCCCCGCAATTAGGAAGTGATGGCATATAAAAGTAATACCATTACTTCTTATAGTGGGAAAACCCCTTTAATGTAATTATAGCTATGGAAATTAAATTAATACAAAAAACTAAAGATATTTATAGATAAAAAAAGGAAGCCTTTAAAATTATAGAAAAACCAATTTGCTGTGCACCTAGAGAACTTATTGTAGACATTTATATGGGTAGAAGTACAGCACAGTCATTAGTCCATATGGCTCCCATTTTAGAACAAGCAAAACAAATAATTTATTGGTTCACAGCTTCTATAATCTGTGAATGTGGAAGGTCTGGTGCAATGCACTCCAGAACATTCTCTCCATTCACAGAATACAGGTGCATTACCTCCCAGCTACAGACATGTACTCTGTCCTTAACTGCTTCTGCCCATAAAGGGAGAAATTCATTAACAGATATATATTAAGATTTTTTTTATTTTTATTAAAGCTAATCCCCAATATGATATTTAAAGTGTCTCTAATCTTTAGGATTGATTTTTTTTTTTTCAAAGAGAAATTCCAGCCTATATGAATAGACCTACTGTATTTTATCCATATTAACAATAGGTATATTGCAGGTGAGGTAAATGGTGGGTAATAAAAGACTTCCCACTATAATTGTTATTCTAAATTTAAATACAGCGTTTACTCGCGTTTCTGTGGCATTTTTCGTGGTATTTTTTTTAACTGTATTTGTCCATAAAATTCTGCAGCTAGATATTTACTTTAAAGCCTGTAGTAAAATATGAGAAACCCTACATACACAGCATTTTCGTTTGTGGAGTTTTTGCAGCATTTTTGGGGTCAGTGTTTTTTTATTCAAATCCAAGCATGCTCTAGGTATGTTTTTTTTCCCGGCATGTACAAAATAAAAAACGCCATTAAAAATTTATTTTATAAAGCGTGTGAAGAAGGCCTTAGGTTATGTGCACGTAGCGGTTTTTGTTAGATAGATAGATAGATAGATAGATAGATAGATAGATAGATAGATAGATAGATAGATAGATAGATAGATAGATAGATAGATAGATAGATAGATAGATATGAGATGATAGATAGATAGATAGATAGATAGATAGATAGATAGATAGATAGATAGATAGATAGATAGATAGATAGATAGATAGAGATAGATAGATAGATAGATAGATAGATAGATAGATAGATAGATAGATAGATAGATAGATATGAGATGATAGATAGATAGATAGATAGATAGATAGATAGATAGATAGATAGATAGATAGATAGATAGATAGATAGATAGATAGATAGATAGATAGATAGATAGATAGATAGATATGAGATGATAGATAGATAGATAGATAGATAGATAGATAGATAGATAGATAGATAGATAGATAGATAGATAGATAGATAGATAGATAGATAGATAGATAGATATGAGATGATAGATAGATAGATATGAGATGATAGATAGATAGATAGATAGATAGATAGATAGATAGATAGATAGATAGATAGATAGATAGATAGATAGATAGATAGATAGATAGATAGATAGATAGATAGATAGATAGATAGATAGATAGATAGATAGATAGATAGATAGATATGAGATGATAGATAGATAGATAGATAGATAGATAGATAGATAGATAGATAGATAGATAGATAGATAGATAGATAGATAGATAGATAGATAGATATGAGATGGATAGATAGATAGATAGATGAAAAAGAATGGCGTTGATGCGTCCCTTTCAGTCAACTGATCGGTTGGGGTGCCTGAAGTTGGGCCCCTACCGATCTGATATTGATGACCTATCCTATGTCCCGAAGATCCCCTTAAAAAGTCTAACTCCACTAATAATCTGAAATTGTAGGTGTGACTGCAGTTAAAGTGATTGTCTAACAACGACAACCCTTCTCCACAGGGCTCTATCATGGTACTACAAGTGGTACTAATATCAGGGCCCTTGCAAGTTGGACTCCCAAAATGACCTGTGGCTTACCATTTACCCATTACCAACCAGTTATCCTATTTAAAAGAAAATGATTGGCAACCTATGTGCCAGAACGAAGAGCCACTCTGTAAGAGCAGCTCCCGCTCTAGCGGACTCAGCACATCCATGCATTATAGGACAATGTATGATCATAGCCTTAGGGGCAATATGATGTAATTTTCTTGAGTAGGGGGTACTTTAACATTTAGAAACACTGCCAACCTATGACATTTGGCTAAGACAAATTTTCTCTGTCTGTATGTTTGTTTTTATGTCCTATAGTATAACATTTATTTTATTACATGTTTCAGCTTGTTTGTTTATTTCCTTTTTTATCATCGTTAATTGTAAACTCTTTCTCTTGACCTGCAGAATAACATGCCTTTTTGGAGAATATCAAGTCATTCAGATCTTTTGGCTTTACATCAAGCACTGGAACTAGAATATTTGTAACTATTTGCAACTTGGACGGCTTTTTTTTAATATGTACATAAATATATATATATATATATATTTTAAGTACACACTGAATTTTTATGTGTGATTTAATGCCTCAGGCTTTTTACACACATGGACTGTCTTAAACAAAGGTAAATCAACAGTGATGACAAAGAATTCAGACTGCTAGATGAAGGAAAATGAAGACTCTGAATGCTGCAGAGTGACACTTAGTAACCTTGGACAGTTAACAGTTGAAAGCATCGGTCAATGGAAGACCGCCGTGAAGAGCAGATGTGCGGAACTCTTGATGAACATAGGCACATGTTTTCCGGCCGAAGAGGTGGTGTTCAACATTCCTCATAATGGGATCTCATTCTCAGCACTGAGGTGTGAATCAGGCATAAACCTACCTAACCTGGAAAATCTGAATTTAGAATGCACTCCAACTATATGATGACAATCATGTCTAGACCTGTAATTTTGTGTAAATTATTGACAAAACAAATAATAATTTACTGTGATTTTATTAGCAGCTGATTTTGAAAGTGGATGTAACGTTTCTATTTTTTTTTTTTTTTGGGGTAAGGGATGGTTGGGCAGTGGGTGGTGAGATCTAAAAAGATTAACATGCTGTCTCTTTTATAGGTTTGGCAATCAGAATGTGGATAATGATGTGTTGTGCCTTAAAGACAAGACAGTGTTTGCGTGTTACAATGTAATTTTGGTTAAGAGAAAGGTAGTTATATGAAATCTTCATTTGGGATGATTTCTTCATTCATGACCAAATTGATCTATGAAACAGGAAAAAAGCTGCTGACAAGCAGCTGGTATTTGTTGCAGGAATAAATAAAAATACTAATATTATGGATGGCTTGTCTTATTTCTAAATGATATTTAATTCTTTAAGAGTATAAGGTTAGAGTTCCACAGCAACACCTACAATTCATTCATGTGAAGCTGTAAGTAACCTTGCTACCTTTGCAAAAAATATGACATGGTATAATACCGCAAATATACCACTGTGGAGCCCTATAACAATAACGCCATAGATCTGTGTGCATTATATAATTTGTTGCTATTACTTTTTTTTATTGGCCATAATTGTTCATGTAACTGAAGATATAACAACTTTATAATTGTTTTTCATTATATATTTAGTATATTATATTACTTTTGACATCCCTCCTGGCTGGCAGGTCCTTACAGCCACGTGACAACTTATATTGCAAACAATAAGTGATGCACAGTGTATTGGCTTCCGCAGAGACTTCTATGTATAAAAAGGATCACACGTATCAATATTGCCTTATTCTATGTCAGTCTTATTTTCTTTTACATTCAGCTATTTATATTGTGAGTAGTCATCTACATAGTATCACTGTATTACAGGAGCTCAGCTTAGCTGTAAGGGGTGTGTCTGTCAACAAGCATATTGACTGTTTCCAATAGCAAACAGGTTGTAAAACAAGACACATTTTTATGCCACATGGGAATATTTAATTTGTTTTAGAAAATACTTAAAGGCTATAGACACTTTAGGCATGAAAAAAAAAATATATATATTTTTACATATGTTAGTGGTTACCTGGAGTTTAAAAAAAAAAAATTGCACTAAGCTTCAAGCTGGGATCTATTGCTTCATGCATTTTCAGACCCCCTGATTTGCAATTTGCAATCCGCTCCCAGTCTCACAATTGGCTGATGTGAGCATGTTCCTCCGCGTAATACAAATGCTGGATGGGAGTTCTGTGAAAAGAGAAGGCATCTGTCTACACTAGCTCTCATGTACTAGAACAGCTTCTTGATGCTGCTTGTATCGGCTGTTTCGGTGTACGTGAGTAAAAATGATGACATCATAATCATGCTGTCCTATATAAGTTGGAATTTCAGGTGGTTACAGCTCAGACTATGAGAACAAGATATGGGGAGAGGGCATCATACAGGTAGCCCCAGAGGTTTTCTTAGTTCATAGTACTGAATGAAGAATAAGATATCAAAGTGAAATTTCATTATGACTGTTTTATTTATTGTTTCAATACACCCATGGAGTTTAGTTCACTTAGTAATTGTATCAGGTTGTTTTTCAGATCTGCCATGGAAACAGCTTGTGTTCTTTATGCATAAACTACATTGTACAACTGATATATATATTAACTATGCATACTGTTAGACTTTCTGTCTTCCAATAAAATTGCTCTCATACCTTGGAGCTACACATTTCATTAAATATATTTTTTGGGGTCTACAGCAATTTCCTAATCTAGTTATAAAATCAGATATACTAGGGGGAACAAATATAAAATTGTAAAACATCGATTAGAGATATATTTTTTATACAATAAATACAGAACTACAAAAATATACAATAATGCATACATAAGGCACTTACCCCCCCCCCCAGGTATTCTACAGCAATATTCACTAATAAAATATTCCCATACACATTGCCAAAAAAAGCCCTATATTGGTTACATTTTTACATCAATGATGGTCCTTCGTTTCAATCTTTGTTCCTAGTCCAGTCTCCTGCTGGTTTTCCTCAGTTTCTGGGGTCTCTCCTCTTTGCTATGACTCTCCCTTTTTGACTGTAGACTTGCTGGCTTTTATAGTCACTGTGTCAAAGTTTGGAAGCAAATTTGAAGTCCAGGACTGAAACCAGGGGTGTAACTAGGAAATACTGGGCCCTATAGCAAACTTTTAACTGGTGCCCCGACCTCCCTCTTGTAGACAGTGCCCCCCACCTCCCCCTTGTATATAGTGCCATACAGCTCCCACCTCCCCCTTGTAGATAGTGCCCCCACCTCCCCCTTGTAGATACTGCTATACAGCCCCCACCTCCAAGGAACCCCAGTGTGACACTGAGCATGTGTATATGTGAAGCATGTACACACACGTAAATGTATGTATGCTCACCTAGATGGACAGTTAGATGGACAGTTATAACTGAAGCTTTCCGACGCTTCAGAGGCTAACCAACCCACCCACCAGGGCCATTGCTAGGGTCTTGAAAGATCGTATGTTTACTCCCCCACGACGAACGGAGCTGCACAGCCTCCTCAGTCCTGCAGCCTATGAGACGCCGAGATGGGGCCCTTGCGATGGACAGCGCGATCCAGTTACATCATCGCGCCAGCCTACGCAGGGATCATGTCCCATGGTCTTATACGCTGCAGGCCTAACACGGCCTGTAGCCTAGTGAATGGCAGAGCAGGGAGCTGCTCTGCCCGCACAATTGAGGGATTGTCTCCCAATGATGTAATGCAATGTCAACTCTATGGGATCCTCTGGTATTCAAATAGAGAACCCCACACCCACAGTTACCACATATACTCATTGGCACAGTGGCCCTATCCCTAGCAGTGGTAAGACTTTTAGAGCAGCGGGAGTCCCCGGGATGCTTTTTATCTTGGTCCGGAGAAAGCTTCTTCACTGGAGAATCCCTGGGTTAGTGGGTGTGGTGTTCTCTTTGTGAACCTAGAGGAGCTTCCCGACGTATACATTTAATGGAGGGCAGTGACGGATGCCATACAGTGGCATCCATCACCCATAGGCTACTGTGGCATCCGTTGAACGTATACATTTTATTTTTATTCAATGCCTCTGGATAGAATAGCGTAGTCGACTACGCTATTTTATTCAGCAAAAAAATTGTTTACCGCCTGATGGAGACCAAAAGGTATGCGCCGCGAGTTTTCCTGACGCATACATGAAAGAGAGGAAACGTAGTGTGAATAGAGTCTTAAAGATCAAAATCTGTGGCACTCTGCAGGTTGTCTGGGTGCTATGAGTAGGGTTCCCACCCCATCTGTATTTAGAAGGTAAACTCAAGCACTCCTTAGGTCAATATGCAGAAAATAGATTTTATTCGAATGAGGCAATATAAAGAAATAGGTAACGTTTCGGCCACAATCCGGCCTTTATCAAACTCTATTGCCGTAGGTCAATGGAACAAATGGTACTAGTTACCCTATTCCACAAGCGCTATTCCCCAGTAATATTGATTAATAATGCCACGAAATACGCTTTCTCTGCCTCCCATTGATGTAAATCGGAGATCAGAGGCGTAAACGACCCGAAGATAGGGCATGTCCCTTCTTTTTCCCGCGAGACTGTTTTTCTGCTCGTGGCAAAAAAATGCCTTCACCTCCCATTGAAATCAATGAGAGGCATTTTCGACCGTTTTTTGGCGTGTTTTCCGACACGGTATCCGTGTCAAAAAACTCGTCAAGAAACTCTGTGTGAACTCCCCCTTATAATAAGTCTGGCTTTTATGTAGTAAAAATAAAGAAGAAAAAACACTACTGTTAAACAAACTCATAAATAATACATAGATTTTATAATATCATTTCTGCTGTAGAGGGAAAAACACATTTTATTATTGGTTTGGTTATAACATGCGTTACATGAGATGCAAAATAACCACTTTCTTTGCTACTTGCAATGAGCCACCAGGGAATTAAATGTTAATGATACGGTCTAATGAAATCAAAACATTTGATAAAAGAATCAAATATTTTAATTGGATCAAATAGCAGAACTACACAGCTGGGTTACCAAACACTGTAATGTCTTATGTAACGGCTCTCAAGCTGCAGCTCTCCCATTCCATATAATTAACACCACAGCCATTTTTCGGATTTTGATTTTCGTTTTTTCCTCCCAACATTCGAAAGGCCATAACGTTTCTATTTTGCCGATGATATAGCCATATGAGGGCTTGATTTTTGTGGGACGAGTTGTAGTTTTTCATGGCCCCCTTTATTGTACAATATAATATACTGGAAACAGTAAAAAAAAATTGTGGACTGGAATGGGAAAAAAAATTGCGATTTCTCCATTGTTTTTTGGATTTTGTTTTTATGGCGTTCAACATGCAATATAAATGACATTTTAACTTTATTTTGCAGGTCAATACGATTATGTCAAATTTATACCGTTTTTTTAACGTTTTACTACCTTAAAAACGAAAAAACTAATTGTTAAAAATAAAATTAATGTTGCATCCCAACATTCAAAAAGCCATAACATTTATATTTTTCCGTCGAGCAGTATGAGAGCTTATTTTTTGCAGGACAAGATGTAGTTTGTAATGGTATTTTGGGATTCATGCGATTTTTTTTATCACTTTTTATTACATTTTTTGTGGCAGATGAGGTAACCAAAAAACAGTGACTCTGGCGTTTTACATTTTTTCTTTTTACTGTGTCCACCATGCGGGTTAAATAATGTTAAATTAAAATAGTTCTGACTTTTACGGATGCGGCGCTACAAATTATGTTTAGTTTTTTACAATGCTTTAGGGGGAAAAGTTTTTCTTTAACTTTTAATATTTATTTTTTGTACATAATTATTTTTTTTTTCAACTCATTTTATTAGTCCCCCTAGGGGACTTGAACCAGTGATCGTTGGATCGCTTGCACGATCTACTCCAATACTAATGTATTATAGTATATCATGATTATGACAGTCTCCTATTAAGCCCTGCCTCCATTATGATCTTGCTGTTTGAGGAAGGGGTGCTGTTACCCAGAAATACTATTTGAGGTCTTAGGCCTCATGCACACGACCATATTTTTCATCCGTAATTACAGACCCTTTCTTTTCTATGGGCTATGGACACCTTTCCGTATTTTTACGGATGGGTGTCCGTGCCGAAGAAATGAAAGAATATGTCCTTTTTGGTCCGTAATTATGGCATGGACTCCCCATAGAAGTCTATGGGCGCTTCCATAATTACGGACAACTATGGATGTGCATCTGTAGCCATCCGTATTTACGGAAGCGTTGCTCTCCGATGGCAGGGGGTTACCCAAGGTTCCTCCCTGTTTTTTTGTGGATCCATAAATACGAATGCATTACAGATGCACTACGGACACCGTTCCGATTATGCGGATGATTTACGGATGACTATAAATGACTACGGATCCAATATTTACGGACAGTATTTACGGATGGATGAAATCTACGGATGTGTGCATGGCGCCTTACACCCTTTAAAAAGTGCTAATAAAGCCTGTATTCTATATTCTATTGCATCTTTTGGATTATTGAACAGATATCCACACTTGGAGCGCAGCCCCACAAAGGTCCACAATTTTTTCTTTGATTTCTCTTCTCTTGAGATCATGTGATCCTTTTTATAATTTGTAAAATGCGCTCATCGACGCAAGTCCAGTCTATGTAAATAATGTTTAATCAATGTATAATGAGACATTCTGAAATATTTAGAAACTTTATCACCATTTCAAGATCACCGTTAGCTTTCAGGTGCGGAAAAGAAAGGATCCACTCAACCTCTAGGCAGATAGCTCTTGAATAGACTGGAAAATTTTAACAAACCCATCAGTTTTGTGACCAGGACATACTGTAGGACAGTTTTATCATATTTTTTAATCCTCAGAAATAATTTAGTGTGAGGAGTATACAGTAGTAGCGCTGTTTTCTTCGCTTCTGTACACTGCAAATGGAAATGGTGGAAACAGCTGTTTCCAATGTTCTCATTTATATCAAAGGGGAGCTATGGTGCACGTTCGTCCTGCTGTTTAGTCTAAGGCCCTCAGCACATGACCGTGCCCGTAATCACGGTCCATTGTAAAGTATGGGAGCACGGTCCGTAAAATAAAAAAATAGGACATGTTCTATTTTTTACGGATGCTTTCTACAGCCCGGACACCATCCTGTAAATATACGGGAAAGTCTCCGTGCGCCATAGAAATTAATAAATCAGTATTTAAAATTACGGTCGTGTGCCCGGGGCCTAAAACTGGAATTTGGAACCCCCCTTTCTCAGTAACACTGGGTGTCATTAAGGTGAGACCACCAGCTATATTACTTTTATGACTGGTCTGACTGACATAAAAACAAAATGATATATTAATTACCGATCTCGGAAGTTGTACAAAGTCGTAGTACGGTTGTGTGAATTAGGCCTGCCTCCATAAAGAATATCTCCACACCTTCTGCCTGGTTTTCAAGGTCCTTTAAAAGATTAACTACTTACAGTCTGCCTAACATTTTCTAATCGGACCACATATGACTCTGCAGACATTTCTTTATGATTGCCGTGCATAAACCACATGATCGCCGAATGCTAATATGTCAGCTCCAAATACAACAATCAATGTAAAAAATGTATGCAATGTTGAAATGTCCCTAAAAGTTCTCTGTGTAAAAAAAAAAAAGTAAGTAAAAAGAAAACAAAGAACACTACGGTGGCCCTACTCTCATGACCCGAACTATGCATTCCCTAAATAAAAATTATCATAATGTAAAGGGAAACCCACTTTAAACATTCATTTTGTGAAACATTCTGCTATTAAAATAAAAATAGAAAATATGTGAAAAACATACGTGAGTCAGAATGCAAAACCGTTTAAGAGCAGCTTAAACGGTTGGTAATTTACCGTATTTAAATAACCGACATGTAGTGCTACATTGTATAGCCAAAGCCGCTTCCCCAGCTTTGTTTGAAGTTAGAGTAGATGGCTTCTATTGAGAAAGGTTTTTTTTTCCATGTCTAAAAAATGATAGATAAATAGGATATCTATACTGAATATAATAAAATAGATGTACAAATTATTCATACAACTGAACAATAAAAAAAAGTATCGTTTTTAAACCCACATGTACTAAAGAAAAACTCAGCTATGTCTTGTCATTATTGGGGGTAAAGACTGGTCCTGAACTGGTTAAAAGAGTTAGGAATATTTTGTATGAAAGATTTTATCCAACTTCACAAAAAAAAAAAACAATTTCGAAACTCCGATAATCCTCCAAGTGTATCAAAGTTCACAGACAGTTAATTTACGTCAGAGATCATTAATTCCACGATACAAGAAAGTAAATGGAGATGATGATGTGTTCATTTGAGTGTCAAGCATGGAAGTATTATACTATTCTAGAAATATGAACACATCACATGTAAACAGTATTCACATGATACATTTTGTTTGCTGTCGTCTCATATGAAATTGGGAATATGTTTTTTTGGACGAGTAAAGTTAATAATCTCACACTTCTGTAGGTCTCTAGCTCTACACAATCACTAACTTTAGATTCTTTATTCAATTGGTATAAGGGGGTCTTAATTTTATTTATCTATAGAACAGAAATATATGCATTTTTCGAATATACATGTAATAGATATTCTGCTCTCTTACCTATTTCATACCTATCTATTTACAGTAGAATGGTATAGCCCACAGGTTAGTCCTGCGTAATGCTTCCATGAGCTGACTGAATATGACTAAACATGGCGGCAGTCATGTGACCGTGACCACACACACGCACACACACACACACACACACACACACACACACACACACACACACAAACATACACATCATGTGACCCCTAGCATTCAGTTAGCATTAACCCCTTCCCGACATTTGACGTATCCATACGCCAAAGTCGGGTAGGCGAAGTATGGAACGGGCTCACGGAGTAAACCCGCTCCATACGATGCGGGTGTCGGCTGTTTGTTACAGCCGACACTTCAGAGTAACGAGCGGCATCGCCCTCAAGTGCGATCCCGCTGGTTTAACTCATTAAATGCTGCGGTCAATAGTGACCGCAGCATTTAAATCTTTAGAAAGAGTGGGGCGACCCCCTCTAACAGCTCATTGCGCTCCCTGCAATGCAATCGCGGGAGCGAGCAATGGTTGCTATGGCTGCCTGGGGGCCTAATGAAGGCCCCCAGGCCCGCCATCTTTGTGCATCACAGGGCTTAATAGATGCCTGTCAGAATCACGATATACTGCAATACATTAGTATTGCTGTATATCGTGAAAGCAATCTAATGATCGCTTGTTGAAGTCCCCTAGGGGGACTAATAAAAAAAGTAAAAATGAGTTAAATTAAAAAAAAATGTATGTCAATTTTTTTTTTCATTAAAAGTTTAAAAAAAAAACCTTTTCCCATTTTCCCACTAGAGCATAGTAAAAATAAAAATAAACATAATTGGTATCGCCGCGTCCGTAAAAGTCTGAACTACAATATATCATTATTTAACTCGCGCGGTGAACGTCGTAACAAAAAATATTGTAAACTCAAGAATCTCTATTTTTTGGTCACCTAATCTCCCACAAAAAATTATATGAAAAGTGATAAAACGTCGCATGTACACCAAAATTGTATTATTAAAAACTACAGCTTTCCCCAGCAAAAAATAAGCCCTCATACCACTTAATCGACGGAAAAATAAAAAAGTTATGGCTCTCGGAATTTGGCGACACAAAATAAATTTTCTTTTTTACACTTAGGTTTTTACTTGTAAAAGTAGTAAAATATAGAAAAAACTATATATATATTTGGTATCGGCGTAATCGTATTGACCCACAGAATTAAGTTAACATGTTGTTTTAATTGCACAGTGAATTCCGTAAAAACAGCGGAGAAATCGCTGTGTTTTTTTTATTTTCTACCCCACAAAGAATTTTTTCCCCATTTTCTAGTGCATTATATGGCAATATAAATGGTGCTACAAAAAACTACAACTCGTCCCGCAAAAATCAAGCCTTCATAGTACTATATAGACGGAAAAATAAAGAAGTTATGGCTTTTGGAAGGTGGGGAGGAAAAAACTAAAATGAAAATCTGAAAAATGGCTGCGGCGGGAAGGGGTTAAGGTTACATGACATACCTGTGTTAGGGCGACATAGAGGACACATCCATGGGCTAAAAGAATATGATTAACCCCCATAAGGACACGGACAATTTTGGCCTTGAGGACGGATTTTTTTTTTTATATTTCCCTCTTTGCATCCCGACGCTCATAACTCTTTATTTTTTGTACGACGTAGTACTCGCCGCTCAGGACGAGAATTCTCGTCCTGTGTCGGCAACCAGTTAATGGTAGAATAATGATGAACAACTATTTCACTGTGCATGTATAAAATGGCTGCCTGTCTTTAGTTGATGACATTTTGTTAATAAAGTTACACAGACACTGACAGACATGATGATGAGATGTTGCTGTAGGTAGAAATACTTTATAACTTCTGCGTCTTAATGAAACACTTTAAACCTGTTAGATGTTAGGAAAACACCTGTTCCCTTAAGGTCGCTATGACAACCTTTCTAGCTTCTGGGCAGTTCTTCTTTTGCTTTGAGCCTATTTCTCTTCTCTGTCTTTCTGCCAATCTTCTGTGAGCTTGTATTTATACCTGTCTCTACCTACCTGTCTTTGCTTGTGAATTTTCTTGGTTCCTGATCAAGCTCTTGACTGCTCCAGCACTTCTGATTTCTGGACCTCGTGTATACTGACCTCGGCTTGTATCTCGTTAACCCTCTGCCTACCAATTTTGATTATTCGCTCCTGGCTGGTTTTGACCGTGGCTTGTCTGATTACCTCTACTCCGTTTCAGGACTTTCAGTTAACCTACTGGCTGTCTGGTTTCCAGCTCAGGTTTGCCTGCATTGCATCTCTTATCCAAAACTACACTCTGTTAAGACAACCTAAGTTCTAAGCAGCAAAGTCCATCTCACCTTGCAGTCAGCTCTGGCGAACACATTAGAGTAGCTTTAGACTCTGTCGACCAGAGTGGTTACGGATTAGAGGTTGCGGGTTTACGTGCACGCTCTCTCCCAGCAGACTCAAGCAGCCTTGAGGTATCTGTAACGGCTGCCGCGCCGTTCCCCGCCTTCCCCACGGCCTCTGCTCTAGTTCCTGCGCCCTCCATTACCGCATGCTCATCCCGAGCTCCATTTACCCCATCCGGACGCTCTGCTGGCCCTGGGTGGCGTCAGGTAAGTGCATCCCTTACCTCCATCCGCGGCTGTCATCCTCGATGTGGGGCTACAGTCACTAGAGGGCGCGCGCTGACTGGTTCTGTCTTAAAGGGCCAGCGTGTGCCTTAATTCAAAAGACTTTCTATTTAAGGTTCCTCCTTCCTTTCATCCATGCTTGTTCAACCAAGTTCCCCGTGAGTTTTCCCTGTGCCCCGGTTCTCTGTTTCCTTCCCTTCTGCCTTTGTCTGGATTTCCCGTTGCTGACCTCTGGCTGAACTTGACTATCCTTGCCTCTTGCCTGCCGCCTGCCTTGACCCATTGCTTCCATACCCAATACGGCACGTACCACCTGCCTTGACCTATTGCTTCCATACCCGTTACGACGTCTGCTGCCTGTCCTGACTTCTGCCTTTCCATCCGACCGACTCTACCCGCTGTACCAAGCCTTGCCTGGGCTCCAAGCACCATCTCCCAGATGACACCGAGGATCCACGAACAAACCGGTGAGAACCGTTATAGGTTGAACAAGCCATGGATCCCCTTGACACAGCCCTGCCTGACACGGCTGATATGGCTCAGGAGCTTTCTAGACAACGAGTCCGCCAAGATCAGCTGTTTCAGCTACTGCAAAATGTGTCCACTCGTTTGAGCGAACTAGAGCCTCCGGCGCCTCCGATACCACCACCACCACCACCACCACAGCAAGCTCCTGTCTACAGTCCTGGACTACATTTACCTACGCCTGCCCGCTAGGAGGGAGACCACAAGACCTGCAAGGCATTTGTTAACCAATGCACCATCCATTTCGAAGTCATGGCGCATCATTTTTCCTCAGACCAGGCTAAGGTGGCCTACATCCTGTCCCTGCTGTCTGGTGAAGCACTGGCTTGGGCATCGCCCTTGTGGGAGAGAAACTACCCCATCATGTACAACATTCAGAACTTCTCTCCACTTTTAAAAGGGTGTTTGAAGAACCGGGTTGAGCTTCTTCTGCAGCTTCCTCCCTACTCAAGCTCCGGCAAGGAACCTCCACAGTAGGCCAATACGCCATTCAATTTCGCACCCTGGCTACAGAACTCCAGTGAAATAATGAGGCTTTGGTATCTACCTTCTGGGAGGGTCTGACAGGCCGAATCAAGGATGAACTTGCTGGCCGAGACCTTCCACCGTCTTTGGATGACTTGATTACTCTTGCTAATCAAATAGATATACGTTTCCGTGAGAGACAACAAGAATCTGCTCGAGGCAATCGAACATCGCGGTTGGCACCAACCTTCCAAAGACCTCTTCTGGCCTCATCTTCCTCTCGGTCGGATGAACCCATGCAGGTGGAGAGAACAAGACTCACACCTGAGGAGCGCCAAAATAGATGCAAGTTGAATTTATGTTTGTATTGTGGTGGTAAAACGCACTTCCTCATGGACTGTCAAGTGAGGCCGGAAAACTCCAATGCCTAGGTCAAGTAGGAGAGGCTACCCTAGGTGGAATACCTTCCTCTCAGAAGATGACCATACCAGAAAAACTGTCCTTTGCAGGAACCACTTTCTGCGTTCAAGCCTTCCTAGATTCTGGATCCGCTGGGAATTTTCTGTGCCAGTCCTTGGTAAATCGCTACCAAATCCCAGTGCAAAAACTAACCAAACCGTTGTCCATTGCTTCTGTAGATGGGAGGCTTCTACAGAAAACTATCTATCTCGTCACCGAGCCCATTCTGTTGTTAACAGGGGCGCTGCACCAGGAACGTATCTCCTTCTATGTTTTAAAAAAATCTCTGAACCCTTTGCTACTGGGTCTACCGTGGTTGCAGAAGCACTCTCCTGTTATTGACTGGACTGGAGGTCAAATTACCCGCTGGAGTGACTTCTGTCACCAACATTGTCTGAGAGCAGGTGGAGCAGGCTGAAACAAAGTCTCTAGTGTCTTGGGACATGGAAGGCCACCAGTACTGACGGCCAACCAAATTGAGAGTCTTTTTGATGCCAGGGTGCCCAGAAACCCTGGAGGCATGACCCCAACGAAGAACATGATCCCTTTGTTTAGGGGGTACGTAGGTCTTTCCTTGGGGAATGTGTACCACTTCAGCTGGAGCAGCGATCACAATACGTTTAGGATCTATAATAAACTGTGGGCTGGGGTCTTGGTCTGTGGGGCCAAAACAGCGAGATAAAGCGTCAATCTATTTACAATCTATTTACAATCTATTCGCCCACCCATGCCTCAGTCTACAGAACCTAACTCAGCAGGACTTCCTACTCCATACAAAAGCTTCTCGGATGTTTTCTGTAAACAACAAGCCTCCTCACAGGCCATACGACTGTGCCATAGACCTGGTCCCCAACGCCACACCTCCCAGAGGTAGAGTCTACCCTTTCCCCTTGCCCGAGACGGAGGCCATGTCTCGGTATATCCAAGAAAATCTGGAGAGAGGATTCATCCGTAAGTCCTCCTCTCCTGCTGTCGCAGGGTTTTTCTTTGTGGGGAAAAAAGACGGCTCCCTGCGTCCTTGTATTAATTATCGAGGATTGAATAATATCACGCTAAATAAGAAGTACCCATTACCATTGATCTCAGAACTCTTTGACTACCTACAGGGGGTGAAAATTTTCACCAAACTAGACCTTCGTGGAGCTTATAACCTCATCCATATCCGCGAGGGAGACGAATGGAAAACCGCATTCAACACTCGTGATGGGCATTTTGAATACCCCGTCATGCCCATTGGACTTTGTAATGCTCCTGCGGTTTTCCAGGCTTTTGTCAATGACATTTTTCAGGATCTGTTGTACAGCTGTGTGGTGGTATACCTAGATGACATTTTAATCTTTTCTCCCAATATTCAAGCACATCCTGTGCATGTGCGCCAAGTGTTACAGCATCTGCGAGAGAACACTCTGTTTGCCAAACTAGAGAAATGCCTCTTTGAGAAAACCAGCCTGCCTTTCTTGGGGTCTGAAAATCACATAGTCAAAATTATATATATTTATTTGCATTGGGCACAGAGAAATAAGTATTTGATCCCTTTGGCAAACAAGACTTAATACTTGGTGGCAAAACCCTTGTTGGCAAGCACAGCAGTCAGACATTTTTTGTAGTTGATGATGAGGTTTGCACACATGTTAGATGGAATTTTGGCCCACTCCTCTTTGCAGATCATCTGTAAATCATTAAGATTTCGAGGCTGTCGCTTGGCAACTCGGATCTTCAGCTCCCTCCATAAGTTTTCGATGGGATTAAGGTCTGGAGACTGGCTAGGCCACTCCATGACCTTAATGTGCTTCTTTTTGAGCCACTCCTTTGTTGCCTTGGCTGTATGTGTTGGGTCATTGTCGTGCTGGAAGACCCAGCCACGAGCCATTTTTAATGTCCTGGTGGAGGGAAGGAGGTGGTCACTCAGGATTTGATGGTACATGGCTCCATCCATTCTCCCATTGATGCGGTGAAGTAGTCCTGTGCCCTTAGCAGAGAAACACCCCCAAAACATAATGTTTCCACCTCCATGCTTGACAGTGGGGACGGTGTTCTTTGGGTCATAGGCAGCATTTCTCTTCCTCCAAACACAGCGAGTTGAGTTAATGCCAAAGAGCTAAATTTTAGTCTCATCTGACCACAGCACCTTCTCCCAATCACTCTCAGAATCATCCATATGTTCATTTGCAAACTTCAGACGGGCCTGTACATGTGCCTTCTTGAGCAGGGGGACCTTGCGGGCACTGCAGGATTTTAATCCATTACGTCGTAATGTGTTACCAATGGTTTTCTTGGAGACTGCGGTCCCAGCTGCCTTGAGATCATTAACAAGTTCCCCCGTGTAGTTTTCGGCTGAGCTCTCACCTTCCTCAGGATCAAGGATACCCCACGAGGTGAGATTTTGCATGGAGCCCCAGATCGATGTCGATTGACAGTCATTTTGTATGTCTTCCATTTTCTTACTATTGCACCAACAGTTGTCTCCTTCTCACCCAGCGTCTTACTTATGGTTTTGTAGCCCATTCCAGCCTTGTGCAGGTCTATGATCTTGTCCCTGACATCCTTAAAAAGCTCTTTGGTCTTGCACATGTTGTAGAGGTTAGAGTCAGACTGATTAATTGAGTCTGTGGACAGGAGTCTTTTATACAGGTGACCATTTAAGACAGCTGTCTTTAATGCAGGCACCAAGTTGATTTGGAGCGTGTAACTGGTCTGGATGAGGCTGAACTCTTAATGGTTGGTAGGGGATCAAATACTTATTTCTCTGTGCACAATGCAAATAAATATATAGAATTTTGACTATGTGATTTTCTGTTTTTTTTTTTTAAATATAATCTATCTCTCACTGGTAAAATTAACCTAGCCTAAAAATTCTAGACTGTTCATGACTTTGACAGTGGGCAAACTTACAAAATCAACAAGGGATCAAATACTTATTTCCTTCACTGTTTGTGTGTTTGGGTATGTGTCTTTGTCTATTTTTGTTTTTTATATGTGTGTTTGTGTATATGTGTGTGTGTGTTTATGTGTGTTTGTGTATATATGGGTGTGTTTGTGTATATGTGTTTGTGTATATGTTTGTGTATATGTGTGTGTATATATGGGTGTATTTGTATATATGTTTGTGTGTAGATGTTTGTTTGTGTGTGTGTGTGTGTGTTTTTGTATATGTGTGTGTTTGTGTATATGTGTGTATATGGGTGTGTGTTTATGTGTGTGTGTTTGTGTATATATGGGTGTGTTTGTGTATATGTGTTTGTGTATATGTGTGTGTGTGTTTGTGTGTGTGTATATGTGTGTGTTTGTGTATATATGGGTCTTTTTGTGTACTTGTGTATATGTGTGTGTGTATATGTGTGTGTGTTTGTGTATATGTGTGTATATGGGTGTGTGTTTATGTGTGTGTTTGTGTATATATGGGTGTGTTTGTCTATATGTGTTTGTGTATATGTTTGTGTGTGTGTTTGTGTGTATATGTGTGTGTTTGTGTATATATGGGTCTGTTTGTGTACATGTGTTTGTGTATATGTGTGTGTTTGTGTATATGTGTGTGTTTGGGTATGTGTGTATTTGTTTGTATATGTGTTTGTGTATATGTGTTAGTTCGTGTATATGTGTGTGTATATGTGTGTGTGTTTGTCTCTTTATGTGTGTGTGTGTGTTTGTGTATATCTTGTTGTGTTTGTGTATAACTGTGTATATGTGTTTGTGTATATGTGTGTGTGTGTTTGTGTATATGTGTGTGTTCGTGTATATGTGTGTGTTTGGATATGTGTGTTTTTGTTTGTATATGTGTGAGTTCGTGTATATGAGTGTGTGTTTGTCTGTTTATGTGTGTATGTGTGTGTATATCTTGTTGTGTTTGTGTATATATGTGTGTGTTTGTGTATGGTTGTTTGTTTGTGTGTGTGTGCGTGTATATATGTGTGTAGGTGAGTAGAAGTATTGGTATTGTTCACATTGACAACTGTTTTTTTATGTTGTTGCAGATTTTGATGTACCGATTGGACTACATCTTCGATTCGTTGGACTACTGCGTAGATCTACGTTTTTTCAAATGTTAATAAAATGGTTAACGAGGGTTTTGTTGGGGATTTCTTATTTCAATAAAAAAGAATTGTCTTTGTGTTTTTTTTTTAAACTTTATTAGTGCCTAGATAATGGCAGTTGGCTGATTGAGAACGTCCATTATTAAGGCGGTACTTAGTGTTAGCCGGTGCAGAGGCTAGCACTAACCACCCATTATTACCCCGGTACCCACCACCACCAGGGGTGCCGGGAAGAGCTTGGTACGATCCAGTACCCAACCATCTGTTGTGATGGTCGGGTACTGGGGCGGCCGTAGGCTGGTATTATGAGGCTGGGAAGGGCCAAAAACAGTGGACCTTCCCACCCTTGTAATGCTAGGCTGCTGCTGCTGTGTTGTATCGGGCTGGTTATAAAAATGGGGGGGACCCCCACGTCGTTTTTATTTTTTTATTTAACAAATTTACCAATAGACGGGTCCCCCACACTTTTAATAACCAGCCATATACAAGGCCGCAGCAGTCTGGCATTACATGGGTGGGAAAAGCCGTCCATTCCCAGGCTAATAACACTGTGTTGTATGTGGCTGGTTATGATAAATTGGGTGGAACCCCATGTCTTTTTAAAAAAAAATAAAAAAAAAATAAATAATTTTAAAAAATGACGTGGGGCCCCCCCCCCCACTTTTATAACCAGCCAGATACAACACAGCAGCAGCAGCCTAGCATTACAAGGGTGGGAAGGTCCACTGTTTTTGGCCCTTCCCAGCCTCATAATACCAGCCTGCGGCCGCCCCAGAGCCCGTCCATCACAACAGATGGTCGGGTACTGGATCGTACCTGGCTCTTCCCGGCACCCCTGGTGGTGGTGGGTACCGGGGTAATAATGGTGGTTAGTGTTAGCCTCTGCACCGGCTAACACTAAGCCTCGCCTTAGTAATGGATGTTGTCACTCAGACAACTGACAACTGAGAGCTACGTAATGGTAAGAGCAGAGTTCACAGCAGCACTGAATCTGCACGCTCCTTTCCTGAAATACTCTGTGCTGCTGTGAACTCTGCTCTTACCATTACGTAGCTCAGTCTGTTACCTCTCCTCCATTCCTGTCCTCAATAACACCTTCACATGATTGACAAGTCACCACCGCGCACAAGATCCGCACGCTCATCTCCTGAAATACTCTGTGCTGCTGTGAACTCTGCTCTTACCATTACGTGGTGACTTGCCAATCATGAAGGTGTTATTGAGGACAGTAGTGGAGGAGAGGTAACAGACTGAGAGCTACGTAATGGTAAGAGCAGAGTTCACAGCAGCACTGAATCTGCACGCTCATCTCCTGAAATACTCTGTGCTGCCTTAAACTCTGTGGACAGGTCAGGATCCTGTTTCTTTTAAATGCTGCACTGTAGTGCAGCCTTATATAGTGGATCGAGCGGGTTCCCTAGCAGCATTTAAAAGAAACAGGATCCTGACCTGTCCACAGAGTTTAAGGCAGCACAGAGTATTTCAGGAGATGAGCACGGCCGGCCACGGGCAGCCGGTCGTTTTTCCGAGCCGTGCTCCCATTATAAAGTATAGGAGCACGGCCTGTAAAATAAAACGTGAGAAAACGGGAAGGTACCCGTGGCTAACAGAAGTCTATGGGCCCGCTATTTCGGTTCGTAATTACGACCTGTAATAACGGGTGTATTTACGGTCGTGTGCATGAGGCCCTGTAATGAAGGGTGGCTACATGTGTGCACCCGTCATTACGGCAGCGTTGCTAGGCGACGTCAGTAAATAGTCACTGTCCAGGGTGCTGAAAGAGTTAACTGATCGGCAGTAACTGTTTCAGCACCCTGGACAGTGACTACCGATCACAATATACAGTAACCTGTAAAAAAAAAAATACGTTCATACTTACCGAGAACTTTCTACTTCCTCCAGTCACGTCTCCTGGCCGTTGCCTTGGGGACGCGTCCCTCTCGACATCCGGCCCGACATTCCTGGATGACGATCCAGCCCATGTGAGCGCTGCAGCCAATCACAGGCTGCCGCGTCAGAAAAGAAGGTCGGACTGGAGGAAGAAGAGGGACTCGTCACCAAGACAACGACCAGGTACGTATGAAATGCTTTTTATTTTATTTTTAATCAGCAGCCTCATTTCTCTATCAGTGATTGATAGAGACAAGTGGCTGCCGATTTGTATAATATTTTTGACCGGGTTCGGTCAAAACGGGCTGCGAACCGAACTTTTCCGGAAGTTCGGACCGAAACCGGGTTCGGTTGTCCCGGTTCGCTTATCTCTAGTCATGAAAGTTTATACAAAAGACAGTCTCCGTAACGGTTTAAGACCCTGCATCGACTATCGTGAATTAAGATTACTGTTAAGAATCAGATCACAGGAGCCAATTGGTTCTCTAAACTAGATTTACGCGGGGCCTACAATTTGGTTCGTATCCATAAAGGGGATGAGTGGAAGACAGCATTTAATACTCCTGTTGGTCATTATGAGTAGTTGGTCATGCCTTTTGGTTTACGTAAACTGCTCCTGCAGTTTTTCAAAACCTGGTTAATGACATTTTCAGAATTTTCTTTTACATTTTGTGGTGGTGTATCTAGATGATATTCTTGTATTTTCTTCTGATTGGTCCTCTCATGTCAAACATTTAAGGTCCGTCCTTCAAGTACTGAGGGAAAATTGTTTTTATGCAAAGTTTGAAAAACATTTTTTTTTCTGAGTTCAGAAAATGTAATTCTTTGGGTATGTGCTGTCTTCTAATGATTTTCGTATGGACTCCAGTAAAGTTCAAGCAATCCGTGATTGGTTTCAACCCACTTCATTAAAGGCTCTGCAGAGGTACTTGGGTTTTGCAAGTTATTACCGAAAATGTATTTATAATTTTTTCTCCATTGGAAAACCTTTGACAGAACTTACTAAAGTGGGTTCTGATCTTGTTAATTGGAAACCTACTGCAGTCTCTGCCTTTTGAAACCTTAAAACAATGTTTTATAATAGCACCTGTACTTGTTCAACCTGACCTTTCTAGCCCCTTTATTGATAAGGTTGATGCCTCAGAAATAGGAGTGGGGGCTGTGTTGTCTCAAGGATTTCCTGTATTAACCAACTTACACACCTGCACTTTTTTTCTCGTAAAATTTTCTTCCTCTGAAAAGAACTATGATATAGGTAATCGGAAGCTTCTTGCTAAATGGGCGTTTGAAGAGTGGCACCACTTTCTAGAGGGAGCTAGACATTAAATTACTGTACTGACTGACCATAAAAACCTGACTTTTTTAGAATCTGCCAAAAGACTTAATCCCAGACAGGCTAGTTGGGCCTTGTTTTTGTTTTTTTGTTTTTTTTACCAAATTTGACTTCATTGTAACCTACAGAACCGGGTCTAAAAATGTCAGCGCCAACGCATTATCCCGTAGCTTATGTTCCTCACAGGTCCCCGACTTTCATCCTGAAGCTATTTTATCTAAGGGGATAGTGGTTTCTGCAATGTCATCTGATCTTACAAGTGAAATTAAAGAATGTCAACAACTTGCTCCGCAAACTATTCCTGCAGGGAAGTTGTTTGTACCTCCTCAGTTCAGATTTTCTTTGCTCAATAACTTACATGATTCTGTTTTGTATGGGTCAAAAAGTTTGGCTTTCTATGAAAAATCTGTGACTGAAAGTGCCTTCTCGTAAGTTTGCCCCTAGGTTTATTGGCCCATATGAAATTGTTGAAATTATTATCCCTGTCTTGTTTCGTCTTGCTCCTCCTGCATCCTTTAGAATTCATAATGTATTTCACAAACATCTGCTAAAAATTTCTCTCGTTAACCCTCTGCCTACCGATTCTGATTATCCGCTCCTGACTGGTTTTGATCGTGGCTTGTCTGATTACCTCTACTCCGTTTCTGGACTTTCAGTTACCCTACTGGCTGTCTGGTTTCCATACCAGGTTTGCCTGCATTGCACCTCTTTTCCAAAACTACACTCTGTTAAGACAACCTAAGTTCTAAGCAGCAAAGTCCATCTCACCTTGCGGTTAGCTCTGGCGAATATCTTCGAGTAGCCTTAGACTCTTTCGATGACAGTGGTTACGGATTAGAGGTTGCGGGTTTATGTGCACGCTCTCTCCCAGCAGACTCCAGCACCCTTGAGGTATCGCTCCACTTGCATTTACATAACATTAGATACCTGGACAGTGTTAACTGAATGCCAGTGGGCACATAATGTGTGAGTGGTGGGTCACATGACTGATACCATCTTTAGTCCATTCAGTTATCCATGAAAGCATTACTATGGACTAATATGTAGGCTATACCATTTAATATATATTTTTTTAGACAGAGGCTGTAGCACTGTTATAAGAAAGGTATGTAAACAGAATTTCTAATAGGGTCCCATACCAAAACTCCACTGAATGGACTCTACTGTCCACTAAGAGATATATTAAAGGAATTTACTACAAAAATGAAAGTGGCTGCTATCTTTATGGCTATATTTTTTTGTCTACTAATTGAATCAGCTGTAAATTAATTACCTCTCCTTACATAGATATCAGTTGGCAGGTGAACACAATTAAGCCCCCCCCCCAGGGCAAAGTATTGGGATACTCACATGAGCTTTTATGACATCCCATTCTAAATCCTTAGGCATTAATATGGAGTTGGTCCCAACTTTGCAGCTAATACCGCTTCCATTCTTCTGGGAAGCCTTTCTACAAGATTTTGGAATGTGTCTGTGGAATTTTTTTCCCATACATCCAGAAGAACATTTGTGAGTTGAGACAATGATGTTTGGACGAGAAGGCCTGTGTCACGATTTGTGGGTATGTGGGCCCACTGGGCCGCACGGCCGTAGTGGGGTAGCAGCTCGACAAAAAAACAGTGGACAAAGTCAATATAAAGTCCCAGCACAAGGGTATCTAAAATAGTCCAGGAAGTAGCTGCGGCTTAGGCACAGATGGGCCCTGGCGGCAGGTGAGGCAAAACGTGGCAGATGACACCATACGTGGTGTAAGTCAGCAGGCGTAGTAGATGGCACAACACGACTCCAACACTAGAGAGGGCACAGGAACAAATACAGCATGGGATACAGGATACAGGTAGCAGGGCATGAGAACACAGGGAACAGAATACAATTAAGGGACCATTTGCAAGACTAACAGAGGAATACAAACAACGTGTTATGGCAGGAAGGAGGGGATAAGTGAGCCCTAATCTACCCACCGCTCTGTCCCTGCCTACTTGCAACGACCCGCCCTAGGCGACGGGGTACAACTGGGCGGCGGTCCCTACGCTGACTAAGTGCAAGGGAATACAAACAGGGAACAAGCAAGGGAAGGGGCAGTAGCCCACGCAACACCGTGAGGAAACCAGAGTGGTCAACGAGCCAGTCAGAATCAGGATGTCACCAAGTATACGAACGCAGAGCAAGGAGCAGGAACCAAGCCGGGGTCAGAGCGAAGCAGGATAAGCGGAAGCTGTAGCAAGGCTGAAGCAAGGCAGTAGCAGGCTGGAGCAAGGCTGTAGCAGGGCCAGGAAACCAGGAAGAATCACAAGCAATGAGGAAGAGAAAACGGCAGGTATAAATGGACAGGGGGCGGAGCTAACTCCGACTGACCAGGCCGCGATAGGCTCTCCCACTCCTGAGCCTGCCACCCTGATTGGTGGGAGCCGGAGTCAGTCTAAGAGGTCCGGCCTCAGGTGTCGATTGATTAATCCTGGGAGTATCCACAGACGTAGTGCCTGGCAGATCCTTTACACAATGTTTAGGCAAGGAGTGAAAAGGCAGGGACCCTTTTATAGTCATGGGTGATTAGGCTAGAATTTCATCGCCATGTGGCTTTGTCGCCTGAGATTGGTTGTGCTTCAAAGGCAACGGATGTATGATTACAATTTATCTTAGCTCAGGGTGGGAAGTAGTGTACACCCTTTCTCAGTGGGGCCGCGGGTCCAGTATCAGCTCCTGGTACCGCGACCGCCCACCAAACGGGGGCCCGTTGGCTATACAATGAGGGGCATTGCTGGTTCTTTGCAACCTGCAAGTTCCGTCATGAATGCTCCATTTGCGGGGCGCTCACGCGGTATTTAGATGCTTCAGGTTGGGCAAACAGCCTGTTAAAGGGGCCCCAATAAGCACAGTAGAGAACGCCAATGAGCGTTCTCGCGATGGGACCGTGGCTAGAGCGGTATCACAGGAGACAGGAGGCTGAGGCTCTCACTAATTGTTTTAGCGAGGGTTTCGTTATTCCTTTCGAACCATCACAAGTAATGATGTTGGTGGACAACCTTAAAACAGGTGGGGACAATGTTGAAATAGTGAGGGGAAAAACTGAAAAAAGAAGTTGCTTTAGGTTTGATGGCTGGCCCCTTTGAGGAGCCTCCATACTCGAATTTGAGGATCTCCCTTCTTGGCCTGGTCCCCTAAAAAGGTAGTGGGAAGTTTAGGCTGATTCACCATCTATCCTTTCCTCATGGGGGTTCAGTCAATGATGGTATATCCAAAGATGAGGCGGCGGTGTCTCACACGTCTTGATGTAGCTGTGCAATTGGTTCGTAGCGCAGGTCCTGGGGCATTGTTGGCAAAGTCCGATATTGAATCTGCCTTTCGTTTATTGACGGTTCATTTGGAGTGTTTCCATTTATTAGCTTGTTGCCTGGATGGGCTTTATTATGTAGATATGTGCCTCCCATTGGGTTGTACAATTTCCTGTTGTTATTTTAAAATGTTTGCTTCTTTTCTGGAATGAATAGTGCGTTACGGACAGGCATTTCCTCGGTTGTACATTATTTGAACGATTTCCTTTTTGTTGGTCCGAGTAATTCCGGAGTTTGTGCTATGTTACTTAATGTCTTTAGAAAGCTTATGTTGCGCTTCGGTGTCCCGGTTTCTGAGGAGAAGGCGGAGGGCCAAGTTACTGTGTTGTCTTTCCTGGGTATCGAGATCGACACCTAGGAGATGGTCTTTAGACTGCCTGATGAGAAGCTAGTGAAGTTGGTGTCACAAGTGGAGCAAGTAGCTGGATCTAAAAGAGTGACCCTTAAACAGTTACAGTCCCTGTTGGGCCTTTTGGTATTCACTTGTCGTATAATTCCCATGGGCAGGGTGTTCCCTCGTCGATTGTCGTTGCCTACGAAAGACGTTCAGAGACCATATCATTTCATTAGAGTGTGTAAAAGCATGGCAGGAGTTTCCAGGCCCCAAATATGGATCATTGGACACTCCTATGTCTATTGGGCGTCCCCTTCTTTCTGATTTGGGTCTCAAGAATAGTGACGTACACTGGAGAGGCATAAGGGGATTACAGTGGGCGCAGCTGTTGCCAGAAATAGTCTCCATCAGCCGGGATGTTAGGGGTCTTGTGGTCCTCATTGTTCATGCTGGGGGTAATGATTTGGGTCAGGTCAAGTTGGCAGAACTTTTGTCCCTGATGAAGACTGATCAAGAAGATCCACCTGTAATCGATCACATCTAAGTTATGAACTTAGATGTGATGGATAGCATTTGTATCCTGCGTGTCAGAGACACGCAGGACCCGCTGACACTGAACCCGTCAGTCTCGCGGACCTGACAGATACAGGTTTCAGCGCTAGATTCATCTGCTCTCTATACAGAATACAATGCAGCTGTATCTCAAAAAGTAAAAATAATCTTTAATAAAAAGTAATTAAAAAGTTCCACCAAACACACCGATGCACAATTTTATATAAAGGATTTCAAAGGTTTACATAGCTAAGTCATTTATCAATGAATTTTTAAACAATAATAATTGTCAAATGTGCAAAGCGGTTCTCAGTTTCCATAATAATTCTACATTTTTCACTGTAAGGAAGATCTTTCATATATTAAATATGCACAATTATTAACTTTAAAAAAAAAAGTATAATAGTAGATTAAACAATTAAAATTGATTGCATTTATTCAATATATTACAGTTCTAGTTCCTTTTGCTAAACATGCTTCATGAAAGTGTGGAAGTGTATATTGCCCTCTTCTGCGTTCCATCAGTACTGCAGTTTGGAATTGAAACATTACTGATTAGGTACAGTATATATAATATGGCGTTTATCAGAAGAATGTTAGATGCATGTAACTTTCTATTATAGTATAGTAATATTATGACCAGAACCTAAAACAGGAAAGAACACAAAAAAGACAGCTACAAGTTAGGCTTTATTCACACGACAGGGTGTCAAATCGGCCGTGTAAAGCGGCTGTTTTTCACGGCCGATTTGCATACGTGTGGGACCCGTTTTCACGGATCCCTCATAGTCTTGAGTCTATTGAGGGATCCAGGATATAGGGCAAAAATAGGACATGTCCTATTTCTTCCCGGTCTGTCCATACGGTCCGTTAAAAATACAGCCGTGTGAATAGCCCCATAGAGATGCATTGTTTGATGGCTGTTAAAAAAACGTTCCTTCACATGGCCAATTATCCCTTTCATGTGGATAAGGCCTTATTCACACTTTCTTTATTTAAAAAAACATTATAAGACCATGTAAAACCACGTATCACATTTTATGGAAATTTACTTTATGTAGTGTGCATAAGGGATGCCGGCGCTAAACTGCCATAATATAGTCTAGCCTGATGATTGGATGCAAGAACTTTCAATTACAGAGTTATACATTATAATGAGGATGTAGGAAAAATATCAACCAGAAAAAAACTGATATTTGTCTAAACAGTAGAGAAAAGGGTTTCCTGACCTCCAGTGGTGAGGATAATAATAATAATAATAATAATAATAATAATAATAATAATAATAATGATAATAATAATAATAATGATCTTATTTATAAAGCGCCAACATGCAGTTGAGTTCAGAAGTACTTGGAAAATAATTTTCCTGATTTAGCCCCTGTATACCACCATCACAATAGATTTAAAACACATCAAGATGTACTCAAGTGTAAAATGTAAATAATAACTACAATTCCTAAGTGGTTAATGCAATATTTTCCTTAAACCCCTTGAATTAAAGCTGAAAGTCTACATTTTAGTCACATCTCTATAGCCTTGTTTCACAGCCATTGTGGTGGTGTATAGAGACTAAAACTGTATCACTGTCCGAATACTTCTGGACCCAACAATTCTTTACAATTTGGGAAGTAACAAACAAGTAAAATGACAAGTAATCTAATTAAACGTTGCTTCATTGCCATCCTGCGATAACAAGGTCCCTAAGCCAGCCTTGGCTGTATGTATATTAGGCCATGCCAAAGGCGTGCCTAAAGGTATGTTCACACGGCCTATTTACGGACGTAATTCGGGCGTTTTTGCCCCGAATTACATCCGAAAATAGCGCCTCAATAGCGCTGACAAACATCTGCCCATTGAAAGCAATGGGCAGACGTTTGTCTGTTCACACGAGGCGTATATTTACGCGCCGCTGTCAAAAGACGGTGCGTAAATAGACGCCCGCGTCAAAGAAGTAACCTGTCACTTATTTGGCCGTAAATAGAGCCGTTATTCATTGACTCCAATGAATAGCAGCGCTAATTACGCCCGTAATTGACGCGGCGTTCAAGCGCCTGCACATGCCGATACGGCTGAAATTACGGGGATGTTTTCAGGCTGAAACATCCCCGTAATTTCAGCCGTTACGGACGCCCTCGTGTGAACATACCCTAACAGATAACCTGTCAGTTTTAGGCTAAATTCACACAGAGTTTTTTTACGAGATTTTTTGACGCGGATACTGCGACAAAAAGCTCGTCAAAAACGGCCCGAAAATGCCTCCCGCCGATTTCAATGGGAGGCGGGGGCGGTTTTCTCCCGCGAGCAGTAAAACCGGCTCGCGGGAGAAAGAAGCGACATGCCCTATCTTCGGGCGTTTCCGCCTCTGACCTCCCATTGACTTCAATGGGAGACAGAGAAAGCGTATTTCGCTGCGTTTTATGCCCGCAGCACCCAATGGCCGTGGGCGAAAAACGCTGTGAAAATCTGCGTGCAGGGAGAGGAAAATCTGCCTCAAACTTCCAATCTGAATTTTGAGGCAGAAATTCTGCCTGCAAAATACTCTGTGTGAACATAGCCTTAGGGTGGATTCACACATGGCAGATTTTGTTGCAGAAATTTCTGCGACTGAAATTAGTTTCATTCATCTGAATGGTGTTGTTCAGCATCAGTTGTATGTATTTCTGCAAGTTCAGTTCGTGAATAGAACCGATTTTCAGTCGCCGAAATTTCTGTAACAAAATCTGCTGCATGAGACTGCACCCTTAGGGCATGTTCACAAGTGGCGGAGTTTTTCTGCTGCAAATGTTGGTGCAGATTTGGGGAAATTACGCAACGAATCTGCACCAACATTTGCATATTTGACAGGTAATTCAGACGTTGCAGAAAAGACAGCGGACTTGCCACAGATTTCAGTTTTTGCATTGCAAAGGCTGAAATCCGCAGTGAAATTCTGCTTCTTCTCCGCAACAGACAGTGCATGCTGCGGAGGGAAAATTCCGCACCGCAGCCTATGGTCTGCAGCAGAGTTTTCCGCAATGTCTGAACTAACTTACCTAAAAATGTATTGAAACAAATGTAAAAAACGACCTGTGGAGAATTCCACTGCGGACTGTCATCATCGGAATTCCACAGCAATTCCGCCACGTGTGAACATGCCCTTAGGGCACGTTCAGACATGGCGGAATTGCTGTGGAATTCCGCTGCGGACAGTCCGCAGTGGAAATCCGCAGCAGACAGTTTGTCCATTGGTTTCAACACCTTTTTAGTTAACTTCGTGCAGACGTTGTGGAGAACTCTGCTGCGAAACATAGGCTGTGGTGCGGAATTCTCAGACCGCAGCATGCACTGTCTGTTGCGGAGAAGCGGAATTTCACTGTGTATTTCAGCCTTTGCAATGCAAAAACTGAAATCTGTGGCAAGTCCGCTGTGATTTCAGCAACGTCTTTATTACCTGTCAAATATGCAAATGTTGGTGCAGATTCGTTGCGTAATTGCCCCAAATCTGCACCAACATTTGCAGCGGAGAAATTCCGCCACGTCTGAACGTGCCCTTAGGGTAGGAAGACACACAATGTAAACACTGCGGATTTTCCGCAATGGATTTAATTGCGGAAAATCCGCAGCATTTTACAGTACCAGCAGTGTGGGTGAGATTCAAACAAATTTCGTCCCCACACTGCGGTAAATATTCACCACAGCGGAAATTCAGACGGAAAAACGCATCACAATGTTGTGCTATTTTCCGGACGGCATTCCCTGTGGTGTTCAGGGCGGATACGCCGCGCAGCCTAATGCAGTGTATCCGCACTGAATAAGTTGTGCGTGTTCCTACCCCTAGGCTGTGTTCCCATATAGGCTGGGTTCACACGTGGCGGAATTTCACTTAAATTCCGCTGCGGACGCTCCGCAGAGTTAATCCGCAGCGGAGCCGTTTCTGCATTGACTTCCACTTCTATTTAGAAGTGTTCGTTTAGACGATGCGTAACATTCCGCTGCGGAGCATAGGCTGCGGAGCGGAATTTGGTGTCCGCAGCATGCTCTGTCTGTTGCGGAGCAGTGGCGGACTCATGGCGGAATTTCTCCATTGACTTCAATGGAGATTCTAAGTTCCGCAATGAAGTCCGCAGCTGTCATGCACATGTCATGTGTGCTGCGGATGCGTCTTGCTTTTTTGCCATGACATTTCTTCATTCTGGCTGGACCTATGTATTTCTAGGTCTACAGCCAGACTGAGGAAGTCAATGGGGCTCCCGTAATGACGGGAGCGTTGCTAGGAGACGTCTGTAAATAGTCACTGTCCAGGGTGCTGAAAGAGTTAAGCGATCGGCAGTAACTGTTTCTGCACCCGGGACAGTGACTACCGATCCCAATATACAGCAACCTGTAAAAAAATATAAGTTCATACTTACCGAGAACTCCCTGCTTCTGTCTCCAGTCCGGCCTCCCAGGATGACGTTTCAGTCTAAGTGACGGCTGCAGCCAATCACAGGCCAAGCACAGGCTGCAGCGGTCACATGGACTGGCGCGTCATCCAGGGAGGTCGGGCTGGATGCCGAAAGAGGGACGCGTCACCAAGACAACGGCCGGTAAGTATGAAATTCGTTTACTTTCACTAGGGAAAGTGCTGTCCCTTCTCTCTATCCTGCACTGATAGGGAGAAGGGAAGCACTTTTCCCGCAGTCCGCAGCAGCTAGTCCGCATCAATTTTCTGCACATTTTGTGCAGATCCGCAGCCGTAATCCGCAACCCGGATTAGGTGCGGCATTGATGCGGACAGTTGCGGAGGAAATCCGCCACGTGTGGTCATGCCCATAGGGTAAACGCTGCTGAATTTCCGCAACGGAATTCTGTGCGGAAATTCCACAACATTTACAGTAGCAGCAAAGTGGATGAGATTAAGAAAATCTCAAGCCCACACAGTGTAAACGTTAATAAATTAACCTGTGGTGCGGAAGTTAAATCATATTTACCCAGAACGCTCTCCTTCCTGCAGTCCGGCCTTCTGGGATGACGTTGCATCCCATGTGACTGCTGCAGACAATTACAGGCTGCAACCTCACCTTTTTTCCTCCCCAGTACTTTCTTCCGCAGCAGAAATTCAGTTAGAAAAACCGCACCCCAACGTTGGCCAATTTTTTTGGATGGAAGGTGCTGCGGGTTCCAGGTCGGATACGCTGCACAGTTTTTATGCAGCTCATACGACCCGTGGGAATCCGGCCTTCGGCTGGGCTCCTACAGTGCAGATTTGCTGAAGATTTTGCATGTGTTTTTAAAGCCGAAACCAGGAACGGAACCTAGACAGAAAAAATATTTAAAGAAAAGGCCTTATAGGTCTGCTCTCCTGGATCCAATTTTGGCTTTGGCTTACAAAATGCTGACAAAATCTGCAGCAAATTTGCACTGTGGGAACCCAGCCTTTCTTTTCTTGAGAAAGGGGGCGTATCCTCGAAACATTGCATCGGGCGTTGTAAGTCGCCGACCACATCCTTCATGTGAAGTCCACGCTGCTAGTCCTGGAAACCGAAGAAATCTAACCAGATCCTCTAAATGGACTATGTCACAATGGGTGTTATCACTTTTTGCTATACATTTTTGATCAAGGGTATGTTCTTTTGATACTACTTTTTTCTATGAATGAAATATATTTTGATAAAAAGAAAAAACAGAAATATTGTTAAGTGCTTTCCTCTTCATATAACGTAATATGGAAGAGAAAAGTGTCTAGCATGTCTAGCTAGATGCGCCAAGTTTATCATACAATATGCACCACTTTGTTCCATTAGACTGCCTGTCTAATTTTACACTGTCTATGTGTTTGCCCCGCTGAGTATACTAAAGTATTATAGAATCGATTGCATTCTGAAGTCTCCTAGTGGGACTAAAAAAAATTGGAAATAAAAGGAAATTACATTTATTAGAAAGTGTACACAGTAAAAAATAAAAAAATATAATGTTTTTTTCTATATAAAAAAAGTGGTTTTATTTTATGAAAGTGTTAAAAAAAAATACATACACTGTGTATGGTATCCACTCAATTGTAAGAACCCTTATGATATAGTCAACATGTTATTTAAAGTCCAAAAAATAAAAAGTTATGGCTCTTGGAACATGGCAACATATAAACGACTTTCTATGCATGGAATGTGCTATTATTGTACGAATGTAGTAAAACATAAAAAAGTACATATTAGGTTTTTTCATAATTGTACCGACCCATAGAATAACGCTAACATGTTATTCATGCTGCACAATGAACGATGCAAGAAAACAATGGCAGAATTGATATCATATTCCACCCCCCAACAAAAAAGTTAATATAAGTTAATCATTATGTTATCTGTACCCCAAAACATTTCTATTAGAAAATACAATTTGTCCTGCAAAAACAAAAGCTCATACGTCTACGTCCATGGAAAAATAAAAACGTTAAAGCTCTGGAAAGGTGGAGATGAAAAAAATAAAAATTTGCTGCATCATCAAGGCCAAAACTGACTGTGGCGGGAAGGGTTTAAACGTCTCAAGGTTGGATACATTTAGTTCTGTCGTCTCTTAGGGTATGTTCACAGGGCTTATTTTCAGCAAATTTTCGGGCTGTAAACTCCTCGAAAAACTGCTAAAATACGAGGTCTGAACGCCTCCAAACATCTGCCCATGGATTTTGAATGGGAAAAACGGCGTTCCGTTCCCATGGGGCATATTTTACGCAGCCGTTTGTAAAAACGGCATAAAAAAAATGCCCCGTAAAAGTGCATGTTACTTCTTGAGCAGTTTTTGGAGTCGGTTTTTCATTGGGTCAATAGAAACACAGCTCCAAAAACGGCTGTAAAAACGCATAAAAAAACACTTGATGCTTTAAAAACGTTTGAAAATCAAAGGCTGTTTTCCCTTGAAAACAGCTCCGTATTTTACAGCCGCTTTTTGTTAAGGGTGTGAACATAGCCTTATAATTGAGGCTCTCTGCTTCTCTCATGATTACCGTGTGCAGAAAGTTTGGAACCAATGCATTAGAGGAAGATCTGCTATCAGTCACAAAATGAAGACAGAAACATGGTAAAGTTGAAAGATGACAGTTGAGTCAAGGTCAGTATACCAGAACAGAAGACTTGTAAAACCTGGACTTGACAGACAGCAGATGGGCTGGTGCTCCAGACTAATAGAAAACCACCTGGACTGGGTAGTGTGACTGTCAACAGGCGTAATGGTACAGCAGACTTGCTGGAACTTCCAGGACAATAAACATAATGATATACTGAAGCACACTGGCAGGGCTTGAAAAGAGGTGGACAGTCAGAATAGACAGACTTGTTCAATGTCATTACTGGGTTGATGCAGGCTTGGGGTGTGGAGTCTAAGGGGCCCTGATATTCATCCTTAAATGCTTAGTGATCGCCAATACGCCTTTTGTACTGCTCTGACTAATTCACCGGATTCACACGAGCGTGTGCGTTTTGCACACGCAAAAAATACAGCGTTTTGCGTGCGCAAAAAATGCAGCGTTTTGCGTGCACAAAAGGCACTTAACAGCTCCGTGTGTCATCACCATATGATGCGCGGCTGCGTGCTTTTCGCACAGCCGCCATCATTATGACACTCCGTTTGGATGTTTGTAAACAGAAAAGCACGTGGTGCTTTTCTGTTTACATTCATAGTTTTACTGCTGTTGCGCGAATCACACGCGTCCCACGGAAGTGCTTCCGTGTGGTGCGCGTGATTTTCACACACCCATATATCTGCCAATGAAAAACAAACATAAGAAAGTGTACATATTGTGACAGACCATGTGGAGAGGTTGTGGATGGGGTCTATATTTCCCCAAGATTTCTGTCTTCTGCTATCTAAAAACAACCAGGGAATAAATTCAGCAGAGAATGTGGTTCTCCCTCTGCAATAGGTTTCTCTAAAACCTGGAAAAGGGCCTGGTTGTTGGAGTGGGGAGAGATGGGTGGGTCCCCACTCCATCCACACAGTCCTGGTCTTGGGCTGTCTAGCTATTAATCAGGGATCAGGTGTGATAGCCCTTTAAAAAGGCTGCAGTTCAGTCACACTCTCTCTCAGCCTGGGGAGAGGAGCTTGTGAGAGCAAACCGACTGCATTCATACCAGGTTGTATGGTTTATGGTGCCAGGCATTAGGCCTGCACTGTGTTAGTTTGGATACCTACTGTATAGTTAGTGCCGGACAGGCATAGAGTTTTCTTTTGTTTGTTTTCTTTTAAATTTCATGTACAAACCTGTAAATAAAACTGGCTGAGGCCAGTAGTACCACATCTTTGCTGTGCGGACTGAAATTTACTGGCGTGTTTGATACCGAGTGCCCGTCTACCCCAGGAGACGACTGTCCCGCTACCTAATTCCCTTACAATATATAATCACAAGAGAATGTATAATAATATTATTGTGCGAAGTGGGCAAAAATAAGGAACCAGGGAAGAGGCTTCTTCTTAGGGTCTTGCATAAGTCCCATAGTTGTTGTTATGGATACCATATGTTGCAATGTTGATATGTTCCCTAAATAATAAGACCATTCACACCATCTATATCTGATAGAATAGGAAGATAATGTATATATCATGAACTGCATTCGACCTTTGAATATATATAGCAAACCCTGATCAAGTGCGCATGCGTAGGTGTCCAAGGCAACTCACTATGTGTCAGTATCTGTATACACACGTCATGAGATGTGTTGCGTTGATGTAATCACGCGTGCGTCCCACGTGAGACATGATGCCTATACCATGTGATGTGCTGCTGTGGTCAAATGTGGTCAAATGTGGTCATGACGCTGATGAATGATCGAGGTATTTTGTTTAATATATTTTCCCACATAGGTACATCGTTTTGCAATTGGTCATCATATAGGATAAATAGGTAGTACGAAATGGTAAGTGCCACCATCAGACGAAGGCGGAAGCCGAAACTCGCGTTGGGGCAGGCCGCCAATCTTGAGATTTAGCAGCATGGGTTAGTATGTCACCCTCTATCTCAGATTTCCTTTGACTCATTTGCACTTAGCAGTGGTATACTATAACAGTTTATACTGGATCCCCTAGGGGGACTATTGATAGCTCTGGAGAATAACTTCTCAATAGAATGCACAAATGTCTGATGTTTACTCTGCACTACGCACTTTTTTATTGTGTTCTTTGTAACATGCGTTCTGCTGCATGCTGATATTGAATATTTATGCATTACTCTCTCTTGCTTGGCGATCCCTTTCTCATCTGGGGAGATTACATTTTTTTTATGTTTTGTGTATGTAATCATTTTTTAGAATTGATGAAATAAAAATTTATATTTTATATTTGACTTATAGACTCATCAGTCTCTCTTTTTGGTATTATATATAAGGAGTACAGTCATGTTAACTGAGGGATTTATAATGTAGAATGGTATATGTGTGTAACGTCCATGGACATCCAGTTGCTGCGCTGCGTCATCCCCCTGTGAGGCACCGGCACTCACTTCGAGTCTGTCTCCAGGAGGGTGCGCGTGCTCGTGCCTGCTCTTGAAGGGCCAGCACGCGCAGATGAAAATCATCATCATCAACTCATGATTTCCTGGACTATAAGAAGGTCACCGCCCTTCTTATCCTCGTCTGAGCGTTGTTGTTTCCCAAAGTCTGTCTTGCAAATGGTCTCCTAAGTGTCTTCCAGCTTCCCAGTGTTCCCCGTACATGTACACTACCGTTCAAAAGTTTAGGGTCACTTAGAAATTTCCTTATTTTTGCAAGAAAAGCACAGTTTTTTTTCAATGAAGATAACATTAAATTAATCAGAAATACACTCTGTACATTGCTAAATGACTATTCTAGCTGCAAACGTCTGGTTTTTAATGCAATATCTACATAGTTGTATAGAGGCCCATTTCCAGCAACCATCACTCCAGTGTTCTAATGGTACATTGTGTTTGCTTACTGTGTTAGAAGGCTAATGGATGATTAGAAAACAGTTGAAAACCCTTGTGCAATTATGTTAGCACCGCTGTAAACAGTTTTGCTGTTTAGAGGAGCTATAAAACTGACATTCTTTTTGAGCTAGTTGAGAATCTGGAGCATTACATTTGTGGGTTCGATTAAACTCTAAAAATGGCTAGAAAAAGAGAGCTTTCATGTGAAACTCAACAGTCTATTCTTGTTCTTAGAAATGAAGGCTGTTCCATGCGAGAAATTACCAAGAAACTGAAGATTTCCTACAACGGTGTGTACTATTCCCTTCAGAGGACAGCACAAACAGGCTCTAATCAGAGTAGAAAGAAAATTGGGAGGCCCCGATGCACAACTGAGCAACAAGACAAGTACATTAAAGTCTCTAGTTTGAGAAATAGACTCCTCACAGTTCCTCAACTGGCAGATTCATTAAATAGTACCCGCAAAACGCCAGTGTCAACATCTACAGTGAAGAGGCAACTCCGGGATGCTGGCCTTCAGGGCAGAGTGGCAAAGAAAAAGCCATATATGAGACTAGCTAATAAAAGGAAAAGATTAATATGGGCAAAGGTACATAGACATTGGACAGAGGAAGATTGGAAAAAAATTTTATGGACAGACGAATCGAAGTTTGAGGTGTTTGGATCCCACAGAAGAACATTTGTGAGACGCAGAACAACTGAAAAGATGCTGGAAGAGTGCCTGACGCCATCTGTGATGGTCTGGGGTTACTTTGGTGCTGGTAAAGTGATAGATTTGTACAAGGTAAAAGGGATTTTGAATAAGGAAGGCTATCACTCCATTTTGCAACGCCATGCCATACCCTGTGGACAGCGCTTGATTGGAGCCAATTTCATCCTACAACAGGACAATGACCCAAAGCACACCTCCAAATTATGCAAGAACTATTTAGGGAAGAAGCAGGCAGCTGGTATTCTATCTGTAATGGAGTGGCCAGCGCAGTCACCAGATCTCAACCCCAAAGAGCTATTGTGGTTCTCCAGTGGGGTCCCAAGTGTCTTGACCGCTGTCTGTGTCATATCCATCCACCACAGCCTTCTCCGCATCAGTCATTGGCAGGGTTGCCTCCTTGTTACTCTCAGTTCGCTGATGTCTTCGACAAGAAGGAAGCAGAGACCTTGCCGCCACATCAAGCATATGATTGTCCGATGGACTTGGTTCCTGATTCATCTCCTCCTCGCGGTAGAGTATACCCACTCTCCCTGCCAGAGACTCACTCTGTTATCCTACATCAAGGAGAATCTGGAGAGGGGCTTCATTCGTAAATCCTCATCCCCGGCCGGAGCTGGATTTTTCTTTGTCAAGAAGAAGGATGGATCCCTCCGCCCCTGCATTGACTACCGACGCCTCAATCGGATCACAGTGAAGAACAGGTACCCTTTGCCTTTGATTTCGAAACTGTTTGATCGCATACGGGGGCAAGTTTTTTTTTTTCTAAATTTGACTTGCGGGGGGCCTACAACCTGATCCGGATTAGTCAGTGTGACGAGTGGAAGACCGCATTTAATACTCGTGATGGGCACTATGAATACCTAGTGATGCTCTTCGGCCTGTGTAATGTCCCCGCGGTGTTTCAAGAATTTGTCAATGACATTTTTCGTGATCTCCTCTATATCTGTGTTGTATCATTGTGACATTTTGATTTTCTCCCCAGATCCGGTAACTCATCAGAGTCATGTCCGCCAGGTGTTGCTTCGTCTAAGGAAGAATCATCTTTATGCTAAGCTTGAGAAGTGCATGTTTGAAAAAAGATCTCTTCCCTTCCTGGGCTACATCATCTCCGTTCTGGGCCTCAAGATGGACCCTGAGAAGGTAAAGGCTGTCCTGGAGTGGCCACGCCCCCAAAGCTTAAGGGCCATACAACGGTTCCTGGGATTCGCCAACTTCTACCCGCTGTTCATGCCCAACTTCTCGTCATTGACAGTCCCCATCTCTTCCCTCACTAAAAAGGGTATGAATACCACAGTGTGGACTCCGGAGACAGAAGCCGCATTTGAGACCTTGAAAAAAGCCTTCATGTCAGCCTCTGTTCTTCACCACCCTGATGTGTCCCAACAGTTTTCTTAAGAGGTGGACGCTTCCTCTGTTGGTGCAGGTGCACTGTTGTTCCAGAAAGGTTCGAAGGGCAAGACTGTGGTATGTGGCTACTATTCCAAACTGTTTTCTTCCGCGGAGCACAACTACTCGATTGGGGATCGGGAGTTACTGGCCATCAAGCTGGCCCTGCAGGAGTGGAAACACCTACTGGAAGGCGCAGTCCACTCTATCCTGGTCTTCACAGATCACAAGAATCTGACCTATTTACAGATGGCTCAACGGTTGAATCCTCGTCAAGCCAGGTTGTCGTTGTTCTTTGATCGGTTCCTGTTCGAACTCCACCATCGACCTGCCGACAAGAATGTGAGGGCCGATATCTTGTCTAGGTCATTTGAAACAGAGGACACTGTGGAATCCCCAAATAATATTATTGATCTTTCCTGCATCTTCTCTGTGAACCCTCTGCAGGTTAGAGACATCCTCCAGGAAGAACTTTTGTACGTCTGGCAGACAGAGGAAGAATACTTTGCTGGGGTCAGTTCCTAGCTGGCAGGTCACTCGGGTACTCGTAAGACCCAAGACCTAATCGCCCGTCAGTTCTGGTGGTCCATGCTGCCCAAAGACGTCATGGACTTCGTCTCCTCATGTACGGTATGCTCATCAAATAAAGTTGCCCACTCCAGACCAGCTGGATGCCCCCTGGCATCATGTTGCAATGGACTTTGTCACGGACCTCCCTCTCTCTGCGAATTGCAGTGTAATCTGGGTGGTGGTGGATCGATTCTCTAAAAACGCTCATTTTGTTCCCCGGACTGGCCTGCCATCTGTTGCTCGACTGACTGACCTCTTCATACAACACATCTTCCGTCACGGCTTGCCTCTGCATATTGTCTCGGATCGAGGGGACGAGTTCACCTCGAAGTTTTGGAGAGCACTCTGCGGTCTCCTTGGTGTACAGTTGGACTTCTCTTCGGCCTATCATCCCCAGTCCAATGGGCAAGTCGAGAGGATTAACCAAATTATGGAGAACTATCTGCGGCACTTTGTTTCCAGACGACATGATGACTGGGTGCAGCTGTTCCCATCGGCAGAATTCTCCTATAATAACCATACTAGTGAGTCCACCACCTCCCGCCCGTTCTTCATAGTCTACGGCCAACATCCTCGAATACCCCTTCCTGTGTCTACTATGTCCCAGGTGCCTGCAGCTGACTCGACCTTAAGGGACTTTCTGCAAATAGTGCAACAGACCCGATCTTCTATTCTGCTGGCGGTGGACTGCATGATGAAAAAAAGCAGATACTAGAAGACGGGATCCTCCTCAGTTTTTTCCAGGTACGAGGGTCTGCTTGTCCTCAAAGAACATCCGGCTGAGGGTGCTGTACTGCAAATTTGCTCCCAGGTTCCGCCTACCCTCAAGATCCCTAACTCCTTCCATGTCTCTTTGCTGAAGCCCGTGGTCCTGAACTGCTACTCTAGGACTCCTAGTTACGCAGTGGCTCCTGACGGTTCGTCAGGGACTTTCGAGGTAAGGGAGATTCTAGCCACCAAGAAGGTGAGAGGAAGGATGTTTTATTTGGTGGATTGGAGGGGATTCGGCCCAGAAGAGAGGTCTTGGGAGCCAGAGGAGAACATTGATGTCCCTGTCCTCAAAAGGAAGTTTCTCTCCCGTTCTGGCCCCAAGAAGAGGGGGGATGCGGTAACGTCTATGGTCACGGTCGGTCGTTCTAACTTACCCCTCGTCGACCGCAGCCATGGACGTCCTGTTGTCGCCTTGTGAGGCGCCGGCACTCACTTCCGGGTATCGAGCCTGTTTCCCGCACATGAAAATCATAATCTTCATCTCATGATTTCCTGGACTATGAGAAGGTCACCACCCTTCTTATCCTTGCCTGAGTGTTGTTGTTGTTTCCCAAAGTCTGTCTTGCAGATGGTCTCCTATGTGTCTTCCAGTTTCCCAGTGTTCCCCGTACCTGTATCCTAGTTACAAGGTTCTGATAGCACTAGGTAATGGTGTGGGTGCATTAGTAGGGGCCCAACCCATTCCAATAGAGAAAAGAAGTACTATGCACACCAATATGGAATTATTTATCCAAACAAATAATTTATTTATTTGTAGCTAGTGACAGTGCGACGTTTCGGTCAACACCTTGACCTTCCTCAGGCACTTAAGTCAATGCTGGTCCTGCGTGGATGGCGCTGTACCTTAGTAGCGCCTCACATCGGTTACCCGCCAATCTTACAGCGCCATCCATGCAGGATCAGCATTGACTTAAGTGCCTGAGGAAGGTCATGGTGTTGACCGAAACGTTGCACTGTCACTGGCTACAAATAAATAAATTATTTGTTTCGATAAATGTATCCTGTTTCCGGTGCTATCCAGTACCATCCTGGTCTACTGCCATGTGAACTGATGTCGTGTTTTGCTGCATCACCACGCCTGTGCTACTATTCCACGCCTGACATCTGCCTGGTCCCAGTCGAGCCTCCCTTGCTACTGTCTACATTGCCTCAGGTACCCGTTTTGGACTATAGACTCTCTATCATACCTGTTTGGCCAGCTGCCATCCCGCTACACGGTACGGCCCAGTGGGTCCACACCCCGCCCCGTGACAATGTGTATGCCCTGTGGATAGGTTGTATTAGACAGATGGATAGATAGATAGCAATCAAAATATAGGCAGCACTCTGTAGAATTTAAGGGGAAAAAAAAATCAAGGGTACTTTATTGCCCTCAGTGCAACGTTTCAGCTCTGTCCACTAGAGCCTTTCTCCAGATAGATAGATAGTTATTATTTTTTTCTTTTGGGGGGGAAATATTTTTTATGAACCCTAGCATCGCCACGGGGGCCCGTGCATTCAAGCAGCTGGGGTGGGTGGGGGTGCAGGTGCAAAATTCTAGTTACGCCCCTGGATAACTATAAGACTTTTTATACAATTTAGGCCCAATAATAACTTAATAGTGTGGCATTGCATTGTTTTCAATCCTTGAAAATGAATTAAATTACCAAATAAACACATGAGCTGTGAGATTCAGGTATCAGTTATGTCTCATATAGTCCGTCATCTTGTATATTATATTTAAGAGATTATTAACTGTAAGAAGGGTAATTTTCTGTTTGGTTTTCATGATTTCAAATATTAATAGCTGGGCAATAAGTATTTTTACTGGGTGTCAGCATATGTAGCATTTATTATTATCATCATTATTAGTATTATTATTCTTAATGATAAACGGTACTTTGCAAACAGTAGGGGGTGCAATTGTCCTGTTCATTGCGTAGAACTATACAATTGACTGATCTTGACTGCATAAAATCATTGGAAAAAGTTTTAACTATTGTAACATTTTGGTTTCTCTACTCATAATATATACTGGAGATGTAGTATAAATGCTATACTAATCCACAACATGCGGAAGGTCTAATATTTTTGGTAACATAATATCAGAACACTTCATTGCAATACCCCAAAGCCGGAGCTAAGGAAAAGGCAGCATAAAGATGATGCATGCTATATGTTATTACTGAACAAGTATTGCTTTATTATTTCATTAAATTGCTACATTTTTACATAAGTGAAAAGCGAGAAAAAATAAATGAATTATTTTGTTATTTACTGCATGTTCTTTTGCAATATATTTTAGCCTATGTTCACGTCTGCGTTGTGTTATTCCGTTGTTCTGCTCCGTCAGAGGAGCAGATCAAGGGAATAATGATAGCAACGGTTCCCTTACATAAAGGACACAGTCTGTGGGCGCTGGAGGCCATTGACTTTAATAGGTTTCGTTGGCTTTCCGTCGGGGTGTCCGTGACTTTACCGGAGATAATAGCGCAGCATGCTTTGCTATTGTCTCCGGTAATCCCGGACAGATCCGCACCGTAGACCCCTAACTGAGCCACCAACACAGATGTGAACAAGGCCTAACTTTTATTAATATTGTATCCATTAAATTTATGACACGTAAAATGTGTCTTTATTAACAAACAAACATAAGACCAGAGCGGTTTGCAGCAACAACAATAAGAATACATGACCCAACTGTAACAGGGAAAATGAGCAGCAGCAGATCTCTTCTTCTTACTAAGTCAAATGGTTCTGAACTCCCAAAGATCAGGCCACTGGATCATCATGAATTACATTGTGATTTACAAGGAATTACAAAATGCTTAATGTACCACCAAGAACCAAAGGCTGCCACTGCCATTGACCAGCACATAATGAGATGCTAACTATACCACTCACCAGGAACAAAACCTGATTGTAATGTTCACTAAAAAGTAGTTAATACTCAGTTACCTCAGAGAAATGAATGGCAAATTTTCTACTTATCACTATGCACTGTAGGAATAAATTATGGATCACAAGGTCCCAGTTGTTAAATGTTCCACAGACCACCAGGAATTTTAAGGGGTTTTCCCATGGAGGACATTTATGTCATATCCACAGGATATGTCATAAATGTCAGATAGATGCGGGTCCTATCTCTAGAACGGTGCCCCCTACTCCCAAGTCCTAATTACATGGTCCGGACATGGTCAGGAGCTACGAAAACAGCATAACTCACTGAGCTACGCTGTTTTCGTAACTCCCATACTAGTGAACGGCAGTTACGGAAGAAGCGTAGCATGCCAGCTACGCTGTTTCCGTAAATACTATTCAGTTCTATGGGAGTTATGGGAACAGCGTAGCTCAGCCCGTTGCGCTGTTTTCGTAACTCCCGACCATGTAATCAGTAAGTGGCCGGGAGGCAGCGTGAGCACGAAAAGCTATATCAGGGTTTAGGCACTGGCGTAGCTATAGGGGTCGCAGCGGTCGCAATTGCGACCGGGCCCCGAAGCCAGGGGGGCCCACGGCCCCCCGCACCACATCAATAAAAAGTTACTATAGTAACTCGGGCCGCGGGCCCCTGTTACTATAGTAACATACTTTACTTACCTTCCTGGTTCCGGATCGCAGCGGAGGTCCTGACGTCAGGCGCTGTGCGCAGCGCATGACGTCACAGCGCTATGCACCGCGCACAGCATCGAGACGACAGAACTCCCGCCGCTGCCGAAGAGGAAGGTAAGGTTAGCCCTGACTGGCGGGGTCCGACTCCCGGGACCCGCCAATCAGCTGTTTTGAAGGGGCCGCAGCACTCGTACGAGAGCTGCTCCCCTTCATTGCTGTCACTTCATTCCGGTCACACTGAATCGGTGTCGGCGATTCACAGTGTGAGCAAGTAGTGAAATGAAGGGGAAGCAGCTCTCGTACGAGTGCTGCGGCCCCTTCAAAACAGCTGATTTGCGGGTCCCGGGCGACACATCAGCTATTGATGGCCTATCCTGTGGATAGGCCATCAATGTTCAGGGACTGCACAACACCTAAGCCTACGATGTATCAGGCTTAGGGGGCCCATGAGACAGGATCACAGATTGTGTGATCCTGTCTGCTGGGCCCTGTATCTAAGCCAATCACATGGTAGGCTTAAATACATGGCCCATGTGTGATCCTGTCTGCTGGGCCTTGTATCTAAGCCAATCACATGGTAGGCTTAGATACATGGCCCATGCGTGATCCTGTCTGCTGGGCCCCGTATCTAATCCAACCACACTGTAGGCTTAGATACATGGCCCATGTGTGATCCTGTCTGCTGGGCCCTGTATCTAAGCCAATCACATGGTAGGCTTAGATACATGGCCCATGTGTGATCCTGTCTGCTGGGCCCTGTATCTAAGCCTACCACACTGTAGGTTTAGATACAGGGCCCCAGCACACAGTAATCTTATACTGTATAAGATTACTGTCTGCTGGACCCTGTATCTAAACCTACAGTGTGGTAGGCTTAGATACAGGGTCCCACAGACAGTATCACACATGGGCCCTGTATCTAAGCCTAACACATGTATTACTAATAATTTTTTGTGTGTTTTCTTACAGGTTCGGTCGTTGGACTACGTTGGATTCCAGGACTACTTCGATGGGTTTTTTTTTTTATTTCAATAAAATATTTTTTCTATGTCTTTGTGTTTTTTTTAAAATTATATTACTACCGCCTTAGTAATGGCCGCCGGCTGATTGACGACGTCCATTGCTAAGGCGGGGCTTAGTGTTAGCCGGTGCAGAGGCTAACACTAACCCCCATTATTACCCCGGTACCAATCACCCCCAGGGGTGCTGGGAAGAGCCGGGTACGATCCAGTACCTGACCATCTGTAGTGATGGTCGGCCACTGGGGTGGCCGCAGGCTGGTATTATCAGGAGGGGAAAGGCCAAAAACAGTGGCCCTTTCCACCCTGGTAATGCTAGGCTGCTGCTGCTTTATTGTATCTGGCTGGTTATGAAAAATGGGGGGGACCCCACGTCATTTAAAAAAAAATAAAAAATGGAAAGAACGATGTGGGGTCCCCCCCCAATTTTCATAACCAGCCAGATACAACACAGCAGCAGGCAGCATTACCAGGGTGGGAAGGGCCACTGTTTTTGGCCTTCCCAGCCTAATACTACCAGCATGCGGCCACCCTGGCGCCTGGCCGTTACTACAGATGGACGGGTACTGTTTCGTACCTGGCTCTTCCCAATACTCCTGGTGGCGGTGGGTACCGGTGTAATAATGGGGGTTAGTGTAGCCTCTGCACCGGCTCACATTAAGCCCCACCTTAGTAATGGAGGTTGTCAATCAGCCAGCGGCCATTACTAAGGCGGTGATAATAAAGTTTAAAAAGATACAAGCACATAGAAAAAATATTTTATTGAAATAAAAAAACACAACCCTCATTAACCATTTTATTGAGAATAAAAAAAACGCCGTCATTGAATTCCTCGAATCCGAAGTCCAACAACCGAACCTGTAAAAAAACACAAACACACAAAAATAATCCGTAACACATAAAGAAGCAAAATTATTATTCTTACCTATCCTGGGTCCAGCGCTGAAGCCGCAATGTCAGCAAGCTGAGCCCCGTTTCTAATCCAATCATGTGTGATACTGTCTGCTGGGCCCTATATCTAATCCAATCATGTGTGATACTGTCTGCTGAGCTGTGTATCTAATCCAATCATGTGTGATACTGTCTGCTGGGCCCTGTATCTAATCGTATCTTGTGTGATACTGTCTGCTGAGCTGTGTATCTAATCCTATCTTGTGTGATACTGTCTGCTGAGCCACTGTATCTAATCCTATCTTGTGTGATACTGCCTTCTGAGCCACTGTATCTAATCCTATCATGTGTGATACTGTCTGCTGAGCCACTGTATCTAATCCTATCCATAGTTTATAGGGTCGTAGTGCTATAGATATGCTATGCTTATACACACACTTTTTTTGGGGCGGACACATATGTATTGGGGCTATTTCCCCTGACATTTTAAGCCCTGAGGGTATGTTCACACGGCAGCGTCTGTTACGGCTGAAATTACGGTGCTGTTTTCAGGAGAAAACAGCCCCTGAATTTCAACCGTAATGGCATGTGCAGGTGTCTTTCGCTGCGTCCATTACAGACGTAATTGGAGCTGTTTTTCTATGGAGTCCATGGAAAACGGCTCCATTTACGTCTGAAGAGGTGACAGGCACTTCTTTGACGCGGGCGTCTTTTTTACGTGCCGCCTTTTGACAGCGGCACAGAACATCGTAAGACCCATTCAAATGAATGGGCAGATGTTTGCCAACGCTTTTGAGCCGCATTTTCGGATGTAATTCAATGCTAAAACGCCCGAATTACGTCCGTAAATAGGGTGTGTGAACCCAGCCATAGTGACGCCCCCGGCTGCTAGTGCTGCATTGTTGGGTCACTTAGGAGACCCAGCGATGCAGCTGAAAGCTGCGGACCGTCGGCCATGAGAAGTTTGCGGGGGGGGGCCCAGTAAGAATTCTTGCATCGGGGCCCATGAGCCTTTAGCTACGCCCCTGGGTTTAGGGGCCCCATTCTAGAGATGGGTGTGGGTCTCAGAGGTAGGACCCACATCTATCTGACATTTATGACATATCCTGTGGATATGCCATAAATGTCCTTCATGGGAAAACCCCTTTAACCCTTATAGATATGCTGCTGCATCAGAGTAAGTATTCCAAGGGATTAGGGCTGTATAACAATTATGCTCACTTTCTAAACAGAAGTCTCTCACTATAACGAATTAACTTGAAAAAATAATGTATTTAATCTTACTGTGAAATACATATTACATGCAATAGCTTATAATGGTATCCATTTAACGTATAAGTAATGCAAAACTCTTGAAAATCCCATGATGTATAGATGTGAATTTACCACACAGTGGCATACGTCACGCATAGGCTCTAACGTTAAAAAAAAGTATATACCGTGCGGTATATGTTTTTTTGTGGGATCCCTGAGGATGGAAAAGCATAGTCTGCTATGCTATTCCATCCTCGAAAAATAAAAAGGTATACTAATGTATACCAGCCCGTCGTAGACCAAAAGGACACTCTTTTGGCCTTTGTTGGGCTATGGAGCTCTGTGGACACGTTTTGCGTGTATGTAGGGAGCTCTCCCGACATACACAACGTAGGGCCAAAACGTGATGTGCACAGAGCCTCAGTAGTGCAGCCCCAGGCTTTGGACTTAAAGGGAATGTCTAGGATTGGGGGGAAAAAAAATTTCTTACAAAAACAGCACCAGATCTGTACATGGGATGAGTAAGGTATTGCAGCTCAACTCTATTTATTAGAGTAAATGTACAGGAATATTTCTTCTTAGATCCAGGTCCTGTGCTGAACAAGAAAGCAGTTCTCGGGGTACATGTTTTAATGGGAAAGTCACTGTAAGAATTTACTCTTACTGTTCAGCAGTGCACTTCACCTACCAACAATTAGTAACCAGATAATAAGGTTTTTCATGATTGTAGCCACCAATTGAGGCATGCCAATAGGATGCTGACATCACGTCATTTGACTGTGAGTGACTGCCATAATGAGGTGATGTAAAATTCTATGGATGATAGACAACGGCTGCATGGGAACAGTAACAGTACAGAATTACTTTAGGCATATTGAAACTTAGTTAAATGGTCACAAAATGTTCAACAAATTTTGCATATCATAGTATAAACGAATATAAGAAACTTATAAAAAATAAAAAAAGCCTCCTTCTCCACGAATCAGGCTTCTCGCCCATACTAACTGTTTACTCATGCTGAATTTACTGCTTTTTCCATCTCCGGAAGGACTATCTGCTCACTGAGGGATCAGATTACAGCTGCCCATAGTAGTCTATGGGGAGGGGAGGGAAAGATGAAGCAGAGTGAGAGAGAGGCAGAGGGACACACGGAGGTGCTGCAGAAAATTCCTAGTAATTGTTATATCTCACCCTAGTGCTGGATTCACAGCTACGCTGCTCATTACTGCTATATAACCTGCTCCATGCTGCTGCAGCTTCTATATATGTGATAGATATAGGAGAACAGGATTTTCGTCTTCTCTGTGTGCAATGTATGACAGACATGATAGCAGTTAGGCTCCACCCACTAACAGAGGAAAAACTGAGAATTAGGCTACATGCGCATGAACGCTTATATTTTACAGTCCGTAAACAAGAGATCCGCAAAACACAGAAAGCAAAACCTGGATGCGTCGCGATTCACTTGAATGGGTGGAACTGAGCCCCAAACATAGACAGGAATAGGATCTGCTCTGAGTTTTGTGGCTCGTTCCCACGGCCCCCAAACAGATCCGTGAAAAAAATATGTTATTCTGCATGGGGCCATAGAAATTAATTGCTCAGTGTGCTATCCATTATAAAAAATGGATAGCACACTGATGAAAACAACGGCCTTAGAAATAGAACCTACAGAGGGGAAAACTGTTACAAAATGCCATATACAAGTTATATAATGGGCAGAAATAGTGTTATTCCTCGTTCACACACATATGATAGATTATTCTGAAAAGTCGCCTGAAAGGTTAGGTACACTTTAACTTGGAAAATCACTTTAACTAGTGAACTTATTCTTCTAGAATTATAAAACCTATCACAAGAGCGAAGGGAAAAAAAAAGACTAGGCACCAAAAGGGACCAAATCGTCCTAGGGGGGCATACCTCTGGACTGGGGTGGAACCACCTAAACTTAGCCCAAACAATTACAGGCGAGTCCACTGGGAACGTAACCCCATCAGTACTAAGCCCCTTGCAGTCAGTGGCTCCATGCTTCTACAGTTTGACACCCATCATACCTGCTTCAGTATTACATGCATTTGTTGACATGCAATTTTGCTACCTAACAACACAATTGTGAGAAAGACTACACTCATTCCCTGCATATAAACAAAGTCACCGATTTCTCCATCAATCCTTCATAGATAGATTCCTGGCAAGTAATTGTATTCCCGTGTTTGTTTCTTTATAAAACATTTGTCTATTTGTATAACATACACTAAGGCAGAGTCAATGTTTTGCAATTGACGGAGGATTTTCAGAGCTTGTTGGCAATTGCGATATGTGAAAGCGCACAGCAGAAAAATGTTTGTTACCGAAAACAAACATAAACATTTTGCTTTCTAATGTGGAAAATGATCTTGTCAAGTTAACAAAAGCTTTGCGGAGCTGACATCATCTTGCCCCAGACAATTTCGTTTATTTTCAGCTCTAGTGATAACATATGGAGAAGCAGTGCTTTCTTAAGAATTACAAGGCAATATGTTTAAATAAACTTGCTCTTGTGATTAGGCTTCCCCATGTGAACATGGATTTCCAGATGTTTCTCATGGCTAAGGTTCTGCTGAAAATTACATCAGAAGGAGTTTTAAATGACGGACCACCAACAATTGATTGGAATTGAAAGTAGTCTGGAAATTGTTTGTTTTGGGATATTTGAATGGCAGACACCTATGCCATTAAGCATATGGGGACCCATACTGTTAATGGGACACATGTTTATTATGATAATAATATTTATTATTATCTAAGTAATTGATATAATGGTGAACAATATTTTATTCCAGCTCAGGATCCAGACATTAGTTGATGGGTCACAGTTAAAAAAAGGGTACAGGGAAAAGTGCTAGTTCAGAGCTGACACACCCAAGTAAATATGCCTATCAGTTGTTCTATTGGTCGAGTAACCACTTTGCACAAAAGCACCTCTGTGGATCACTGTGGCAGCCAACCAGTCATCATAGTTTTTCCAAGGTCGGAAGCTACGTGTACGCTCCTCAACCCTTGGACATGCCATATGTCCTTGCTTTATGCGCCCAGAACGCCTCAGGTCCTCGTGGTCGCTCACAGCTACCATTCATGGGTACTGATCGCGTCTTCTGAGTGCTGGGAATGATTAGTTTTTGTGCTATGTACAGGGGACTATGGTGTGGTGCAGAAGATGTCTGTGTACGCACAATCAAACAGCAGGAATAGAACATGCAGATGAGCATAAGTTAACTTTAACACTCCACAGTCTTCTAAGAGTCCTTGCCGTTTATAACACTTGCAGTATTTCAGAAGAGCTCTGACTACAGCAGGAGTATGGGTTCATATATCATCAGTCCTATGTCCTCACAGTCCTCTCTCTCTTGTAGGACTATTGTACAGAACTTCACTGTGCTCATTACTTCCAGCCCTTAGATTCTGGGTATACAGTCTCTGTTTCTTCTCTCTTCTGTAATGGTGTTGCATCCAACTATCATCTGTTCCCACCCTCCCCCTTAGCTTTTCCTCGATCCTGTCCTGCTTTCTTTCCCCTATTGGACACCGGGGCAGTGGTACCACCAATGATAACAAGGAGCACAGATATAAGAAGAAGGGGGGAACAGCCTGGACCAAACAGACAGGGGAACAGATGAAGACAGAGCGGACCAGTTCACAAGTAATTTATTTTGGCGGTGTACTCACCCACACCGCCCCCCTTCCCCCTTACATCATAGGTTAGAAATTTTTGTTTTAAGAAAGGGTTTGGGTTTATGGAGAACTGGGCTTCTCTTTCATTTAAAGACTCTATGATAGGGCAGGCTGCCCCTAAATGGGGAAAGTGCAGCATTGCTGGGGGTAAGAATGGATAGATGGCTCGAGGAGCTTTTAGACTAGGATCCTGGGGGGATGGGGAGGGTGATTATGATAAAATAGGGTTAGATAGAGTAGATAGGTAGGCGGAATGCAGCAAGGGTTAATGGGGATAAAATGAGGGAGGCAAGAAGTCTTGTGAATAAAATTAATAAACAGGCGGTTCTGCTGACTGACTGAGTAACTAACATGGAGGACACAATGTTTAGAAAGTAAACTTAAGATAAAAAATGTGGAGGGTTTTGTCTGTTTGTAAAATTCAGCCTAAAGGCCCTTTTACATGGGCCAATTATCGGGCAAATAAGTGTTCATATGTCCCTCGTTCCCGTTCATTGCCCTGTGTAAACAGGTCAACGATCAGCCGATGTACGACCAAACATCGTTCATCAGCTGATCGTATATTTTATGCAGCACAAAATATTATCATTGCCGGCAGCATATCTCCATGTGTAAACAGGGAGATGCAATGCCAACATTATGGAATTGCATGGGGACAAGCGATTGTAGTAACGATCGCTCGTCCCCATACACTGCTCCTTGAAAAGAGCAAACTTGCGACGATCAACGAGCTGTTTTATTGATCGGTGCTTGTTTTTACAGCCAATATTGGCCTGTGTAAAGGGACCCTTAGACTAGTGCTGAATGAAGACATTGGGGGAGACAGTGTGGAGTCATATTGGGTAAATATTCATGGAGCAGACAAAAACAGAAAAAAATACTAATTGGAGTTTGTTATAAGCCACCGATCTTAGTGGAACAGACTGAGGACGAAATGCTGCAATAAATACAAAAGGCAGCAAATAATAATGGGGCCCTTATTATGGGGGATTATGGAGTAGTCTGCTGGTTTTCCTAAAAGCAGGACATTTTATCCAAAATTCAAGACAATTATTTCTCGCAGTTGGTAAACCAACCAAAGGAGATGCTTTGCTAGATATGGTCTTGTCTAAATAGACCAGATACAATATCAGCAAGTAAATACTAGCACAACTGAGCACTCTTTTTCATAATATGTTGACTGGAGCAGGTAAATATAGGCACAGTCAAGTTTACCTCAACATAAATAAATAGAAAAGATTTTACCGCTTATACAACCATAGACCAGCAGTCCAAAAAGTATGTTTCTGGGTTATGCTTTCCCTCTTTAAGCTGCAATAGATGGAATGGAAAATCAGTTTTTACATCACTGGCGAATCTGGGACCTGTGGTACTACCTGATGTTTCTTCTCAAATGCAATCTAGAGACGGAATGGCAAGAAGGAAATGCGAAAACCAAGGGTCGAGCAGAGATGTTTGGCATGCCAAATGTACATCTTGTGAGTACCTTATCAAAAGCGCCATTGTGGAAATCAAAACTTGCGGTATGTCACATTTATTTTAGAAGGTGAATTGAACATCAGATTGGCCGTCTCTACACTACATTTAAGAAGAAACATCAGGTAGAACCACAGGTCCCAGATTCACCAGTGACAGCAAAACCATTTTTCCATTACAACCAGATTTTCCATTCCTTCTATTGCATAGTGTTGGGGGAAACAATACCTCCAGAATATACTTTATTGATTCCTGGTCTATGGTTGTATGAGCAGTAAACTCAATTCTATGTATTTACATATACAATATCAGATGTATATAATAATATAAAAAGACAAAAACAAAGAGCAGTTAAAACATTGAAGGCTGAGAGTTAGGAAAAAGCATTCCAGGCTTACAAACATCTCAATAGGAAATGTAAACATGAAATCAAGCTAGCAAAGTTATCTACAGAAAAACAAATAACTAATGCCTTTAAAATATTTATTTTTTATAAATATATAAATGCTAAGAAAAAAAATCTGATAATATTGGCCCTTAACACAGGCACGATTTATATAAAAATATTTTTTTCTTTACATATGGTTATTAATTAGATCATATAATTCCATGAAAATGTCCAATATTATAAACCTGTAACAAAAAGTATTTTATTTTTTAGGATTACCAGCCCTTATAACTACCAAATGTACCCTATTTGAACATATTGTATATACATGATTTAAGTATTTTGGCAATATAACTATTTAATAGAGGTAACAATTGATTTGCCAAGGTCAAGATTTGCAGCGAATAAGAATGATTTTGATTTTGGAGAATCAATTAAAGTTCATTTTCTGATCCCTACTATATGATTTGCTGATCTTGGCAGCCTAGGTTTAAACACTCAGCGTGAAGAATTTGATAGTGTAAGGGCACATTCAGACGTGGCGGAATTGCTGTAAAATTCCGCTGCGAACAGTCCGCAGTGGAAATACGCAGCAGACAGTTTGTCCATTGGTTTCAACACCTTTTTAGTTAACTTCGTGCAGACGTTGCGGAAAACTCCGCTGCGGACCATAGGCTGCGGTGCGGAATTTTCAGACCAAAGCATACACTGTCTGCTGCGGACTTGTTGCAGACTTGTTGCGGAATTTCCCCATTGACTTCATTGGAGTTTAAAAAATTACGCAATGAAATCCGCAGATGTAATGTGTGTTGCGGATTTGCTGTATTTTGCGTTGCGGATTTCTTTCAGGAACAGGATATGTCATCATTCTGATGAGGAGGAGAAAACCTCCATTTTCGCCTTCCAGGCTTATTACATGAACACAGAGCTATTACCATGGCCAGATATAGGCAAATGGATATGGAAGTGTCCACTCTTATTAACCTTGTAAGTAACTTTACATGTTTATGTCATTTTTTCACTAGTTTACTTGTACAGTATGTATGAAGTCTGAATAGTGGAATCTGCAGTATGTAAACATTATAACATATACAGTGGAGGAAATAAGTATTTGATCCCTTGCTGATTTTGTAAGTTTGCCCACTGTCAAAGTCATGAACACTCTAGAATTTTTGGGCTAGGTTAATTTTACCAGTGAGAGATAGATTATATAAAAAAAAAACAGAAAATCACATAGTCAAAATTATATATATTTATTTGCATTGTGCACAGAGAAATAAGTATTTGATCCCCTACCAACCATTAAGAGTTCAGCCTCCTCCAGACCAGTTACACGCTCCAAATCAACTTGGTGCCTGCATTAAAGACAGCTGTCTTACATGGTCACTTGTATAAAAGACTCCTGTCCACAGACTCAATTAATCAGTCTGACTCTAACCTCTACAACATGGGCAAGACCAAAGAGCTTTCTAAGGATGTCAGGGACAAGATCATAGACCTGCACAAGGCTGGAATGGGCTACAAAACCATAAGTAAGACGCTGGGTGCGAAGGAGACAACTGTTGGTGCAATAGTAAGAAAATGGAAGACATACAAAATGACTGTCAATCGACAATCGATCTGGGGCTCCATGCAAAATCTCACCTCGTGGGGTATCCTTGATCCTGAGGAAGGTGAAAGCTCAGCCGAAAACAACACGGGGGGATCTTGTTAATGATCACAAGGCAGCTGGGACCACAGTCACCAAGAAAACCATTGGTAACACATTACGCCGTAATGGATTCAAATCCTGCAGTGCCCGCAAGGTCCCCCTGCTCAAGAAGGCACATGTACAGGCCCATCTGAAGTTTGCAAATGAACATCTGGATGATTCTGAGAGTGATTGGGAGAAGGTGCTGTGGTCAGATGAGACTAAAATTTAGCTCTTTGGCATTAGCTCAACTCGCCGTTTTTGGAGGAAGAGAAATGCTGCCTATGACCCCACTGTCAAGCATGGAGGTGGAAACATTATGTTTTGGGGGTGTTTCTCTGCTAAGGGCACAGGACTTCTTCACCGCATCAATGGGGGAATGGATGGAGCCATGTACCGTCAAATCCTGAGTGACAACCTCCTTCCCTCCACCAGGACATAAAAAATGGCTCGTGGCTGGGTCTTCCAGCACGACAATTACCCGAAACATACAGCCAAGGCAACAAAGGAGTGGCTCAAAAAGAAGCACATTAAGGTCATGGAGTGGCCCAGCCAGTCTCCAGACCTTAATCCCATCGAAAACTTATGGAGGGAGCTGAAGATCCGAGTTGCCAAGCGACAGCCTCGAAATCTTAATGATTTACAGATGATCTGCAAAGAGGAGTGGGCCAAAATTCCATCTAACATGTGTGCAAACCTCATCATCAACTACTAAAAATGTCTGACTGCTGCGCTTTCCAACAAGGGTTTTGCCACCAAGTATTAAGTCTTGTTTGCCAAAGGGATCAAATACTTATTTCTCTGTGCACAATGCAAATAAATATATATAATTTTGACAATGTGATTTTTTTTTTTTTTTTTTTTATATAATCTATCTCTCACTGGTAAAATTAACCTAGCCTAAAAATTCTAGACTGTTCATGTCTTTGACAACATACAAAATTAGCAAGGGATCAAATACTTATTTCCTTCACTGTATACATTATTTATAAGTACAAATCAAACTTCAATATTCAGTGTCTATTTGTTTTTCAGGTACATAACCGTCCCGAATTGTGGGACACCTCCAGTGCAGGGTATAGTGAGTGCAACACACGGGATCAAGGCTGGACCTATGTGTGTCGAGGTCTATACCCAGACTGGGATGGAATGTTTGAAAGAGAGCAGGTTGTGATCTGCACCTGATTCCGCAACGAAAAATCCACAGTATTTTACCTAACATTTTAGCCAAATCCGCAACGGAATCCGCAACGCGGATTATGTGCAGCATTGATGCGAACAGTTTCTACAGCAATTCCGCCACGTCTGAACATGCCCTTACTAGTACGCTATGCAAGATCTGTGTGGTAAACTAGTAAAAAAACACATTACATCTCAACAAGTATCAACCTTTTAAAGTATATTTCCAGTTATTTGTTCAGTTTCTGGTAGAGATGTATTTTTTTCTTTTATTTGCATGAGTATGTTCTACCAGTTTTTTATGGAAACCCGCAAAGTAAGGGCTCATTCAGACGAGTGTAATTCTTGTCCATGTGCTGTGCGTTGAAATAACGCACAGCACACGGACCCATTGATTTCAATGGGGCTATTCACACGTATGAGGTTTTCATGCAGCAAGTGTCCGTTGCGTAAAACTCACTGCATGTCCTATATTGGTGCGTTTTTACGCACCTAGTCGCAATGGGTGTGTGAAAACCACAGACAGCACACGGACACACATCCGTGTGCTGTCCAAGTTTCATGCATCAATTCCATTGAAAAAAAAGTGCTTGCAAGTGCGTAAAAAACACATGCCACATGCAAAGCACACTGATGCAAAAACACAGATTTACGCATGTTTTTTACGCGCGTAAATCTGTCACGCTTGTTTGAATGTAGCCTAAATCTGTGCGCTGCGTTTTGCATCAGTGTGCTTTGCGTGTGGCATGTGTTTTTCACGCACTCGCAAGCACTTTTTTTTTCAATGTAATTGATGTGTAAAGCATGGACGCAACACAGATGTGCATCCATGTGCTGTCCGTGGTTTTCACGTACCCATTAACTTTAACCCCTTCCCGACCACCCCACGTAGATTAACGGGCTACAGCACTGGTCCTTGTGCCTGCAGCCCGTTAATCTACGTGTGCTCCTAACAGAGCACACAGGTGCTCCCCGCAGCCCTGCATCTCCCAGTACAGGCTGCTACTAGCAGCCCTAGTACTGGGGGAAAACATCGGATCGGATCACAGCGGTGATCCGAACCGATTAACCCCTTAAATGCGGCAGTCAATAGCGACCGCCGCATTTAAGTTGTTACAACAATGTCGGCATCCCGCTACGCGATTGCGGTGGCCGATTGTTGCTATGGTAACCGGGAGCCTAACAAAGGCTTCCGTTCTGTCATCTATAGAAGGCGATTTTGTCCTGCCAGAGTCAGGACCTAATATGCCCCCTGTCAGTGTGAAACTGACAGGTATAATACACTGCAATACATAAGTATTGCAGGGTATCATACCAACGAACCAACAATTGGATCTTCACGTCTCTAGTGGGACTAAAAAAAAAAAAGTAAGTAAAAAAAAAGTTCCAAAAAATGTACAAGTGTAAAAAAGTAACATTTCAAAATACTAAAATAAAAATAAAAAAAATAAAAATCGCCTTTTCCCTTATAAAGTCCTTTTTATTTTAGAAAATAAAATAAACAAGCATAATTGGTATCGCCGCGTCCGTAACAGCCTGAACTACAAAAATATAATGTAATTTATCCCGCACAGTGACCGCCATAAAAAAAATAAAAAAACTATACCAAAGTCGCTATTTTTTGTCACTTCAGCTCCCAAAAAGTTGAATAAATAGGGATCAAAAAGTCGCATGCACTCAAAAATGGTACCAATAAAAACTACAATTTGTTCCACAAAAAACAATCCCTCACACAGCTTTCTTGATGGAAAAATAAAAAAGTTGTGGCTCTTAGAATATGGCGACACAAAAACAAAATATTTTTTTTAAAACCGTGATTTTATCGTGCAAACACCGTAAAATATAAAAAAAACTAAATACATATGGTATCGCCGTAATCGCATCGTCCCACAGAATAAATTAAATTTGTCGTTTATAGCGCACGGTGAACACCGTAAAAAAAAAAAGAATAAAAAACAATATAAGTTTTCACCTAAAATATATTCTAATAAAAAGGAGGCCCCAAAATCCACTAGATGCTCCTTTGCTTCTGAGGCTGGTGTTTCGGTCCATTAGGACACTAGAGCCACATGTGAGATATTTCTAAAAACTGCACAATCTGGGCAATAAATATTTTGTTGTGTTTTTCTCTGGTAAAACCTTCTGTGTTACAGAAAAAAAATGGATTTAAATGGATTTTCTGACAAAAAAAAAAAGAAATGTGTACATTTCCCCTCTACTTTGCTTTATTTCCTGTGAAACACCTAAAGGTTTAAGAAACATTCTAAATTCTAAATTCTGTTTTGAAAACTTTGAGGGTGCAGTTTTTAAAATTGGGTTTCTGATATATAAGGCCCTCAAAGCCACTTCAGAACTTAACTGGTACCTATAAAAACAGGTTTTGGAAATTTTCTTGAAAATTTGAGAAATTGCTGCTAAAGTTCTAAGCCTTGTAACGTCCTAGAAAAAAAAAGGATGTTCAAAAAACGATGCCAACATAAAGTAGACATATGGGAAATGTTAATTAGTAACTATTTTGTGTGGTATTGCTATCTGTTTTACAAGCAGATACATTTAAATTTAGAAAAATGTTTGGTGTTTTTCACAAACAAATTCTGAACTTATTGATCAAATTTTTCCACTAACATAAAGTACAGTATGTTACGAGAAAACAATCTCAGAATCGCTTGGATAGGTATAAGCATTCCCATGTTATTACCACTTAAAGTGACACGTCAGATTTGAAAAAATCGGCTGCGTCCACAAGGCTAAAACAGGCTCAGTCCCGAAGGGGTTAATGGGCGGCTAGTGCCGTGAAAGCGCACTAATATAGGACATGCAGTGGGTTTCACATAACGGACACTCGCTGCGTGAAAACTCACAAATGTGTGAATAGCCTCATTGAAATCAATGGGGCCGTGTTCTGTGAGTTGTTTCAGCGCACAGCACACGGACGAGATTCCCGCTCGTGTGAATGAGCCCTAGAGTTTGCATTGTTTCTTGGGTGTATATCTGCTATCATGTGGACAGGGTTAAACTGGCCTTGTAGAGTATCAGAGTAATATCGGATCCTCTGGTGGATTCAGGTTCTGACACAATAATGGACCAACAGAGGACAACTCCATTTGAAGCTTATTTGAAACCCCCTTTATCTGATACTAGGTACAATTTTTATTATTGATATGATTTTTGATCATCATTATTTAGGACATAATTAAAAGTGGAGGGTCATATGTCCTGTTCAGATTGACGGTCGGCTCAAGGAACGCCGAACAAACACTGCATGTGGCCAGTCCTACTTCATTGACAGTGTGTCATCTTCTTGTCTGCTTGACTATGTTAGTATTATACAGAAGATTGTCAGAGTGGTAGAGGTGGACATACTGCCGGAGTAGCTGCTTTAGTTGCACAGTGGCCGTAGAGGAGAGATAAACCAGACAGCAGAAGCTGGATGTTTAGGGAGGGGAGGATGTCATAATTAGAAAACCTTGCATGCTTTTGTACAGCGGCCCAAATTATAGCACCCACTGTATCCCTTTATAAATGACACTTTATCACATAATCACTTTAATCAATCGATGTAAATTGGGAGTAGTAATGACTATATTCCAATAGGAGTTGCGTTGTCATTAATGAAGTCACCATCTGAAGCTGTGTGTTTATCTTGAAATAGTTCATCAAATCCTAATACCCTTTACCTTAGTGTTAGTCTCCGCACTCTGTCACATGAAACATGTTCATGACAAGGTCACTAAGTGATAAGCTATAAATGTCTATTTGATAATAAAATTGCGCAGATATTTCGAGCACAGTTTATTAAAGTACACTACAGAATATGCAATGTTGAGAAATGTCAAGAATGCACTGGATTCCATATTCCTCCGTTCTGGCATCTGGTTCCATAATTATAGCTGTAACTTTGTCCTTGCCAGTTATGATAGAGGACAGTTGGTCATGGGATCCAAATGTTATAACTTCCAACTAAAGGTTAAATTGTTCTTGTTAAGTAGCATCTTATAAGTTTGGCTTATGCAATGTCTGGAAAAGGATGTGGAGAAAGATAAAATGATAGAATCCATCTGTCCAATGTAATTTTTAAAATTCTAAGAAATGGCGTTTCCAGATCGTTTGTAAGCTTATACAGCTACGCGTTTAGCATTTTCTACTTTCCTTCTTCATCGTCTATTTTGATATCATCCCGAAATATTAAGAAATGTACCTAAACAAGCATTTCACTTTAATATTTATCATGTGTCAGTTTTGCGCGCATAAACAATGCAGCATACTTCTTGAGTTGCAGTTCCGTGTGACATCCGTGTACGGTGCGCGTCTGCGTTTTTTACATGCGTATGTCATCCGTATGTCACGCGTTTTCTACGTCAGCAGAAAAAAACTGATGGATGTGGTTTTTTTTTCCTCATATCTTTAGCAACTGTTGCTTGAATCACGGACAGCACGCGGATAACATCCGGGTTCTGTCTGTTTTTTTCAACGGTCCATTGAATTCAATGGCCTGCGTGGTGCACAACAACGCACAAAAATAGGACATGTAGTGAGTTTCACGCAACACATATTAATGTTACTCAAGTGTCCTGACAATGAATAGAGATCACTACCAGACAGGACGTGAGGTCTATTCAGAATCCTGACACTTCGGCAACGTTTGTGTGAGATTTACAGCAAGTCAAGTGTAATCTCGCGAGATTGCGCTGTAAACTGTCATTTAAAACGAGATTACGCTTGCCTTGCTGTAAATCTCACACAAACATTACCGAAGTGTCAGGATTCTGAATAGACATCCCGTCCTGGCTGGAGGTGATGTCTATTCACTGTCAGGGCACTTGAGTAACGTTAGTGTGTGTATGTGGCTGCACATAGTGATCTAGTAAGATTACTGTGTGCTGTGTAAATGAATCGGAAGAAGTGTATGACGCTGATTGGTCAGCATCACACACTTCTCTCCACAATGCCCACTTGGTCAAAAAGTAAAAACACGGCCAGTTGTCTATTAAGAAAGTCATTAGCATAAAGCTAATATAGGTCATAACTCCGTTAAAAATGATAGTTTTTCGTAATCTACATTACGGCGCTGATCACATTATGTAGAAGAAAGGGCACTTATAATGTGGTGACAGAGCCTCTTTAAATGTTTCGAGCTCTTTTACCGACCAATGATATGAAATCTTACTGGAAAAAAATGTGGGCCTTATAAATCTCTATGGGTGCCTTATTACGGCACTGTACGAGTCACAATACAGCTATATGCATGAATTCTAAGGAGTGATAGCAATGAGTCGAAGATTTCCCACTTTTGAACTACTGGACAAATATTCTTTAACCCCTTCCCGACATTTGCCGTACATGTACGTCATGGAAAGCATTGACTTTCCGCATCTTGCCGTACATGTACGCCGAATGTTTGGGACCGGCTCAGAAGCTGAGCCGGTGCCATCATCACCGGATCTCAGCTGTATCTTACAGCTGACATCCGGCTGTAACGGCGGGGACCGAAATTAGCTTCGATCCCTGCCATTAACCCCTTAAGTGCAGCGCTCAAACGCGATCGCTGCACGTAAGGTGTTTGCAGCTCATCGGAACCCCAGTAATGAAATTGCCGGGGTTCCGGTGGCTGCAATGGCAACCGGAGGCCTAATACTGGCCTCCCGGTCTGCCTAGCACCGAAGCCGGTCAAGATCCGCCCGGCGGCGGAGTCTGATCGGCTTCCGTAGCTGCCGGCAAGATGGTGCCGGGTCAGGAGCTGATCCGGCGTCATCAGCGGTGGAAGTCAGCTGTACTGTACAGCTGACATCCACATGTAACGGCAGGAACCGGAGCTAGCTCCGATCCCTGCCATTAACCCCTTCGATGCAGCAATCGAAAGCGATTGCTGCATCGTAGCGGTTACTAGCAGATCGCCAGCCCTGACAGGCAATCAGGACTGGCGACTGCTGTTATGGCAACAGGAGACACAATGGTCTCCTGCTCTGCCATTACGGAAGCCGATTTAGGCCCCGCCGGGAGGCGAAGCCTAATCGGCTTGCTGTCAGTGAATGACTGACAGATCTAATACATTGCACTACATAGGTAGTGCAATGTATTAGAAAAAAAAAAATCTGACCGTTAGACCTTCAAGTCCCCTAGTGGGACTTGAGAAAAAGTGTAAAAAAAGTATAAAAAAGTGTAAAAAAAAAGTGCAAAAAATAAAAGTTTGAAAACAATAAAAGTTTCAAGTAATGAAATAAAACACAATCCCCCTTTTACACTTATCAAGTCCTTTATTATTGAAAAATAATAATAAACCATATGTATTTGGTATCGCCGCGACCGTAACGACCGGAGATATCAAAATATTATATTATTTATTGTCACTTCTGGGGACATTTAGTGAACAGCGTAAAAAAAAAACGTAAAAAACGTTACCAGAGTTTCTGTTTTTTGGTCACTTTGCCCTACAAATGTTAGAATAAAAAGTGATCAAAAAGTTGCACGTATCCAAAAATGGTACCTATAAAAACTATAGCTCGTCTCGCAAAAAACAAGCCCTCATACAGCTGCGTCGACAAAAAAATTAAAAAGTTATGGTTCTCACAACTTGGCGACAGAAAAATTACATTCTTTTTACAAAAGTTACTTTATTGTGCAAAAAGTTGTAAAACATAAAAAAGTGCTATAAATTTGGTATCGCCGGAATCGTACTGACCCACAGAATAAAGTTAACATGTAATTTATAATGCGTGGTGAACGCTGTATAAAAAAAAACGAAAAAAGCTGTGCCAGAATTGCGTTTTTTTGTTTACCTGGCATCCCAAAAAATAGGATAAAAGGTGATCAAAAAGTTGCATGTACCCCAAAATGGTACCAATAATAACTACAGCTCGTCCCGCAACAAACCAGCCCTCATACCGCTACGTCTATGAAAAATAAAATTAGTTATGGCTCCAATAAGTCAGGAAATAAAAAAATATGCAGTTGTGCCCGAGGGGAACATTTCTTCTGTTTGAAGAGGCGATTTATCAAGGACCTAAAATTAGGGAACCAGGAAAGGGAGGGCCCAAACATATCCGCTGGAAGCGACGGTGCCCGTATTATACCAGGAACACTTTCCCAGCAAAATTCCCCAAACTGCAAAGGCGCGGAATGTGCACCAAAAGGGGGATAAGAAAGGACGCCATTTATCAGTGCGACACTGGCCTGTGCGGAAAGGATTGCTTTACAGCGTAACACACATCTATGGATCATTTTATTGTTTTTTTTTACCCCATTATTATACCACCTGACTATGCCCCTTATATACTCCGCCCCGCTTACATATGCCCTACATTATAAACGGAACCACCAGTAAGACTCCAAACAAAACTACTACCAAGCAAAATCCACGCTCCAAAAGCCAAATGGCATTTCCTCCCATCTGAACCCTACAGCGTGCCCAAACAGCAGTTTCCTTCCACATATATGGCACCGTCATACCCGGGAGAACCCTTTTAGCAATTTTTGGGGTGTGTGTCTCCAGTGGCATAAGCTGGGCACGACATATTTGCCACTGAATGGCATATCTAGGGAAAAATATAAATTTTGAATTTGCACCATCCACAGCGCATTTATTAATGGAAAAGACCTGTGGGGTGAAAATGCTCACTACACCCCTTAATAAATGCCTTGAGGGGTGCAGTTTCCAAATCGGGTCACTTCTCAGGGGTTTATTTTTATTATTTCACATCAGAGCCTCTGCAGTTGTGAACCAATACTTTGTAAATCGCCAAATTAGGCCTCAATTTGACATGGTACGCTTTCACTCCTGAGCCTGGTCGACTTTCCAGGCAAGAGATTAGGGCCACATGTAGGGTGTTTCTAAAACCAGGAAACCCAGCATAATAATTAGAGGGCTGTCTTGTTATGGTGGCACAAGCTGGGCACCACATATTAGCATATCTACGGAAAAAAAATCCCATTTTCACTCTGCAACATCGAGTGCACACCAATTTCTGCCAATCACCTGCAGGGTTAAAATGCTTACTACACCCCTAGGTAAATGCATTGAGGAGTGTAGTTTCCAAAATGGGGTCACTTCTGGGGGGTTTCCACTGTTTTGGGCCCACAGGCGCCTAGAAACCAATCCAGCAACATCTGCACTCCAAATGGCGGTCCTTCCCTTCTGAGCCCTGCCGTGTGCCCAAACAGCAGTTTATGACCACATATGGGGTATTGCCGTACTCGGGAGAAATTGCTTTACAAATGTTGGGTTCTTTTTTTTCCTTTATTTGTTGCGAAAATGAAAAAATTTGAGCTAAAGCTACGACTTATTGATGAAAAAGGATTGTTTTTATTTTCACTGCCCAATTCTAATAAATTCTATGAAACATCTGTGGGGTCAAAATGCTCACTACACCCCTAGATGAATTCCTCAAGAGGTGTAGTTTCCTAAATGGAGTCACTTTTTGGGCGTTTTCATTGTTTTTTTCCCCTCAGGGGCTTTGCAAATGTGACATGGCCTCCGAAAACCATTCCTGCTTAATGTGATCTCCAAAAGCCAAATAGCGCTCTTTCCCTTCTAAGCCACGCCGTGTCTTCAAACAGCCGTTTATTACCACATGTGGGGTATTGTTTTACTCGGGAGAAATTGCTTTACAAATTTTGTGGTGCTTTTTCTCCTTCAGTCCTTGTGGAAATGAGAAAAAATAAGCTAAACTTACATTTTCTTTGAAAAAATGTAGATTTTTATTTTCAGGGCCTACTTCCAATAATTTCTGCAAAAAAACTGTGGGGTAAAATCGCTCACTATACCCCTAGATAATTTCCTCAATGGGTTTAGTCTCCAAAATGGGGTCTCTTGTGGGGGGTTTCCACTGTTTTGTCTCCTCAGGGACTTCGTAAATGTGACATGGCCTCCGCAAACCATTCCTGCTCAATGTGATCTCCAAAAGCCAAATGGCACTCCATCCCTTCTAAGCCCTGCCGTGTGTTCAAACAGCCGGTTATTGCCACATGTGGGGTATTGTTTTACTCGGGAGAAATTGCTTTACAAATTTTGCGGTGCTTTTTCTCCTTCAGTCCTTGTGGAAATGAGAAAAAATTAGCTAAACCTACATTTTCTTTGAAAAAATTTAGATTGTCATTTTCAGGGCCTACTTCCAATAATTTATGCAAAAAACCTGTTTGGTCAAAACGCTCACTATACCCCTAGATAATTTCCTCAATGGGTGTAGTTTCCAAAATGGGGTCACTTGTGGGGGGTTTCCACTGTTTTGTCCCCTCAGGGGCTTTGTAAATGTGACATGGCCTCCGCAAACCATTCCTGCTAAACTTGAGCTCCAAAAGCCAAATAGCGCTCTTTCCCTTCTCAGCCACGCCGTGTCTCCAAACAACCGTTTATTACCACATGTGGGGTATTGTTTTACTCGGGAGATATTGCTTTACAAATTTTACGGTGCTTTTTCTCCTTTAGTCCTTGTGGAAATGAGAAAAAAAAATCGCTAAACCTACATTTTCTTTGAAAAAATGTTGATTTTAATTTTCATGGTCTACTTCCAATAATTTCTGTAAAAAAACCTATGCGGTAAAAATGCTCACTGTACCCCTAGATAATTTCCTTGAGGTGTGTAGTTTCCCAGATGGGGTCACTTTTGGTGGATTTTGACTGTTTTGGCACCGCAAGAGCCCTTCAAACCTGACATGGTGCCTAAAATTTATTCTAACAAAAATAAGGCCCCAAAATCCACTAGGTATTCCTTTGCTTCTGAGGCCGGTGCTTCAGTCCAGTAGCACGCTATGTCCACATGTGGGATATTTCCTAAAACTGCAGAAACTGGGCAACAAATATTGAGTTGCATTTCTCTGGTAAAACCTTCTGTGTTTTAAAAAAAATTGTATTAAAAATTTATTTCTGCAAAAAAATATGAAATTTGTAAATTTCACCTCTACTTTGCTTTAATTCCTGTGAAATGTGTAAAGGGTTAAGACATTTTCTAAATGCTGTTTTGAATACTTTGAGGGGTGAAGTTTTTAAAATGGGGTGACTTTTTGGGGGTTTCTAATATATAAGGCCCTAAAAGCCACTTCACAACTGAACTGGCCCCTGTAAAAATGGCCTTTTGACATTTTCTTGAAAATGTGAGAAATTGCTGCTAAAGTTCTAAGCCTTGTGATGTCATAGAAAAATAAAAGGATGTTCAAAAAACGATACCAATCTAAAGTAGACATATGGGGGATGTTAATTAGCAACAATTTTGTGTGTTATAACTGCCTGTATTACAAGCAGATACATTTAAATTGAGAAAAATGCTAATTTTTGCAATTTTTCGCTAAATTTTGGTGTTTTTCACAATTAAATACTGAACATATCGAGCAAATTTTGCCAGTATCTTAAAGTCCAATGTGTCTCGAGAAAACAATCTCAGAATCGCTTGGATAGGTGAAAGCATTCTGGAGTTATTACCACATAAAGTGACACATGTCAGATTTGAAAAATGAGGCTCGGTCAGGAAGGTCAAAAGTGGCTAAAGAGGGAAGGGGTTAAAAGGGAATTTTTACATTAGGGAAGTTTAGAATAAAGGGGGTTATGACAATCGTATTGCAATTTCTTGAAATGGCGTGTCATGATTAAATATGGAGTAACTTTTACGGTACTACAAGCTGAATGAATCTTATGAATATGTGAAGATTAATAAGAAAAAAATCAGTAGCCTCATATCCTACATTGCAACATATGAATGGAGTTTGTATGTTCATCCCGTTTGTATGGGGTATATATATATACATATATATATATATGTTGCAAACCCTGCACCGCCGGGCTTCTAACATGTTTGGGCCAAGCGACACAGGCCCTCTCATGCGCGGGGGCGTCGCTAACACTGGGGAGGGGGCACGGTGCTAGCAACAGCAACCCCCTCTTGCAGTAATTGCACCTGAGTCTATAGCACGCAGATACAAATACATGCATTAGCGCTGGGTAGCCGGGCACGTTCTGTGCCCGACCATTCAGCGCCTTACAATGACGCAAAAATGAGTTGTCCTGCCAATCAGCGCCTTTCAACAACGCTAGCAGCGCGATAACGTCATTGCGCTGCTTCCATGCTTGAAAGGCGCTGATTGACAGGGCAAGTTATTCTGCCCTGCCAATCAGCGCCTTTGAACGATGCGCCACTTGCGTCGTTCAGCTCCAGCAGACCTGCTCAGAAGAGAGCAGATCTGCATTGCCACCGGACAACACGGGAACGGGATCAGGGTGAGTATGTATTTTTATATTTTTTTCTACTAATACTGTGAGTGGCGTTATCTACAGTGGGGGGATGTGGGGCTCTATCTGTGGTGGGGGAGATGCGGGCCACTATATACAGGAGGAGTCTATATGTGGGGATGTGGGCCACTATATACAGTGGGGCTCTATATGTGGGGATGTGGACCACTATAAACAGTGGCGTCTATATGTGGGGATGTGGGCCACTATATACAGGGGGTCTATATGTGGGGATATTGGGCACTATCTACAGGGGGGTGTCTATATGTGGGGATGTGGGCCAATATATGCAGGGGGAGCTATATGTGGGACACTATATACAGGGGTGGGCTCTATGTAGAGCAATATCTATAGGGGAGCTATTTGTAGGGCACTATCTATAGGGGTGGGCTGTATGTGGGACACTATATACAGGGGTGGGTTACCTGTGGGGCATTAGCTACAGGGCGGCTATATGTAGAGCACTGTCTACAGGGGTGGGCTATAGGTGGGACATTATTTACAGGGGGAGCTATTTGTTGGGCACTATCTACAGTCGTGGGTTATATGTGGGACACTATATACAGGGGTGGGTTAACTGTGGGGCATTATCTACAGGTGGCTATATGTAGGGCACTGTCTACAGGGGTGGGCTATATGTGAGGCACTATCTACAGAGGTGGGCTATATGTGGAGAACTATCTATTGGAGAAGCTATATGAAGGGCAGCACGGTGGCTCAGTGGTTAGCAATATTGCCTCGCAGCTCTGGAGTCCATATGGGGGCACTGTCTACAGGGGCTTTTATGTAGGGCACTATCTACAGAGGCTCTATGGGGGTCACGGTCTACAGGGGGCTATGGGGCACTATCTAAAGGGGGCACTGTGTATGGTACTATTATAAGCAGGACACAGTGTATGGTACTATTATAATAAGGGACACAGTGTATGGCGCTGTTATAGTTAGAGGTGCAGTGTATGGTGCTTTATTATATTTAAAGGTGTTGAGAATTTTAACTTTGTTTATAGGTGCAGAAATGTTTTAAAAGTTAGAAGCTGAAAACATCTGAGAGGAAAACTGCAGAAATGGGTCGTTGTTGGGAGAAATCCATCATAGAGGTCTGGACCGGAGGGAGAAGATAATGATTAGAATCTGAGACGTCACCGGTGAGTCACTTAATGTAAATGTTTATTCTGCCTCTAATCAGTACTATAGTCACTGTATGATCTGCAGCGAGATGATAGGTGGTATGATTTTTTTGTGAAACAGCATCTCCCAGCATATCCTTACCATTGTTTGGGCCATACTGGGAGCTGTAGTTTTACGCCGTACAAACCTATACGGCAGGGGTTGCACTAAATTGAGCTGTATTTTTTCTGGTACTGTATATATGTACTGATTATATACAAAATGTCTCATGGGACTATAATGTCATATGGGTTGAGCTGCCAGCAAGTGCAACAATTCGCAGCTCCCCAATAGTAGAAATAGAAACTCCAAAAATCATATACTAAATACACGAGAACAAGGAGTCGAAACTATTATAGTAAGAAGCACAAATTATCAAAAAATACAAATTTTATTGGAACGTACAGAAATACATAATTAAAAACAGACTACAAACCCAAAGACTGTATATCTCTGAAATAGGAGACAGTATGGAGCCACACAGTTACTTGGATTAGTACAATTTGTATGTGTCACATATAAACAGGAAAATTTCCCAAAAAAAGGGTTACCAGAAAGATGTCATATATTTTACAAAAAAGTCTCTAGAACCCAGTGGTAAAGCTAACGGAACACTTATGTCCAGACAATAAGTCTACAAATTCCCAGTATACTACATCTCTGTGAATGCTGCTCGGGAAATATAGAGGTAGTGATTTATTTCCAGTAATAAGTAGTCTAAACACACTCAGTACTAAAAATAATTAGTTCAGAACAGGAACCAGTAATAAAGATAAAGATAACCTAATTCAGACAAATGTCTAAGTATACAGGTAACTGGTAACAATACGACAAGAACAGTATAATAGTCTTTAGTGAAAAAAGACCAGCAAGTACTAACCCATGTAGCTCTTCAGTTATAACAGCTCCCAAGTGTGGAGAGAAACCCCAACGCGCGTTTCGCGTAGATTGCTTTTTCAAGGGGTGTTCTGAGTTGTACAAATTAGACCTCTTACATACGATAGGTCGAGAAGTCAGCTGGTTTGTCAGGCCAATGGGAGCCTGAACTTTAGCTCTCATCGTGCGTGCCGAGATGAGTCACCACACAATCACAACCCCGAGCCGCCGGGACCCGACCACGCATGCGCGGCTCCGGAAACCGCGCACGCGCAGAAAGGCACAGCCAGCCACAGGAGCAAGGACCGCGGGCGACACACTCGACACGCATAGACGAGAACCAAAGCAGGAAACAGGGAACAATGGCAGATCTCACTAATTATCTAGAGAAAGATGTTTAAAGAATCTATTAGTTTTCCTCTTTGGAATATAGGCTGGTTTCAAGAGAAAAAAACAGAGGTATCATCCATCACATATATACAAAGGCTATTTATCGTGAAGTGAAAGAATTCTCCTCCTGATTGTATAAAGAAAGACCAGCGCATATGAATGTAGGATACTCTAATAAAAAATCAAATACAAGGTACTACCAAATTATAAGTAATACTAGATAATCTGTATGACAAATAATAAAAGGTGACAAAAAAATTATAATAAGATGCTGAGTAGTTCAACAGTACTAAGATGCTGAAATAAACAGCAATATGCTTAAACTATAGTATGGGTTCTGTAACTCACTCTTGTGATAGTTTATCTATCATTTTCATATTTTTATAAAGTTTATATCACTTGTTTATATTTATATTAATATTATTATATTATTATGATATTTCACTGTTCTGTTGGATGTCCGGGTGGAATGCACACTTGGATTAATTTTTCCTCGTTGGCATTTTCCCTGAACATCCAACAATAATATTGTTGCTCACCTTATTATTGCTGTTTATTTCAGCATCTTAGTACTGTTGAACTACTCAGCATCTTATTATAATTTTTTTGTCACCTTTTATTATTTGTCATACAGATTATCTAGTATTACTTATAATTTGGTAGTACCTTGTATTTGATTTTTTATTAGAGTATCCTACATTCATATGCGCTGGTCTTTCTTTATACAATCAGGAGGAGAATTCTTTCACTTCACGATAAATAGCCTTTGTATATATGTGATGGATGATACCTCTGTTTTTTTCTCTTGAAACCAGCCTATATTCCAAAGAGGAAAACTAATAGATTCTTTAAACATCTTTCTCTAGATAATTAGTGAGATCTGCCATTGTTCCCTGTTTCCTGCTTTGGTTCTCGTCTATGCGTGTCGAGTGTGTCGCCCGCGGTCCTTGCTCCTGTGGCTGGCTGTGCCTTTCTGCGCGTGCGCGGTTTCCGGAGCCGCGCATGCGTGGTCGGGTCCCGGCGGCTCGGGGTTGTGATTGTGTGGTGACTCATCTCGGCACGCACGATGAGAGCTAAAGTTCAGGCTCCCATTGGCCTGACAAACCAGCTGACTTCTCGACCTATCGTATGTAAGAGGTCTAATTTGTACAACTCAGAACACCCCTTGAAAAAGCAATCTACGCGAAACGCGCGTTGGGGTTTCTCTCCACACTTGGGAGCTGTTATAACTGAAGAGCTACATGGGTTAGTACTTGCTGGTCTTTTTTCACTAAAGACTATTATACTGTTCTTGTCGTATTGTTACCAGTTACCTGTATACTTAGACATTTGTCTGAATTAGGTTATCTTCATCTTTATTACTGGTTCCTGTTCTGAACTAATTATTTTTAGTACTGAGTGTGTTTAGACTACTTATTACTGGAAATAAATCACTACCTCTATATTTCCCGAGCAGCATTCACAGAGATGTAGTATACTGGGAATTTGTAGACTTATTGTCTGGACATAAGTGTTCCGTTAGCTTTACCACTGGGTTCTAGAGACTTTTTTGTAAAATATATGACATCTTTCTGGTAACCCTTTTTTTGGGAAATTTTCCTGTTCATATGTGACACATACAAATTGTACTAATCCAAGTAACTGTGTGGCTCCATACTGTCTCCTATTTCAGAGATATACAGTCTTTGGGTTTGTAGTCTGTTTTTAATTATGTATTTCTGTACGTTCCAATAAAATTTGTATTTTTTGATAATTTGTGCTTCTTACTATAATAGTTTCGACTCCTTGTTCTCGTGTATTTAATATATGTACTGATCTTGGTTCTGATGCTGTATTTAAGTACTGAGCTATGTTCTGGTGCTTTATATATATATATATGTATAAGCTTGGTTCTGGTGCTGTATATATGTATGAGCATGGTTCTAGGAATGAATATACATACTGAGCTTGGTTCTGGTGCTGCATTTATGTACTGAACATGGTTCTGGGGATGTATATATGTACTGAGCTTGGTTCTGGTGCTGTATTTATGTACTGAGCTTGGTTCTGGGTATACATACATGCACTGAGCTTTGTTCTGGTGCTGTATTTATGTACTGAGCTTGGTTCTGGGGCTGTATTTATGTACTGATCTTTCTTCTGGTATTGTATATATGTATAAGCTTTGTTCTGGTGCTGTATATATGTACTGATCTTGGTTCTGGTGCTGTATATATGTCAGAGCTTGGTTCTAGTGCTGTATTTATGTACTGAGCTTGGTTGTGGTACTGTATATATGTATGAGCTTGGTTCTGGAGCTGTAATTATATACAGTGAAGGAAATAAGTATTTGATCCCTTGCTGATTTTGTAAGTTTGCCCACTGTCAAAGACATGAACAGTCTAGAATTTTTAGGCTAGGTTAATTTTACCAGTGAGAGATAGATTATATAAAAAAAAAAAAAAAAAAAATCACATTGTCAAAATTATATATATTTATTTGCATTGTGCACAGAGAAATAAGTATTTGATCCCTTTGGCAAACAAGACTTAATACTTGGTGGCAAAACCCTTGTTGGCAAGCACAGCAGTCAGACATTTTTAGTAGTTGATGATGAGGTTTGCACACATGTTAGATGGCATTTTGGCCCACTCCTCTTTGCAGATCATCTGTAAATCATTAGGATTTCGAGGCTGTCGCTTGGCAACTCGGATCTTCAGCTCCCTCCATAAGTTTTCGATGGGATTAAGGTCTGGAGACTGGCTAGGCCACTCCATGACCTTAATGTGCTTCTTTTTGAGCCACTCCTTTGTTGCCTTGGCTGTATGTTTCGGGTAATTGTCGTGCTGGAAGACAAAGCCACGAGCCATTTTTAATGTCCTGGTGGAGGGAAGGAGGTTGTCACTCAGGATTTGATGGTACATGGCTCCATCCATTCCCCCATTGATGAGGTGAAGTAGTCCTGTGCCCTTAGCAGAGAAACACCCCCAAAACATAATGTTTCCACCTCCATGCTTGACAGTGGGGACGGTGTTCTTTGGGTCATAGGCAGCATTTCTCTTCCTCCAAAAACGGCGAGTTGAGTTAATGCCAAAGAGCTCAATTTTAGTCTCATCTGACCACAGCACCTTCTCCCAATCACTCTCAGAATCATCCAGATGTTCATTTGCAAACTTTAGACGGGCCTGTACATGTGCCTTCTTGAGCAGGGGGACCTTGCGGGCACTGCAGGATTTTAATCCATTACGGCGTAATGTGTTACCAATGGTTTTCTTGGTGACTGTGGTCCCAGCTGCCTTGAGATCATTAACAAGTTCCCCCGTGTAGTTTTCGGCTGAGCTCTCATCTTCCTCAGGATCAAGGATACCCCACGAGGTGAGATTTTGCATGGAGTCCCAGATCGATGTCGATTGACAGTCATTTTGTATGTCTTCCATTTTCTTACTATTGCACCAACAGTTGTCTCCTTCTCACCCAGCATCTTACTTATGGTTTTGTAGCCCATTCCAGCCTTGTGCAGGTCTATAATCTTGTCCCTGACATCCTTAGAAAGCTCTTTGGTCTTGCCCATGTTGTGGAGGTTAGAGTCAGACTGATTAATTGAGTCTGTGGACAGGAGTCTTTTATACAGGTGACCATGTAAGACAGCTGTCTTTAATGCAGGCACCAAGTTGATTAGGAGCGTGTAACTTGTCTGGAGGAGGCTGAACTCTTAATGGTTGGTAGGGGATCAAATACTTATTTCTCTGTGCACAATGCAAATAAATATATATAATTTTGACAATGATTTTCTTTTTTTTTTAATATAATCTATCTCTCACTGGTAAAATTAACCTAGCCTAAAAATTCTAGACTGTTCATGACTTTGACAGTGGGCAAACTTACAAAATCAGCAAGGGATCAAATACTTATTTCCTCCACTGTAGGATATATTTCTAATAACAAAATTACAAGGCAGATGGAATTGTTCTCAGTTCATTGTATATTTCATGGGAACCTGTCTGGTATTTTTTTTTTTTTAATCAGTTCAAGTTTATTAAACAAACAACCACATTGTTACAGGTCATCATACAATCTTAATTGCTTTTAAATCAGAGCCTCAAAGACCCCAAAAATGTATCCCATCAAAAGAGATCAACCTATCCCCAACTCCCTCCTCCCAAACACCCCCCCCCCCCGCAAACCCTCAGCCGTCCTTCTTGCCAAAGGCTTCCATATAATATCTCCTTCTCCATAATCCAGTTCCTCACCTCCCTCCAGCCCCTCACGTGCATACCCCAGTCATACCAACCGATCCAAAGATCACCAACCCCAGAAGAGAAGCCTCCCCTTTCCCCTTGTAGAACACCTCTACCCTTGCGGAAAAGCTGCATTGATGTTAAACTGGAACAAACGAGCGGAGTGCCAGGAGTTTCCGATGAAGCACAACCAGAGTGATCAATCCACCTAGCCCATTGTTTCTCAAATTTGTTACTGGACCCCCTCTTGGAATATATCCTATATTCCATAAAAATCTGGAAGTTGAGTGTAGCTATGATTTCTTGCTTTGAGGGTGGTTCCGCGTCCAACCAGTGCTTTGCTATACCGTTCCTAACTTGATACAACATTTTAGCAATTGCCAAACATGTCATCCGATCCCCCTCCAAATCTCCCACATATCCCAGCAGCATTACCATGGGATCCAATGGAATCTGCACCTCAAACACTCGTCCCATTAACTCTGACATCTCTCTCCATAGTGTCCCCAAAATCCCGCAGGACCAAAACATGTGAAAAATGTCAGCCTTTTCTTCCGGACACCTAGGGCACCTGGCATCCGCTCACAATCCCATACATTTCAGAACCCAGGGGGTCCTATATACCCTATGTATCAGAAATAGTTGGGACCTCCTTTGCGCTACATTAATAGACAGAGTTCATGGTGACGCCAAGACAGCCTCCCAGTGATCCTTGGGAATAGGATCCACATCTCTTTCCCATTTTGCTTTAACAGGTGCCATAAGATCACCCAGATGTTCCAACAGTAACCTCCGATAGACCAACGAGATCAACCCTCTCGATGTAACTGCTTTTGCAATATGTTCCAACATTCCCATTGCATGTATCGTCAGGTCCACCCTGGTAGCTTGTTTCTGTACAGCATGACAAATCTGTAGATACTGATAGAACATGTGAGAATCCAGCTGAAACCCATCCCTTAGTTGCTAGAAGGATTTGAGGGTGTCCCCCTCGTACAACTGGCTCAGTCTAATAATGCCTCCTAGTTCCCACCCCTGCATCCCTTCCAATATGTACAATTTCCACAAATACGGATTCCGCCCAAGTGGAGTATATTTATTGCATTCCCCTATCCCCAGCAATTGCTTACACTGCAACTACACCTTATGTATGAGAAGCAGGGTGGGTCGATTACTCACTAAACTCTTATTACTGTGTGCTTCCAGTCAGGGGCGTAACTAGGAAAGACTGGGCCCCATAGCAAACATTTGACTGGGGCCCACCCTCCCCTGGGTGTCACACAACCCCACCCCCCTTGTAGATAGTGCCTTTTTTACAGCCCCCCCTGTAGATCACGCCATACAGTCCCCCCTGTAGATAACGCCATACAGCCCCCTCTGGCGTTATCTACAGGGGGGCTGTATGGCGCTATCTACAGCGGAACTGTATGGCGCTATCTACAGAGGGGGCTGTTTGGCGCTATCTACAGGGGGGCTGTATGGCGTTATCTACAGGGGTGCTGTATGGCGCTATCTACAGGGGGGCTGTATGGCGCTATCTACAGAGGGGCTGTATGGCGTTATCTACAGGGGGCTGTATGGCGCTATCTACAGGGGGGCTGTATGGCGCTATCTACAGAGGGGCTGTATGGTGTTATCTACAGGGGGGCTGTAAGGCGCTATCTACAGGGGGGGCTGTAAGGCGCTATCTACAGGGGGGACTGTATGGTGTTATCTACAGGGGTGGCTGTATGGCGCTATCTACAGGGGGCTGTATGGCGTTATCTACAGGGGGGCTGTATGGCGTTATCTACAGGGGGGCTGCATGGCGTTATTTACAGGGGGGCTGTATGGCATTATCTACAGGGGGCTGTATGGCGTTATCTACAGGGGGGCTGTATGGCGCTATCTAAAGGGGTGCTGTATGGCGTTATCTACAGGGGGGCTGTATGGTGTTATCTATAGGGGGCTGTATGGCGTTATCTACAGGGGGGCTGTATGGCGCTATCTACAGTGGGGGCTGTATGGCGTTATCTACAGAAGGGGCTGTATGGCGCTATCTACAGCGGGGGCTTTATGGCGCTATCTACAGGGGGGCTGTATGGCACTATATACAGGGGGGCTGTATGGCGCTATCTACAGGGGGGCTGTATGGCGCTATCTACAGAGGGGGCTGTATGGCGTTATCTACAGAGGGGGCTGTATGGCGCTATCTACAGAGGGGGCTGTATGGCGTTATCTACAGAGGGGGCTGTATGGCGTTATCTACAGGGGGCTGTATGGCGCTATCTACAGGGAGGCTGTATGGCGCTATCTACAAGGGGGATGCATGGCGTTATCTACAGGGGGGCTGTATGGCACTATCTACAGAGGGGGCTGTATGGCGCTATCTACAGAGGGGGCTGTATGGCGCTATCTACAGGGGGCTGTATGGCGTTATCTACAGGGGGGCTGTATGGCGCTATTTACATGGGGCTGTATGGCGCTATCTACAGGGGGGCTGTATGGCGCTATCTACAGTGGGGGCTGTATGGCGCTATCTACAGGGGGGCTGTATGGTGCTATCTACAGAGGGGGCTGTATGGCGCTATCTACAGGGGGGGCTGTATGGCGTTATCTACAGGGGGAGCTGTATGGCGCTATCTACAGGGGGGCTGTATGGCGTTATCTACAGGGGGGCTGTATGGCGTTATCTACAGGGGGGCTGTATGGCGTTATCTACAGGGGGCTGTATGGCGTTCCCTACAGGGGGGCTGTATGGCGTTATCTACAGGGGGATGTCTGTATGGCGTTCTCTACAGTGGGGGCGTTATGGCGTTATCTATGGGGGGCTGTATGGTGTTATCTACAGAGGGGGCTGTATGGCGTTATCTACAGGGGGCTGAATGGCGTTATCTACAGGGGGCTGTATGGCGTTATCTACAGGGGGGCTGTATGACGTTATCTACAGTGGGGGCTGTATGGCGTTATCTACAGTGGGGGCTGTATGGCGTTATCTACAGGGGGCTGTATGGGGTTATCTACAGGGGGGCTGTATGGCGTTATCTACAGGGGGGACTCTGTATGGCATTATCTACAGGGGGGACTCTGTATGGCGTTATCTACAGGGGGTACTCTGTATGGCGTTATCTACAGAGGGGCTGTATGGCGTTCCCTACAGGGGGGCCTGTAGGGAACTCCATACAGCCCCCCCTGTAGGGAACGCCATAGGGCCCCCCCTGTAGGGAACGCCATACAGCCCCCCTGTAGGGAACGCAATACAGCCCCCCCTGTAGGGAACGCAATACAGCCCCCCCTGTAGGGAACGCCATACAGCCCCCCTGTAGGGAATGCCATACAGCCCCCCCGGTAGGGAATGCCATACAGACCCCCCTGTAGGGAACACCATACAGCCCCCCCCCTGTAGGGAACGCCATACAGCCCCCCCTGTAGGGAATGCCATACAGCCCTCTCCTGTAGGGAACGCCATACAGCCCCCCCTGTAGAGAACGCCATACAGCCCCCCCTGTAGGGAACGCCATACAGCCCCCCTGTAGGGAACGCCATACAGTCCCCCCTGTAGGGAATGCCATACAGCCCCCCCTGTAGGGAACGCCATACAGCCCCCCCTGTAGGGAACGCCATACAGCCCCCCCTTGTAGGTAACGCCTTACAGCGTCCCCAACCCCCCAAAAAAATGCGACCTACAGTGTGAAAAGACAAGACATGTATCCCCTATCCACAGGAGATCCACAGGATAGGGGATACATGTGTGATCGCTGGCAGCGATAAGGAGAATGGGGGACCGAAAGTCCCCCGAAGTTCTCCATGACTAACCTCTAACTTCCGGCGTATGCGTAGCTCAATAAAAATGAAAGGTTCGCTGGTCACGCATGCGCACAAGCGCGACCGGCGCTCCATTCATTTCTACGGAGCTGCCAACACAGACCCCGGAAGTCCGAGGTTTGTGATGGAGAACTTCAGGGGACTTTCAGTCCCCCGTTCTCCCTATCGCTGCCAGCGATCACACATGTATCCCATATCCTGTGGATAGGGAATACATGTCTTTTGTTTAATGGCAGAGCGGGGAGATACCTCCCTGCTCTGCCGTAGTGTTCAGTGGCGTCCCGCTGTAGCAGCCATAGCGGCTGCTAGCGGAGCCTCCGGCCATGGTGGGGGCCCGTGCCGGCGGGCCCCGTAGCAGCCGCTACGGCTGCTACGGCGGTAGTTACGCCACTGCTTCCAGTCCTGCAAGTGGATTGTCCCCTCCCCCCAGATATGATAGAATATGTGCACTGGACCCCCATGTTTCCACCCGCTCCCACCCCCAAAAATGCTGGCACTGAGCAACCAAGTAATATACCCACACATTGGGTTGAGCCAGGCACCCCTCTTCCTTAGGCAATTGCAGCTTCTCCAGTTTGATTCTGAGCACTCCCCGCTTCCACACTAAAAAGGTTATGCAGCCTCCTAAACCAATATTTGGGGATCCACAGCAGGGAGTTATGAATGACGTACAACACTTGAGGCATAAGAATCATTTTGATCAAATTCGTCCTACCCAGAGCAGAGTGGGAGCTTGTTTCAAGCCTCCACTTTGGCCTTTATCTTTGGTAACTTTGGCACAACATTAAGGTACATATAATCCTGCACTTTCGCCGTCACCCGCACTCCTAGATATTTAAACTCAGTGACAACCGGTAGCGCAAATTCCCCATCCCCAGTCTGGATAACCCCCGGATCCATAATCGTAAGAGCAGATTTCGACCAATTTATTAGCAATCCAGAGTAATCCCCAAAGCGTTTAATCAGGGCCATAACTAACGGCAGGGTGTGCTCGGTATCTGCCATGAACAACAGCATATCATCTGATTATAATGCAATTCGCTCCTCCACCCCCCCATATCTCAACCCCTGTATGTCTTTATGTTGGCGGATCGCACATGCCAATGGTTCCACCGCTAGAGCAAATAACAACGGTGACAAGGGACAGCCCTGGCGTGTTCCCCTAGCCATTGCAAACCGATCAGAGAAGGCACCATTCACCCTTATCCTTGCAGTTGGGGCCACTTATAACAGCTTTATCCATTTTATAAAATTAGGACTGAACCCCATTTTATCCAGAACTGACCATAAATATCCCCACTCCACGCAATCGAACGCTTTAGCAGCATCTAATGAAAGATTGGCTCTTCCCATAGGATTATCCGGAAGCACCTGCAAATTCAAGAACAACTGTCTCAGGTTCACTGCCGTTGACTAAGATGGCATAAAGCCGACCTGGTCTCCATGTACCACCCCAGCCACTACTCTGGAAAGCCTAACTGCCAAAACCTTCGCCATAATTTTAATATCGGCCATCAATAGGGACACTGGTCTATAGGATTCCGGCAGCTGAATATCCTTACCCTCCTTAGGCAGAACCACTATGGTAGCTTCATACATTGAATCCGGGAGCTGTCCCTTATCAAAACTTTCCAGCAGAGTAGCCAGCAACTGAGGTGTCAGCTCCTCCCCATATTCCTTAAAAATCTCTACTGGATGACCATCCGGCCCTGGAGCCTTTTCGCTTGCTAGTATCCCTATGGCTGCCTGAAGTTCCTCCAGAGAAATAGGCTCCTCCAATTTTGTTATCTCCCAATCTGGAAATCTGGAAAGACAAACCTCCCCTAGATACTCCTCCAACTGTTGAGGTGTGTGCTCTGCTCTGGAGGCATATAAATCTGGGTAAAATTTCTGAAATACTTGTAATATCCTTCCTGTATCAGTCTCTGACCTGGTATGTATATAATGGTATGTATATAATTATTCTCCCTCTGGGCCTGTGCCATTTTGGCTAATAACCAATCTGTAGTTTCCCCTTCTTCATAATATTGGCGTTTCAGAAACATCCTCTTATCTGCCCTCTCCAATTGGTGCTGTTTTAACAACCTCTGTGCCTCCACCCAATTCCTCAAAGTATCCGGCGTATTATCCGCGATATGCAACCGTTCTGCCTCAACTTCAGCCAAAATGCATTGAACTTCCAGCACCGCTGCCCCTGCCCTGTCCTCCCCTCCGTCTCCACCTTTATTAACATAGGAGAATGGTCCGATAAAGCTCTTTGTAAGTACTCTATCTGGGCAATAAAGGGTACCGCTGTAGGCGAGCACAGTACCAAGTCAATCCTGGAGAGAGACTGATGAGAAGACTCACCCCCCTGGAATAAGTGGTGTGATAGGAATGAAAGCTATGTCCTATCCAGGCCCTATGTATCAAGGATGCAGAGTCCCTGGTCATATGCGTCTCCTGTAATCCAATCACCCGTGCCTCCTGTTGCTTGATAAATTCAAACACCGCATGACGTTTCCTGGATTCACGCAGGCCCCGAACATTCCAATGATCTCATCAACCCTCAACATAAACCAATACTTCTTACCCTGTAGCTTTAGTTGTGTATCTCTGACCGTCTGAGTCAAACTCCCCTCCCCTTCCCTACCCAACCCCTGTAACAACCCCAATAAACCTACCTCCCTCAAAGGGTCGGGGCAACAGATAATATCTGTCATAGCCCATGTCGACAAGCATCCGCAGACAGTCACCACCCACCGCATAATCAGTAATACCATACTCAGCATACAACTCACCATGCTCATCTAACCATTACTTCCACTGCCCTGTGCAAATAATCAACTAGCCCTTCACATATTATAACCCCCCGATGTCCAAAAACAAACCCCCCTCCCCCAGTCCTCGGTGTGCCCTTCAGAAAGGCCTTCAGAGGCGACCAGGAATCCCATCAAGAAACCATAAACAGCAATTAGCCGTCAGTGCAAGTTCTTGCAATATTCTACGGCACCTGCCACAGTCCTATATCACCGCCCTTGTCGTCCAAGCCCGTCCACTCCAGGATCAGCGCCGTCTCTCTGCATCTTCCGGTCTCAATTGGCTTTCATGGCTGTCCAGCCATCTAACCGCTTCTCTCGGTGTCTCAAAGAATGTGTAGCGCCCATGGCCGCGGGCCGTCGGGTTTACTCACCTCCCGACGCCCGCAGCCATGGATCTGTGAGCGCTGGCCTCCGTCTCCCTTCTAGGAGATGCCAGCGCTCACTTCCGCTCCGTCCGGCTGGGTCCCGTAGGGTGCACGCGCACGCTCGCGCCCGGCCTTAAAGGGCCAGCGCGCGCAATTAGGAAATCGTCATCATCATCAACTGCCACGATTTCCTGGTCTATAAGAAGGCCCCTGGCCTTCTAATCCTTGCCTGAGCGTTGTTAGTCTTTCCCAGTCTGTCTCGCAAATGGTCCCTTAGTGTCTCCCGTTCCAGCTGTTACCCGTGCCCTGTTACCGTTCCTGTATTCCGTATTGTTCCTGTGCCTACCCGCGTTCAAGTGTCTTCTGCCACGTCAAGTGCCATCTGCCACGTCAAGTGTCTTTTGCCACGTCAAGTGCCATCTGCCACGTCAAGTGCCATCTGCCACGTCAAGTGCCATCTGCCACGTCAAGTGCCATCTGCCACGTCAAGTGCCATCTGCCACATCAAGTGTCATCTGCCACGTCAAGTGTCTACCGCTCATCGGATACTGCCCGCCACGTCTGGCGCCACTTGCCGCACCTGCCTCCACCCGTGCTGAAGCCACAGCCACCGCCCGGACTAATTCAGGTACCCAACCATTACTGTCTGCCATTTTACGTTCACATAGACTGTGACCTGGTCAGCTGCCTCCCCGCTACGGCGGAGCGGCCTAGTGGGTCCACAAACCCAGTGTCCGTGACAGTACGTTCAGGCCATGGAACCCGCTGGCCAGCCCAAGACCCCAGTACAGAAGATTCAGACAGAGATGCATGACCTACGCACACGTCAGGATCAACTCCTTGAGGCGGTGAATTCTATTCTGGTCCGCCTGGATCTACTCGCGGTTCCACCCCCTGTACTTCCTCCTGAAGCTGTTGCCGTGCCACTGCCTGTTGCTCCCCCTGTTTGTTCCGGATCCTCAGTTCCTCTGCCTCTTCCTCCTCGCTACGACGGTGACCCCAGAGCATGCAGAGGATTTCTCAATCAATGCACGGTGCATTTTAGGCTACGGCCTCATCTCTTCCCCTCCGAGGTGGCCAAAGTGGCGTTCATTATCTCCCTCCTCGCTGGTAAGGCCCTCGCATGGGCGAACCCAATCTTGGAGCAACAAGGACCTGTATCCTCGGACCTAGCCTTGTTCCTGCAGTCCTTTCGTGCCGTGTTCGAGGAGCCGGGTTGAACATCCTCTGCCGCAGCCACTCTGCTGACCCTCAAGCAAGAAGGCTCCACAGTAGGGGAGTATGCGATCTCCTTCCATACCCTAGCAGCTGAGCTGGCATGGAACAATGAGGCACTGGTGGCGACCTTCTGGCAGGGACTGTCCTCTCACATCAAGGACGAACTGGCAGCCCGCGACCTTCCTTCTACCTTGGATGCCCTCATCCTGTTAGCCACCCGGGTTGATATGAGAATCCGGGAGCGCTCTCAAGAGGTTCGTCAGGAGAGCCGGACCCACAGACCAGCACCCTCTGCCCAGAGACCACTATTGCCCACTCCTAGTGCGCTACCTGAGGAACCCATGCAGGTAGACAGAGTCCGGTTATCTGAACAGGAGAAGCAGCGCAGACGCTCCTCTGGACTTTGTATGCATTGCGGCCTCAAGGGTCATTTTGTGCGCCAATGCCCACAGAAACCGGGAAACTCCAGTACCTAGGGTTGGTTGGAGAGGCAACTCTAGGTGGAACGTCTCCAAACGTTAAAACCTCTTCCAAATTATCGATACCTGTGGCCATCGTCACCGGACAGGCATCACATCCTTCCTCCGCCTATCTTGACTCGGGAGCGGCTGCTAATTTTATCCATCAAGATCTAGTGGATCGGTTTCAACTACCCACAGTCCGTCTGGAGAGACCCCTGGCAGTTGCCTCTGTGAATGGTCTACCATTGCCTGATCCAATCATGCTCATCACTGAGCCGTTGACATTACAGGTCGGAGCTCTTCACTCAGAACAGATCTCCTTCCTGGTACTACCCAAGGCTATCAATCCTATCCTGCTGGGTCTGCCATGGCTCCGTCTACACGCCCCGACACTCGACTGGAGTTCTGGAGAAGTTCTTCAATGGGGTTCCAGATGCCATAGCCATTGCCTGTCACAAGTCCGTCCTGTTGTGCCCCCTCTGCCTCAGTCACTCTCCGATCTACCTTCTCAGTATGCCAGTTTTGCGGATGTCTTCTGCAAACGAGAGGCTGAGACGTTGCCTCCACATCGGAATTATGACTGTCCCATTGAACTGGTTCCCAATGCTTCTCTTCCCCGTGGACGAGTATATCCTCTCTCCTTGCCAGAGACTTTATCGATGTCAGCCTATATCAAGGAGAACTTGGAGAGGGGTTTTATTTGGAAATCTTCCTCCCCGGCCGGGGCAGGATTCTTCTTTGTTAAAAAGAGAGATGGATCTCTTCGACCCTGCATTGACTACCGTGGTCTCAATCAGATCACGGTCAAGAACAAATACCCGTTGCTACTCATTTCCGAGCTCTTTGATCGCATATGAGGAGCCAAAATTTTTTCCAAGCTAGATCTGCGGGGGGCCTATAATCTAATCCGGATTCGCCGGGGTGACGAATGGAAGACGGCATTTAACACCCGCGATGGGCACTACGAATACCTAGTGATGCCCTTCGGACTGTGTAACGCTCCCGCAGTATTTCAGGAGTTCGTTAATGATATCTTCCGAGAACTCCTCTATACGTGTGCTGTAGTTTATCTCGATGATATTCTAATTTTCTCCCCAGATCTGATGACCCATCGGAGGCATGTTCGTCAAGTTCTCCTGCGACTAAGAGAGAATCGCTTGTATGCCAAGTTAGAGAAATGCACCATTGAAAAGAGGTATTTGCCATTCCTGGGCTATGTCATCTCGGATCAAGGCCTTAAGATGGACCCTGAGAAGTTAAAGTCTGTCCTGGAATGGCCACGTCCTCAAGGCCTAAGGGCCATACAGCGGTGCCTGGGTTTCGCCAATTTCTACCGCCAGTTTATTCCGAACTTTTCTTCTCTGACGGCCCCCATCTCTACCCTTACCAAGAAGGGTGTGAACGCCAAGGTGTGGACTCCAGAGGCAGAGTCCGCATTCATTAGCCTCAAGAAAGCCTTCACTTCAGCTTCGATCCTCCATCACCCTGACGTATCTCGGCAGTTCTCACTGGAAGTGGATGCTTCCTCTGTTGGTGCAGGCGCACTTCTGTTCCAGAGGAGCTCCAAAGGAAAGGCAGTAGTATGTGGCTACTACTCAAGACTGTTTTCCTCTGCTGAGCGCAATTACTCCATTGGAGATCGGGAGCTACTGGCTATCAAATTGGCTCTGGAGGAGTGGAGACATCTTCTGGAGGGCGCTGCTCACCCCATCCTGATCTTCACCGACCACAAGAATCTCACTTACCTTCAGTCCGCTCAAAGACTGAATCCTCGTCAAGCCAGGTGGTCACTGTTCTTCACCCGTTTCCAATTTCTGCTCCACTACCGTCCCGCTGACAAGAACGTGAGGGCCGATGCCCTGTTAAGATCATTTGAAACGGAAGACATGGTGGAGTCCCTTCAGACGATCATAGACCCATCCTGCGTTGTCACCGCCAATCCTCTGCAGCTTAGAAAATTCCCTCTGGGGAGAACTTTTGTTCGGTTGGCAGACAGAGAAAGAATTCTCCGCTGGGGACACAGTTCTAAACTAGCTGGGCACGCCGGTGTCCGTAAAACCCAAGACCTGATCGCTCGTCACTTCTGGTGGCCCACGCTATCTAAGGATGTTCTGGACTTTGTCTCTGCTTGCACGGTGTGCCTCTAACAAAGTGACTCACAGCAAGCCTGCCGGCCTGCTTCAACCCCTGCCTGTACCCAGTGCCCCCTGGCAGCACATCGCTGTGGACTTCGTCACGGACCTTCCTCCCTCAGCAGGATGCAACACCATATGGGTGGTGGTGGACCGGTTCTCTAAGATGGCACATCTTATCCCGCTGAACGGCCTACCCTCTGCTCCTCGACTGGCAATTACCTTCATTCAGCACATCTTCCGCTTGCATGGCTTGCCTCTTCACATTGTGTCCGACCAGGGGGGTTCAGTTTACCTCCAAGTTCTGGAGAGCCCTCTGTAAACTCCTGGATGTGAGTTTGGACTTTTCCTCTGCCTATCACCCCCAGTCCAATGGGCAAGTTGAGAGGATCAACCAGATCATGGAAAATTATCTCCGCCACTTCATCTCTTCACAGCACGATAACTGGGTACAGCTTCTTCCATGGGCGGAGTTTTCATATAATAACCACACAAGTGAGTCCACCACCTCCACTCCGTTTCACATCGTGTACAGTCAACATCCCAGAGTTCCTCTTCCAGTGTCGACTTCATCTCAGGTACCTGCTGCTGACTCTGCATATGGGGACTTCCTGCAAATCTGGCAACAGACCCTGTCCTCTATTTTGCTGGCGGTAGATCGCATGAAGCGTAAGGCAGATACCAAGAGAAGAGAGCCGCCTCAGTATCTTCCTGGGACTAAAGTCTGGCTGTCCTCTCGGAACATTCGCTTGAGGGTGCCTTCATACAAGTTTGCTCCCAGGTTCCTTGGTCCTTTCGAGATCCTGCAACAAATTAACCCTGTTTCCTATAAGCTGCGGCTGCCCCCTACCCTCAGAATCCCTAACTTCTTCCATGTGTCCCTCCTGAAACCAGTGGTCCTGAACCGCTACAGCAAGACCTCTAGTTCCACAGTTGCTCCCAGCGGCCCTTCTGATGTATTCGAGGTAAAGGAGATCCTGGACCACAAGAGGGTAGGAGGAAGGACTTTCTATTTGGTGGACTGGAGAGGGTTTGGTCCTGAGGAGAGGTCCTGGGAGCCAGAAGAGAACCTCAGCGCCCCTACTCTTATTAAAAAGTTCCTCTCTCACTCTGGCCCCAAGAAGAGGGGGCGTAAGAGGGGGTATACTGTAGCGCCCATGGCCGCGGGCCGTCGGGTTTACTCACCTCCCGACGCCCGCTGCCATGGATCTGTGAGCGCTCCTAGGAGATGCCAGCGCTCACTTCCACTCCGTCCGGCTGTGTCCCGTAGGGTGCGCATGCACGCTCGCGCCCGGCCTTAAAGGGCCAGCGCGCGCAATTAGGAAATCGTCATCATCATCAACTGCCACAATTTCCTGGTCTATAAGAAGGCCCCTGGCCTTCTAATCCTTGCCTGAGCGTTGTTAGTCTTTCCCAGTCTGTCTCGCAAATGGTCCCTTAGTGTCTCCCATTCCAGCTGTTACCCGTGCCCTGTTACCGTTCCTGTATTCCGTATTGTTCCTGTGCCTACCCGCGTTTAAGTGTCTTCTGGCACGTCAAGTGCCATCTGCCACGTCAAGTGTCTTCTGCCACGTCAAGTGGCATCTGCCACGTCAAGTGCCATCTGCCACGTCAAGTGTCTTCTGCCACGCCAAGTGCCAACTGCCACGTCAAGTGCCATCTGCCACGTCAAGTGTTATCTGCCACGTCAAGTGTCTACCGCTCATCGGATACTGCCCGCCACGTCTGGCGCCACTTGCCGCACCTGCCTCCACCCGTGCTGAAGCCACAGCCACCGCCCGGACTAATTTAGGTACCCAAGCATTACTGTCTGCCATTTTACGTTCGCATAGACTGTGACCTGGTCAGCTGCCTCCCCGCTACGGCGGAGCGGCCTAGTGGGTCGACAAACCCAGTGTCCGTGACAGAATGAAGTTGTTCCCAGGGTCACCACCCTAAGCCGGGCAGGATACATCATGGAATATTGAACTTGTAACGCCCTAAGGCGCCTCTTTACATCCATAAATTGCAATCTTTTCTGTTGCACTTCCATAGAAAAATCAGGGAAGAAGGATACTCTCACCCCATTGAAAGAGATATCTTGACGTTCTCTCGCTTTCCGCAGAATCTTGTCTCTATCCTTGTAGTGTAGGATCTTTATGAGAACGGGCCTCAGCGGTCTGCCCGGACGACCGGGTCTGGTCGGTACCCTGTGTGCTCTCTCCACTGCAAACAGAGGAGTCAGTTCCTCTCTGCCAAATGTCTCAATCAGCCATTTTTCGAAGAAATCATCCGTATATGTGCCCTCCACTCGTTCCGGAACCCCCACAAGGCGAACATTGTTCCATCTCAACCGATTCTCCATATCATCTGTTTTTGCTTGTAATACAGCCACAGCCTGAGAATGTGCCTGTCCATCCAGCCGTGTAGCAGGAATAGCATCCTCCATGTCTGACACTCTCCCCTCCATAGCAGTGGTGCGTTCCGCTACTTTTTGCAGATTATTTCTTAGCAACAAAATGTCCTCTTTCAATCCACCCATCTGACAGGTTAGTGTAGTGAGGACCATGGAGTTCTGCTTTATTGCAGCAAAAATGTCCTGTAAGGAGGGTTCCCCATTCCTTGCTCCACTCTGCCCTCCAGTACCTGGCTGACCCCGCACGGCACCGCTCACCTCCTCCTCCTACTCATCCTCACTCCTCGTATCCACTGCCAAAGGAGAGTACCTGGATCCAAACGAGGAGCCTCCAGCAGCCTGATCCCCTGCCGACTTTCCTTGCAGTGCAGCCGCGCCCCCTGCTCTCGGCGTGCGGGTGAACCGCTTCAGCTTGTCTGCTGCTTCCTGTCTGAGGCCTCTAGTCTGGCCTTACTTCTCGCCGGCGCCATCTAGTTAGCAGGACCCGGGACTCGCCGGCGGCGATTTCTGCTTCTTTGAGCGGGTCATCGCGGGCAGGCACTCCAGCACAACCGCCTCCAGATCAAGGTAAGGCACAGGGGAGAAAGCTTTCCCCGGATTCAGCGGGCAAATAGGGATTTCAGGATGGGCACAGCAGGAGCTACGGTCACACACGTCCGCTCACATTCACCGCTAGGCCACCCTGTCTGGTAGTTTTAACCCCTTGAACCGGCACAATGCGCTAATACTTGACCTGACAATATTTCCAAATGTATGTTTTTTTCAGATGCAGCAAAATCTTTAAAATCCGCTTTTAAAACGGCGCACACTATATGCTAATTACTCCTTAAAAGGACATGGGGCGGTGCCGCTATCCTGAAGAGTCACATAGTCCTGCCTCCAAACCCACCTTTCCATGTTTGATTGACATCCCCCCTGGCAGATACAACTTGCTCGGATGCGCCATTTCCTTGTGGCACTATACACAGGGGAGGCTGTGTGGCATTATACACAAGGGAGGGGGCTTTGTGGCACTATACACAAGGGGGAGGTGTGTGACACTATACACATGGGAGAGCTGTGTGGCACTATATACAAGGGGCTGTGTGTCACTATCTACTAGGGGGGCTGTATGGCATTATCTACAAGGGGGAGGGCTGTGGCTCTATCTACAGGGGGCTGTGTGTGGCGCAATCTACAGGGGTCTGTGTGTAGCACTATCCACTAAGGGGGGCTGTGCGGCACTATCTACAAGGGAGGGGAGCTGTATGGCACTATATACAGTGGGAGCTGTATAGTGCTATATACAGAGGGGTTTATGGCGATATCTACAGGGGAATGTATGGCACAATCAACAAGGGGGAGGTGGGGGGCACTATCTACAAGTGGGGTGTGACACTGTCTATATGCGGGACTGTATAGCACTCTCTACAGGGGGCTGTATGGCACATTCCACAGGGGGCGCTATCTATAAGGGGGGCTGCTTGTGGCACCCGGGGGGTGCCCAGTCAAGAGTTTGCTATGGGGCCCGGTCTTTCCTAGTTACGCCCTTGTATATATATATATATATATATATATATATATGTATATATATATATATATATATTTTGTAAGGGAATTAGGTAGCGGGACAGTCGTCTCCTGGGGTAGACGGGCACTCGGTATCAAACACGCCAGTAAATTTCAGTCCGCACGGCAAAGATGTGGTACTACTGGCCTCAGCCAGTTTTATTTACAGGTTGTACATGAATAAAAAGAAAGACAAATAAAAGAAAACTATATGCCTGTCCGGCACTAACTATACAGTCAGGTATCCTAACTAACACAGTGCAGGCCTAATGCCTGGCACTATAAACCATGCAGACCATACAACCTGTTATGAATGCAGTCGGTTTGCTCTCACAAGCTCCTCTCCCAAGGCTGAGAGAGAGTGTGACTGAACTGCAGCCTTTTTAAAGGGCTATCACACCTGACCCCTGACTAATAGCTAGATAGCCCAAGACCAGGACTGTGTGGATGGAGTGGGGACCCACCCATCTCTCCCCACTCCAACAACCAGGCCCTTTTCCAGGTTTTAGATAAACCCTATTGCAGAGTGAGAACCACATTCTCTGCTGAATCTACTCCCTGGTTGTTTTCAGACAGCAGAAGACAGAAATATTGGGGAAATATAGACCCTATCCTCAACCTCTCCACATGGTCTGTCACAATATATATATATATATCTATATATCTATCTATCTATACATATATATATATATATATATATATATATATATATATATATATATAGGGAAAATTATAGAACATAGTAACGGCACCAGGACTTCAAGGTAGATGAAAGCAGGGTGGAAGTATTCACCTCAAAACAGCGACTTTTTGGTTCAACAGGAACCTTTCTCAAGCTATATATATATATATATATATATATATATATAGATATAGATATAGATATAGATATATCTATATATATATATATATATATATATATATATACACTGACTAGATTAGTGACTTGGATAAGAGGTAAAATCCTTTGTCTGTCTGCTATAATGTAACCAATCTATTGTGATACCATTCCCTGCCCTAAAAGAGGATAAAGCTGATGTTTTCATAACGTATACTGTGGTTGACATTGCTCTTCCTCCTGAGAAGAGGGATCAGAATGTCAACATTGACCAGTGATGCAGATAAGACGGTACAAGATTCACTATCTATTCATCAGGAGTTAAACAAAATATCTGAACTCAGTTCAACAAACCACATTTATGATGTTTACTTAAATTTTCTGGACCATTTAGTTGAACTGACATGATTTATCGCATGTGATATCTGGCCAGAAATCTTACTGACCAGTTAACGTTTTATACTACTGTGTCAGCTGCCAGCATCCCCTCTTAAAATAAAAACAAAACTGGTCAAATCTCACTTTTCTCATAAGATCTGGATGAAATAATGCATGATTTTGCCAGAAAGTACCTTTTGAAGTTTACATTTCCATGGCTATTTATTTATTATTCCCTCGTAACAATGACAGTGGTTGAGATAAACTTGTATAGCTCTAAATAGAAAATACATCTGCTGTCCCTGCATTGTTTGCGGTTGCTGGAGTGTTGACAAGTGAAACCAAGTAGCAAACACGACATTTTAAGTGAGATGTTGTATGATCATTTGCATCTGCCTTCCTACTTCATGTGCAAAATGTTCTAAAAGGAAAACATATCAGTCTGCCAAACCGCAGTATTGAATTGTTAAAGGATATGATCGCTGAGAATGTTCGACACACATTTAGTGGTGATTCACATGTATTGCAGCCATTGAAGTGGGAGCTCGTACGAGCGCTGCGGGCCCTTCCAAACAGCTGATCGGCGGGTGGTACCGGGAGTTGAAAAGTTAAAGAGGCTCTGTCACCACATTATAAGTGGCCTATCTTCTACATAATGTGATTGGCGCTGTAATGTAGATTACAGCAGTGTTTTTTATTTAGAGAAACTATCATTTTTGACGGAGTTATGACCTATTTTAGCTTTATGCTAATGACTTTCTTAATGGACAACTGGGCGGGTTTTACTTTTTGACCAAGTGGGCGTTGTGGAGAGAAGTGTATGACGCTGACCAATCAGTGACCAATCAGCGTCATACACTTCTCTCCATTCATTTACACAGCATATAGTAATCTTACTAGATCACTATGTGCAGCCACATACTCACACATTAACGTTACTAAGGTGTCCTAACAGTGAATAGACATCACCTTCAGCCAGTACGTGATGTCTATTCAGAATCCTGACACTTCGGTAACGTTTGTGTGAGATTTACAGCAGGGCAAGCATAATCTCGCGAGATTACCCTGTAAACTCTCATTTAAAACGAGATTACGCTTGCCTTGCTGTAAATCTCACACAAACGTTACCGAAGTGTCAGGATTCTGAATAGACATCCCGTCCTGGCTGGAGGTAATGTATATTCACTGTCAGGACATTTGAGTAACGTTAATGTGTGTGTATGTGGCTGCAAATAGTGTTCTAGTAAGATTACTATGTGCTGTGTAAATGAATGGAGAGAAGTGTATGACGCTGATTGGTCACTGATTGGTCAGTGTCATACACTCCTCTGTACAACGCCCACTTGGTCAAAAAGTAAAACACGCCCAGTTGTCCATTAACAAAGTGATTAGCATAAAGCTAATATAGGTCATAACTCCTGTCCCCGCCGAAAAAAAACTTTAAATTGTGGTGCAGTTTTTTGGCCAGTATGTCCACTGAGGAAAACTGCACGTAAGAATGAAAAAAATAAATCTATACTTACCCATAGTAATGACGACGCGTCCCTCTGACATACTGCAGCCCGGCCGCCTGGAATGACGTTTCATCCCATGTGACCGCTGCAGACTGTGATTGGAGCTTTTCTCCTGCAAAAATTGCAACAACTGCTATTTGTTTCAGATTTTAGCTTCCCATCGAATTAAATGGGGAAAACCCACAACAGAAAAGCAGCAATTTCGCAGCATAAATTGACATTCTGCAGTTTTAAAAAAAACGCACCACAGGTAAATTTATGAACGTTTTCCTTGCAAATTTGTTTTACTCATCGTGTGGATGAAATTTGTTCAAATCTCATCCACTCTACTGCTACTGTATTATGCTATGGATTTTCCGCATTGAAATACATATTATTTACGCTAAGTGTAAACCCGGCCTAATGCTCTGTGCATGCTGCATTAGGGTTTATTCCACAAGTCTTCCATTGTTTTTTTTTTTAACACGTATGATGTACTTGTGAAAAAAGTATAATCTTTCTCATCGCCATCCTGAAATTTCCAAATGTCACAAAGTTCTTCACTCTAAATTAAAGGTCCAAGGAGCTGATTGTTTGGTTTCTTTCCCATGGAGGTATAAATTAATGGATTATATACTTCATTAAAGTCTCCACAAATAATTAGTGGACTTTTTTTTTAATTTTTGGGACTTTTCTAATGACCTTTGAGAAAAAGATTTTCTGTCCCGTATTTGGAGAGTATATGTTGACTAGGGTTAAAAATCTAATATTGAGAATGCAAACTATCTGATTATGAATTGTCACTGTGTATTTGAAAGTCATGAGTACTCCAGCTTTCTTTATACGATTATGGGCTAGGATCATTGTTGGAAATTTTTCATGGTAAATGTTGGGGTTGAGGATTTTAGGAATGTTTCTTGTACGCACAATATACTGTATCGCATGCTATATTTTTTTTTTTAACTTCTTTCAAAAAAAAGTCCCTCTTATGTGGACGGTTGAGCTCCTTGACGTTCTGGGAAGCAAACGTATTTACCATATCAGTGTTGCAAGAAGATACATTGTGGCTGTCTTCCTAAAGGGATAGTATGTAGTTACTTCTTGACATATATATGCGTTATGGAAATAATTCTGTGTAACGGGAATATCTTGAAATATCCATGGCGATACCTTTGAGAAAAATGCTATCTATGATGGAGCAAAGTTACTTAAAAGAGATAAATTGAATATACAATTTTTTTTTACATTTAAACAAAAGATAAGTGAGGATAATCCATCGCTACCTGTTAGGGTCAGTTCACATGGCAGATTTTGCGTAGCGGGTCCCGCCGCAAAATCTGCCGTAGAATTATTCCTCCTTCCATTGACTTCAAATGGAGGTTTGGGCGAAGATCGGGCAGGTCGCGTCTTTATCCCGCTAGCTGAAGAAAAAAGCAGGCGAAAAAAAGAAGCATCTGACTCCTATTGAAATGAATAGGAGACAGAATTTTAAGGCGCAATCTGATAGCTGATAGTACCCCTTGAGGAAGCACAACTGCGAAACGCGCGTTGGATCCTGTGCACGATTGCTAGACTGTACTATCAGCTATTTATGGGTAAGAGACTCTTTCTGCAATAGAGTACTTAAACTTTTTGGCTTTATCCGACTATTTAGTGATTTGTTCATTCTTTAACATACTAGTTTTTCCCTGCACACTGCTTTACATTACTGGCATTATGCCATGATTGGAATACTAGCGTTGTTTATATGAACATTGACCATACTCTAGAGTCACATTTTTGGAGTCTCTGATTTTATTCACTTGTACTACTATACAGTCTGCCAATATGTGCCTTTTCACTGTAATTGTAATAGTGTCCTCCTGTCCTTTTGTACCTGTTTTACATTGCGTGTAAATATTTCTAAAATGCCTTGCATGCAAACCCCTCTTCAGGTCATACCGCAACATCTCAATAAGGTTTAAGGTCAGGATACTGACTTGGCCATTCCAAAACACAAATCTTCCTTCTCAACCATTCTTTAGTTGATTTACTTGTTTGCTTTGGGTCATGGTCTAGTTGCTTCACCCAAAGTTTCTTCAGCTTGAGGCCATGGACTGCTGCCCTTATATTCTCCTGTAAAAAGTTTTGATACACCTTTGTATACACCTTTGAATGATCGCAAGGCGTCCAGGACCTAGGACAGCATAGCCGCCGTAAACCATGATGCTCCCTCCACCATGCTTCACAGTTAGGATGAGGTGTTGGTGTGCAGTGTTTTTTTCCCTCTAAACATAGAATTGTGCATTTGTTCTAAAATGCTCCACTTTTGCTTCATTAGCCCATAGAATACTTTCTCAGAAGCATTGTTGAACACCCTGGTGGCGTCGGGTAAACTTGAGATGGGCCTCAATTTATTTTTTGGACAGTAGCGGCTTACATTGTGGTGTCCTTCCAAGAACACCATTCGTGTTCAGGGTTGTTCTAATGGTGGATATATAAACAAAGTTTTTTGCAGTGCGTATAGTCTTCAGTAGGTCTTTTGCTGCTACCCTTGGGTTCTTTTTCAGCTCTTTCCGGATTGCCATTGTGCTCTTCTTGTGATCTTAACAGAATGCTCACTCCTAGGTAGAGTAATAATAGTCCTGAATTATCTCTATTTGTAGACAATTTGCCTAACCGTTGATTGATATACACCCAGGTCTTAAGGAATGCTTTTGTAGCCTTTTCCAGATTCATGCGTCTTTAGAAGACATCTTCTGAGAGATTTTTGTCTGGTTTGCATGTTTCACACTAACCAATCTTTCTTGTGAAGAACAGATTTGTCAGTCACCAGGCTTTTTCTGCCTTTATTTAATGGGCAAAGCACCTGTGAAAACCACACTTCCAATCTCATGTCATTGAAACATGTTTGCCAGTTAGCTCTTGGAGAAGTCATTAACACAGAGGTTCACTTACTTTTTATCTCTGAGCTGTGGCTGTTTACACAATGTGCTCAATAACAGACATGATCAGTACAAGTTTTTGTGTGTTATTAGTTTAGATTGTGCTTGTCTATAATTGTAACCAATGAGACCACATTTTATTAGCAATCAATGCAGAAATCCAGGTTATTCCAAGGGGCTCACTTAATTATTATTTATTTTTTTTTTGCAACTGTAACTCCTTAACTGCTATATTATATATTCACTTTATTTCCAATAAGAATAAAGAATGGGTTCAGGATATTTTTTAAGCATTTTGTTTTTTCAAGTGAGGCTTGTGTGTATGCAGAGGTCTGAGCATGTGATAACACTGTCATTATAATTAATATTTGGCTTATTCATGCTCATGAATTATAGTACACAATCAAGATACTCTTTCCCTGGCAACATTGTAAGTGTCTCATTAGCGCTTATCAGCACATTCCACCCTATGTGAGTTGTATGTAACTTCATAATTTAATGTTTAAAGGCCTCTTAGCATGGGGCGACGTGCTGTAAAGGTATGCATGAAATGAGAGAACAAATTATTTGTGCTTGAATCTTGCCAGTAAAGGTATACTTCAGAAAATTAAGTTTAGCACATTCCCCGAATATATCTGCTTTAAAGGGGTTTTCCCATGAAGGATCCCCTAAACCCTGTTCTAGCTTTTTGTGCTCACGCTGCCTCGCGGCCACTATGGAAACAGCGTACATCGCTGAGCTATGCTGTTTCTGTAACTCCCATTGAATTGAATAGTAGTTACGGAAACAGCGTAGCTCGCATGCTACACTGCTTCTGTAACTGCTTTCACTGCTATGGGAGTTACGGAAACTACATAGCTCAGCAAGTTACACAGTTTCCGTAACTCCCGACCATGTCCCGACCATGTAATCAGGAAGTGGCCGGGAGTCAGCGTGAGCACAAAAACCTAGAACGGGGATTGGTTGCCATTTCGACTACTTTTAACCTCATATGTCTTATCTTTTGTTTTTCTATTTAAAGCCTTTTAATTCAGAGATCGGCTGGGCACTCTTTTGTAGGAGGAAATATGCACCATAAATTATTAAAGTATTTACTGGAAGGCGGAAGTAGGAGAACAGTTCCCCCTTCCACCAACATTTTTCATTTACTAGTAAACATTGCTTTTAATTAATTTAATTGGCCTCATCTGCTGTATCCTGTTATATGTAAAGCCTAGGTATTTCTCACGATTGTGTGGGACTTCTACTTACCAATGTATACAATTTTTTTTCTCACACAGAGCAGAATTAGGGAAGATTTATCAATACTAGAGCAAAAGAAAGTGGAGGACTCGCCCAATGAACCAATGAAGTATCAGTTCTCATGTTTCAGAGGCTGTATGGAAAATGAAAGCAGCAACCTAATTGGTTGCTATGGCAAAACCTCCCCTTTTCTTTTGCACTAGTTTTGACACATCTCCCACATTATATTAATTTTGTATATTTGAGGTGATGATCAAGGGTCTTGAATCAAACGTTAAGATTTAGCTATGATTTAGTGACAGAAATATGATCATATGACCGTTTAGTGCAATGATAAACCCCCATTACTCTACAGTAGTTTGTGTAGATCTGATGAATGTATCAATGACAATTTAAGAATATGGGCATTGGCTAGTGGCGTACATAGATAAGAGGTGGTCTCATAGAAAAGATAATACCCAATACCACAGCTGAGCCCCCTCTCTCTAATGGGCCCATAGCAGCGGCATGGTCTACCTCTATGGTATGAAAGTCCTTGACAGCTACATATGTGCGATGGAAGTAGACATTTATCACCTGCTTTCTGTACCAGAAACATGTAATGTCACAAGCAGATTTACTGAAGATTAACCACAGTGCAATGTGACATCACTCAGAAACCAAACCAATGAATGAAGCCAGAAGCAAACCGGCCCTAGATCTAGAAAATGACCAAGAAGTCTTACAATCTATCATTAGCATAATTGATACGTAAATGTTTGCCCTTATTACAGGGGCTTTCACTGATAGCAGAGGGCCCTTGTGCAGGAAGTGTGTGTTGGGCCCATCACACATCAGTCAAATGTTGGACACATAGGGCTCACATGCTGGGCACTTGCTGCACAATCACCATTAACATGCAGTAACTCTGCACATTAATTACTTACAAGATTTATTTTTCCCAATTTTGACTCCTGGTAAATCCTTGCAGGCAAGTGAGAGATATCTTCTGGAGAGAAAATCACGCCCCAATATTGTGAGGCCACATCCTGATATATAAAAACCATGCCCATGGGGCATCATTAGGCTCTACCCAGGGGCGTAACTAGGAAAGACTGGGCCCCATAGAAAACTTTTGACTGGGGCCCCCCCCTCCCCTGGGTGTCACACAACCCCCCCCTTGTAGATAGTGACTTTTTTACAGCCCCCCCTGTAGATAACGCCATACAGTCCCCCCTGTAGATAACGCCATACAGCGCCCCCTGTAGATAACGCCATACAGCCCCCCCCCCCTGTAGACTGTATGGCGTTATCTACAGAGGGGGACTGTATGGCGTTATCTACAGAGGGGGACTGTATGGCGTTATCTACAGGGGGGGCTGTATGGCGTTATCTACAGGGGGGGCTGTATGCCGTTATCTACAGAGGGGGACTGTATGGCGTTCCCTACAGGGAGGACTGTGTGGCGTTATCTACCGGGGGGGGCTGTGTGGCGTTATCTACCGGGGGGGCTGTGTGGCGTTATCTACAGGGGGTTTGTATGGCGCTATCTACAGAGGGGGCTGTATGGCATTATCTACAGAGGGGGCTGTATGGCGTTATCTACAGAGGGGGCTGTATGGCGTTATCTACAGGGGGGGTCTGTATGGCGTTCCCTACAGGGGGGACTGTATGGCATTCCCTACAGGGGGGCTGTGTGGCGTTATCTACAGGGGACTGTATGGCATTATCTACAGGGGGACTGTATGGCGTTATCTAACGCCATACAGCCCCCACTGTAGAGAACGCCATACAGTCCCCCCTGTAGGGAACGCCATACAGCACCCCCCCCCCCCCGTAGGGAACGCCATACAGCGCCCCCCCCTGTAGGGAACGCCATACAGCCCCCCCCCCAAAATGCGACCTATAGCGTGTCCTACAAATAACATGCATCCCCTATCCACAGGACAGGGGATACATGTGTGATCGCTGGCATTGACTGAAAGTCCCCTGAAGTTCTCCATGACTAACCTCTGACTTCCGGCGTCTGTGTCGGCAGCTCAATAAAAATAAAAGGAGCACTGGTCACGCATGCGCACAAGCGCGACCGGCGCTCCATTCATTTCTACGGAGCTGCCGACACAGACCCCGGAAGTCCGAGGTTTGTGATGGAGAACTTCAGGGGACTTTCAGTCCCCCGTTCTCTTTATCGCTGCTAGCGATCACACATGTATCCCCTGTCCTGTGGATAGGGGATACATGTCTTTTGTTTAATGGCAGAGTGGGGAGATACCTCCCTGCTCTGCCGTAGTGTTCAGTGGCGTCCCGCTGTAGCAGCCATAGCGGCTGCTAGCGGAGCCTGCGGCCATGGTGGGGGCCCGTGTCGGCGGGCGACACGGGCCCTCTCATGCCGCGGGCCCCGTAGCAGTCGCTACCGCTGCTACGGCGGTAGTTACGCCACTGGCTCTACCCCACCCAACATTACAGTAATGACCACAATCCGCCAGCTACTGCCCAATTCCTTCAATGATAAACAGAGCCTTCTTATGCCTATTTTTAAATGCTTACATGATAATATGAACACGTGCAAAGTGTGGCATATCAGTTTCAGCAATAATAAAAGTTATTCAAGGTTCACCTGTGTGTCCATCACTTGGCTATGAGAGAACGTGATTATGTGGCATCATTATTTGCGTACTGTTTGGCACTGCCATTTAGGCAGTGTGGGACAATATAATTTGTGGACTTTATGGCACTATTGATAGAAAAAAAAATGGATACATCTTCTTGCTTGCAGTCTTGAGTTGTAATTGTTTTTTATTTCAGAGTGATACAATCTGGACAAACACTAGTAAGTATAAAGCTAAGCAAAACTGTGACTATTTGCTTCACTGGTGATCCGGCAGCCAGTAAACTTCTAAACAACTGCCCATATAAAATACAGAACTGTAATACAACCCAATTCTTTTTTATAGATGGGGAATACGGTTCCATTATATAAGATTTGTTGGTCAGTGAATCGGCATTGAGATGCATCTTCAGATTCACTCATCTCTAGTTACGTATGATAATTCCAAATAATAACTGGAATTTATAGGTCAATGAAAGTCTTTGAGATGTTCTTGTTTCTATTGTTTTTAAACATTTCTTAGATCTATTTGTGTGCTGCAAATAACGGCAGTCATTAGATTTGTAGTTGTCACCAATTTTATAAAACCTCTGAATGGCAAGTCTGCCTAGTTACTTAGAGATGTGGAGAGCGAGAGATTGATGAATAACTCAGAACTATGCAAATTTGCTATTAATAAGAAGTCTTGGGAATCCGTCTGATTACTCCTATGATATATGTAGTGGCTTTCATTGGTCGACAAGGGCAGTAGATAATAAATGGTTAATATTTTCTCACTTTAAGAACAGACACGCAATGTTTAGGTAAGAAAAGCATTTGAGCATTAAGCCCACTAGTACAGAGTTAGACTGATGGCCTTTGACATGTAAACGCTGTACATTAAATATGACTATAGTGGTGTTCTCCACTTGAGTTTATATTTTTAATACCATGCAAGAGTCGTATTTACATTGGAAATAGTCACCTGTGAATTCTATAAGCCCAAAGTACTAGAGCATGGAAATCCAGGGGCAAAGATTTATGTAGTAGTTTGTGAAACCATTCTTTTGGAATGAATGAGATTTTAGAGTTTAGAAATCCTCAGGCTTTTCTCTAAACAAAGATGTGGGAAACTATTAATGTTTATAGAAACGATTCCCATGTTTTCCATGGTTATAGTAGGATACGGGTAGCAACATTACAACATTCTTCATGCTCATACATGCTTTATTTTCATACATTTGGAAAATGTGTCCTACTTGTATTGTTTAAGTGTGAGAGTTTATATTTTCTCATTATAATGCACTATAGTTTAACATGTTGTTAGACGAAATTCATACACAGCAGAGTGAAATATTGTAGCAATTGAGCGCATCACAAACACTTTAGAAGTATTTATTTACTTCCTATTATTTGTGTACAGTAATGTATTCTATTTGCACTACATTTGTGAATTTGGAGCCATAGTGGTTACATTGCTTCTTTTTCCTCCTGGCTTCTATTACTACCTGTACAACATCTGAATAATGTTTGTACATTTATTCAGTGTTTCTGGAGGTTTCCTCGGCATGCTCAGGTTTCCTCCCACATTCCGAAAAAAGGCTGTAAAGTTAACGGACTTTCCAGGAAATTGGCCCTTAAGTGTGTCTGCCCGTCCACTGGAGGTAAATACACTATAACAATGTGGAGGAGTCTGAGAGGGAATCTGGAAAACATTCCAAAAGAAAGATTTTCTTGTTCCCTCTGCAGAAATCCATTGATATTTTGCGTGAAGCAGAACGTAAGGAAAAAAACACAGCTCTCAGATGGTAGTGGAAGGCTTGATTCACACATGCTGTATTTGGTGCAGTTTTGAAGCTAAAGCTGTTGATGCAAAAAGAAGGGGAAGTATAAAGAAAGGACTGATTTGTTTCCTTATTGTTGGATTCACTTCTGATTATATTTAGCAACGTTTTTAGCCTAAACCAGATTCATCAATCTGGCGCATGCTGCTCGGGGAAGAGATAATGGTGCATCGCACAGTGCACCAGTATTAATACATTTCTGTTTTCACAATGTACATTCACTGTGAGATCACTGTAAGGGTATGTGCACACGCAAACTCAAAAACGTCTGAACAGAACGCCGTATTTCCCATTGAAATCAATGGGCACATATTTGTAGGCTTTCTGCTTCTGTTTTTTCAGGCGTTTTTTTTAGGGTGTACACACCCCGAAATATGCCTGAAAACACTACGTTTGCACATACCCTAAAAGTTTAGGGGCTTGAGGAAAAAAAAAACATAATGATTTATTTATTGATTTAACATTTATTTTTATTTTTTTGTTTAATAGATGAAGTGGTTTTTAGAAGTATAATTAAGATGACTAAAAATGTTTTATCTACAAAAACTAGTGGCCAATTTGTTATGAGAACCGACTTAATACTTTATATAACCTACAAGAGACAGATGCTAGAAAGACAAGAGAATATGCAAAAAAATCGTCAGTTTATATAAAACCTGTTTGAAGGTGTGTCATTGGCACAATTGTGTACTCTTTGTTCATTTGTGAGATACACGGCATATTGTCCCTTTTTATCTGTTGGTTTATGGATTCCTCATTTTATCTATTGCCTTTTATTATGTATCTTAATAAAGATTTTTTAAATTTTTTGCATATTCTCTTGTCTTTATAGCATCAGCCTCTTATAGGTTATATTTATCCTTGATGCTTTCTGGGTGTACCCCCTAGGATCAGCCCATATAGTTCACATACACTGATTATTGAATCATATATTTGGGCTATTAGATCCATGTTATATTATTGGTTAGGCTACTAAATACTTTGTGGGGTCACCTTTTGCCCATCTCAATACTTTCTAAAGTACTGTGTAATGAACATTGAGAAGCAGAGATCTGACTTGATCCCTGACTCCGATTGTCTGTCGCGCATCTATTTCCATAGCTGCTTGAGAAAGACCCAGCCACATGTAGGGTCGAAATGTTGCTATTTGCCTGTATCCCTTATGCTGATGTGAGATCAATTACAAATTGTTTATGGAGGACGCGGTCACATTTGATTTCTTTTATATAATATGGTACTGGAGGATTTGAGGACCATCCCTCATTTGCGACCCCGCGTCCCAGCTTCTACAACCTTGTGCCATCCTCAATTGCATTTTGTTTGGACCCTCTACCCTCTTGTCCTGTCCTTTGGCTTTCTATATGTCTGAGTGTTGACAACTACTTGCTTGAACTCAGGTTATTCTCGCCCTATCGACTTGGTACCACATTGCTAGCAGTTGCCAAATTTGCCTATCCCTGATATCATTCCTAGGGTAGGGCAATCCTTATTAATATAAGACTGCTGAGAATCTGTATAATAAGCCCTTCAGTGAGGGGCTTAATATACAGATTCTCAGCAGTGTATACACAAGGTGGAGTCTTGTGCCTCTATGTCTTGTCCCATCTACAAACAGCTGCAGTACTATTAAAATCAACATAGCAGAGCTAGGAGGGCAATTGCTACCCCCAGTCCTTTGCTTCCGCTAAATACAACATTGATTACGTAAATGTACAAATATAATAAAAACAAAATAAGGAAAAAGATATGATATAAAAAGACTGTTTTACTGGGATATGAATTCATCTAAAACACTGCAATGTTCTGAAGCAATTTCCAAGTTTTTCATAGTCATCCCTTTCCTGTGTCTGCCTTATATCTCAGCTCATTAAAAAAAAAAAAGATAATAAAAGACAAGATACTGTTTCCTTTAGAGCTGTGAGCCCAGAAGAGTCCTTGTCCAGTTTCATCCATGCAGCCTTTAACGTTAACCTCATATCTGGAAGGAGGAGAGTGTTTATTGCGAGGCATGCAAAATAAACTCAAAGAGTTCACCATAAAATATGACAACTAAATTAAATAATGTTGACTTAATTAAACTTTAAACTTTATTTATATATTTTATGGCTGCAGTGTGAGCTCTTCTCGGATGTTTACCCCAGTGAAGGAATCAATCATGCAAAATCCTTGAAGGAATTAATCCCCCTTTCCCTGGCACAGAACTGAACTCCAACCATTTAGATCTAAATATTTAGTGATGGATGATACATGTTTATAGAACAGAGGGCAGCATGACATTTAAATGGGATCCATAGTAACTAGAGTGTATGTTATGTTGAGAGGATTAGGGAAACCGGAGGTCACCAAAATGCCATAATGAACCATTGGATGATAATGAATTTAGCCCATCGTAAACGTATTTGTTCCTCCCTTCAAATCTCAGTGTTTGGAATCTTCTTCACATAAAGGTTACGTATACGTTTCAGACATCAAACTGCTGACTCTTTCGCATTTGCTTGTGCATCCCTTGGTTAAACTAATAGCCTTATTGGGTGTCAGCCAAAGGTTATGGGCCTCTCAAAATATTCTTGGAAAAAAAACTTTATCACTGAGCTAAAGTTTCTCATTAGTAACCCTGTGTTGACTAATCCGTGGAGTTACATGATTAACTCTTTTTTCTAGACAGCAAGAGTTGAAATTCAGAATCCCAGAGGAAGTTATTAAATGTATCAACAAGATAGCTCCCTTTATGTACTCTGCCCCTTGGGGTATAGCAAATATATCACAGAACATGTACTTAATAACAATATTATATATCACTCACAGTTATTAAACTTATGTCAGATCATAATATTGTTTTAATGTTGAACCTAGGAAAGAAAAAAGAAACATACACATTTAAATCTTTAATCTTGTTCTTCTAAATTCCTTTTGATATTATAAAGCACACACGATTTTGTATTGGGCATGAAAAAAGTGCTTTCCTTTTAAATTTAGCCTGTCTACAGTTAAAATTCAATGCTTCGTAATGGGGACTTACATGGTCTATGAAGTTCAAATAGTTTTAGGTTTTATCACTGTACACACCTGGGATTTCATAACTTGATGTCAAATACTTTTTAGCTTAAAGGAACATTAGAGTTAAACATAAAGCTTACAGAAGCACATCTTGTAAATTAGCTGCTAATATAATTTTGACATGTATGAATAAGTTCCTAGAGATTCTAAAAATTGGAGATATGTAAGATAAAGTATTGATCCAGCGGACTGAGAATTTTCTGATCCTGCCAGTGACCGAAGTAAAGACCCCTGTGGTCAGTTAGACTCTACCTAGCCTGAAGTAGCAACTTACAGAAAAGCTATAGATTACATTCAACTGCAAAGCAAATGGATATTTTAAAATAATTTAAATTTTCCCCTTAAATTCTCTACAAATAGATGTCAAGTTGTAACATTTTCATCCTTTTAAAATGCAAGATAATTGTTAATAAATCTCAGGTTTGTAAGCAAGGACATAGAAACCAAAGAAACAGTCCTGGTGTTCGGCTCAGGCATAACTGGAGGGGAGTCTCTGACCTGTTTAAGGGATATATAAATTGGCAGTCAAAGCTTCACTGTCAATGTTTGTATCATAAGTATGTCGGCTTATACAAGATAAATGATACAATGTATCAAGAATATGTGTCTAGTGCTTTCGCACTTTGCATTGACACAAAATAAATTAATCTAGTGTGGTGGGTAATAATGCTAATAAAATAACATATATAAAAACAAATAAAAATAGATAGTAACTAAGGTACAAACTGGACATAAATAGATATGATATGTTTGTAAACTGGACATAGAGTATCAGAGATATAGGTGGGGCCAAATAGCCACACCTATAGAGCTATTGGGCCCCACCTATATCTCTGATATTCTATGTCCAGTTTACAAACATATTTAAAAACTCTTTAAAATAGATAGTAACTAAGGTACAAACTGGACATAAATACATGTGATATGTTATTTTTTGTAATTTATTTTGTGTCAATGCAAAGTGCGAAAGCACTAGACACATATTCTTGATACATTGTATCATTTATCTTGTATAAGCCGACATACTTATGATACAAACATTGGCAGTGAAGCTTTGACTGCCAATTTATATATCCCTTAAACAGGTCAGAGACTATAAAATAATCTTAACTACACATGCTGGGGAAAACTAACGGAAATTGAGAATTACTGACAGTGATTTTATAACAGGAGGGGAGGGCAGGTTATACTGGCCCTATGCCCTTCTCTATGAGCTGTGTGAATCTTCTCAGGCCCCTTTCTTCATAGTTGTGACAATGACAAGGGCAAACATAGGACTTTTCAGGGGGTTTTCAGGGGGTTTTCTATTCATATTTGTACCAACTTTGCCAATGACAAAAAGGCCATCCTGCTGTATTAGTGGTGTAGGGGTTAATGGTGCTATCTGTGGTGGTTTACAGCAGTAAATAGGTTAATGGGTACATCCCCCAGAGGTATAGGTTAGTAAAGCTAATAACATTACATCTGGTTGTCTATGGTGATGAAGGAGTAAATGGGCACTGTTAGTCTTGTGTCTTGCATTTTGCACATTCGTATCAAATTCCATAATTATTTTTATACAGTCGTGTGCATGATACTGATATATATACATATATATATATATATATATATATATATATATATATATATATATATATATGTATGTGTAAAAGGAATGTTTCAAGAGAAAATTACCTTTCTCCTTATATGTTAGGCAGGAAACCTGGAGGAGGGTCTGGGTTGCTGGAGTGGAAGAGAATTGTGGAGGTTCCACTCCGTCTTCAGGACAGTCCAGGGTTTGGTCTGCCTTATAAGTTTCATTGGCCGCCAGCTGTTAAGGCTCCCTTAAGAAAGGTGTGATCTATTCACACAAGGCTCCCAGTCTGAGGAAGACAGGTATTGCCTGCCTGTGGGAGTCAGAAGTTCTGGTAAGAACATGTTTGTTGTGAGGTGCTGGTCAGAAGACCTTTCACCCTGATAGCTAGGGAAGCTGTTTAGTTAGAGGTTGGACGGCCTAGGGTTTATTTTTTAACTGTTTTGTAAAAACTGCTTTTCCTGTATGAAGACAATAAAGCTGGTTGCGGCCAGTTTCATACCGAATCTACTGTGTTGGAGTGAAAATTCTTAAGTGTGCCAACCATCTTACTCTGGAGATGGCGATCCTGTGAGCTAACTTACCCCAAGTTGTCACAATATGTATAGATCTAAATCTCCATCTGCATCAATGTCCACATCCCAGTTGCTGTCATTTGAGGTATTTACGATATGAATAAAGATTTGGATCAACATATGTCCCTATGACAATGTTGAGCAATTTTACACACCAAGAGGTGTTGTTATAGGGGGGCATAAGCACAGAAGTTCTGCCATTTTTTACACTTAATTTTTTTGTAATGTGACTGAATATTTTTGTATAACCGATATTGTTATACAAGTTATTCTCCACTACAATAATCTTTATTGTATTTTTTCTACTTCCACATAACATATACTTACTCTGATTAAATAAATGTAATGCTCTTTTTACCTTCACAAGTCACAGAATGTCACATAGTTTATAATTCAATAAACTATAATGGCTTATTAATAGGCATTGATACAGTAAAGTATAGCTCCAAATGCTCCTATAACATTTAATTATAGCCTAGCCTCATATTTTATAAGACATCTTACGCTCTATCATAGATAAAGTCCATTACTCATATCTGAATGTTTTGGTTGGTAGAACACCAGGTTTACAGATGATTAGTTAGTGATGATGAACTGAACTCTCTCTAGAGTTCAGGGAAATTACATTTCAAGAAATTAAGATTCTAAAGACAGACAGACACTCTTTGATGTCTTACCAGTGTAAATAATTCACTCAAAATAACTTTAATACAATAAGAACAATCTATGCACCAAGAAAACAAATTAAAAATTATTAGAGAACAAAAAAATATATCAGCAAAATACTAATTTACAACATTTATAATTTAGAATGTTTAGAATAATAATTTAGAATAATTTAGAATGTTTATTAGATTCTAAGATAAACTCTTATAAGTAGAAATATTTTACATTTGAATAAACAATAACAAAAATGAACACAAAGGAGGTTATAGTCAGACTTATATTGTAAAGTACCAATCGGCTTCTATTGTGCAGACATATTCCGAAAATATGTTTTTTTGCATATGTAGGAAAGGTTTACGCCTAGATACTTTCTTTTTCTATAGTACTGAAAAGTATAGTCCTCTACACATTTTTTGCCTAAAGAAAGTGCATATATACTAGTTAGGCTTTCCTCTATAATGGAAGTAACTGGCAGATAAATCCAGTTATATTTGTGTATATTTGCATAGTATATGATTGGACCCATCTGAAGAATTTTCAAACAACTTCATTTCCTTTTGTAGTCTTGATGTGAAAGAATGCCTACAGTATAATGTGATGATGTTACAATAATGTGATTCTGTTTATAGCTGTGCATAATTATAATGAAATCACAATATTGTTTAAGCATGTTTACCCCTTAACACACCATGACGTGCCGATATGTCATTGTACAGGGTGGGAAGTATGGAGTGGGTTCACGCACTGAGCCCACACCATACGCTGCACGTGTCAGCTGTGTATTACAGCTGACACCCTGGCCTAATGGCTAGGAACAGCGATCACGCTGTTCTTGGCCGTTTAACTCAAATGGTGCGGTCAATAAATAAAAAAAACGTTTAAAAAAAACACTCCTTTTCCCATTTTTTTTTAAGGTAATGTAAAAAATAGAAAACAAAAAGGGTATTGCTACATCCGTAAGTTTGAACTATTAAAATATAGCATTATTGAACTCTCACGGTGAACGCCGTAAAAAGACAAAATATAAAAACGCCAGAATCGCTGTTTTTTGGTTAACTTAGCAGTGAAAAAAATGTAATAAAAAGTGATCAAAAATTTGTATGTACCAAAAAAATTGTACCAATAAAAATGTTTTTTTCTATGTAAAAGGAGAAAAACATACAAAAAAAACTATATAAATTTGATATTGGTGTAATTGTATTGACCAGCAGAATAAAATGTATTTGTTGTTTCTATTGTACGGTGAGAGACATAAAAACAAAAACAAAAAGAAAATGGAGGAATCAGAGTTTTTTCCAATTCCACTCCATATAGATTATTTTTTCAGTTTCTCAGTACGTTATATGGTACTTTAAATGGTGCCAATGAAAATTACAACTCCTCCAGCAAAAAAACAACCCTTCACACCACTTCATTGATGCAAAATAAAAAAAGTTATGGCTCATAGAATACGGGGAGTGAAAACGAAACTGAAAAATTTAATAATCGCTTGGACTTCAAAGGCTGCACTCTTTTGTACTGATATCCCAATAGTAAGTGTAGATTTAAATATTTTGCTCTATTGTGTCGATGTCATTATAGTGTATGGGGGGTATTCATATGCTTTATTGTGGTTACCCCTTTTGATGATGCTGCTGCACTCAGGGCCACAGTCAGGAGTGTAAAAAAGTGGCCTGCCCACAGGTATCCACCTCTAACTTTAGAATTTTGGAGCAGGTCCCTGGTGGTAGTTACTTTGGAGAAGGGAATGTGTTCTGCAATATAATGAGACCCATCCAAAGTAACTACAGCCCGGGCCTTGCTCACAAGGTCCTGATGCTGGCCATCCCCAGAGCGGGCACATGAAGTGTGCGTAGCACTGCAACCTCTGAGCACCTGTTTGAGGAAATGCCATCCGATGCTGTGAGGTCCACGTGGGGCATGCAAAGTCGCCAGGGAGGTTGCGACTACAATCATGTGAAGAGACGCTAGCCCGGGATGGATGTAGACGTGAAGAGAAAGCTGCTTCCTCTGACCTTTTCTGCTAAATGTCTAAATAGGGGATGCTCTTAATCTCCCTGCCAACCAGGAGCAGGAGCTGTTTTATGCCTATAACCAACCATCTCTATTAATCCTGATGCTTGATGATACTTGATGTAAGCTGACTTTTGGATGGCTGAAGTGATCTTTCTCTGTCCTTTTTTTTTCTGAGTATGATAATGACCAGGTGGGGATGAAGGAAAAGCAATCACCAAAACCTTGACAGCATGGACCCCGCATCAGGAGCTTGAAGGGACCACTAAATGCATAGGATTTTTTTTTTTGAGCCTGGTTCTGAAGTCAGAATCATTTAGGGGGTCTTCTCTGGAGTCTGAATTAATGTATTGGTCTAAATCGGGGGTCTGAATAAATTTAGGGGTTTGGTCGGGGGTCTGAATTAATTCAGGGATTTTGTCGTGGGAACTGAATTAATTCAAGGGTCTGGTTTGGGGTCTGAATTAATTTTGGCATCTGGTCTATGGACTATGCAGGTGATGTGTGTGCTGAGTTTGAGAAGGAGGCAGAAACTTCGTACAGGCGTAGAATGGTGGTGGGAGATCTTAGAGCCTGCTGGTGTCAGGTACAGGCAGCAGCTTCAGTGCAATGATTTTTTTATGTTGCCCCCTTTACATCCCTGCAGAGTCTTTGCACACCTACTGCTTCCCCCAGCCCCTCCACAGAGCCTCTGCCAGTTTGCACCTCACCACTGCTCTGTTTTGTCCCAGAAATTCCTGATGGTGGCCTGGCCACACTCTGCAGACTGGTGTCACAAACTGTGTCTGTATACTGCAGACTAAACTCCATTGTGATAATGATATCTGAATACTGTTTCTTAGTGTAGCTGCGCTTCATTATAATGAAGTCACAATACATATTAAATGACTACAATGTATTGTACTGATGTCACAAATGTATTTGCATATTTATATGCTAAGCTCTACTGTGATGAATGATGTCACAATAGTGTCTAACTGTGTGTTTATAGGCTATGGGCTATTGTTAATCATGTCACAATAATGCACCAACATATTCTGCAGCGCTGTACAGATTCTTTATACACTCACATTGCTCCCTGTATGAAATCAAAATCTTAATTCATTATCTCAGATATGCACTAGTCCAATTACATAGACAGCCTTAACCTGACAGTATGTTTTTGGAGTGTGGGTGAAAGCTGGAGAAAACCCATGCATTCACATAGAGAATCATGGTGCTTCCCCTGCATTTGTTCATAAAAATAACAAGAATGACATGGCTCTACAACAGGCCTCCAACTGCTGGGAACCTGTCCGACATGACAAACATGTTCCTCACTATCAGAACAGTCATGGTATTGGATATCTCCACTTGGATTATAAACTCATTTAACCCCTTGACGCATCATCATGTACATGTACATGATAAGTGTTATAGGGAAGTATGGAGCGCGCTCACGGGCTGAGCATGCTCCATTTGCTGCGGGTGTCAGCTTTGTTTTACAGCTGACACCCGGGTCTCACGCTGTTCCTGAATGTTTAACCACTCAATCGCGACCTCAGCATCTGAGGCGTTGAAAAGAGTGGGTGGCCCACTCCGACAGCTCATCGATGCCCCCACAACGCGATCGGGGGGTGCCGATGATTGTCATGGCAGCCCAGGGGCCTAATGAATGCCCGCAGGACTGCCTTCACTCTGCCTCTGTTAACCCATGCCTCTGGCACGGCTCAATAGAAGCCTGTAAAAATGGCAATATAGTGTATTGTACCAGCGATCTAATGGTCGCTGGTTCAAGTCTCCTAGGGGGACTAATAAAATGTGTACAAAAATGTTTAATAAAGATATTAGTAGTGAAAAAAAAACCTTTTCCCAATTTTTCCTCTAAAGTAATGTAAAAAATAAACAAAATTGGTAACGCTGCATCCGTAAAAGTCTTAACTATTACAATATACCATTATTTAACTTGCACGGTAAACACCGTAAAAAACAAAAACTTTAAAATGTCAAAATTTTGTTTTTTTGGTCACTTTAGCTCTTAAAAACAATGTAATAAAAAGTGACCAAAAAGTTATATGTACCAAAAAATGGTATAAATATAAACTACAGCTTGTCCCGCAAAAAAATAAGCCCTCACACCGCTCAATCGACGAAAAAATAAAAAAGTTATGTCTCTCAGAATGTGGTGAAATGAAACAATTGTTGTTTTTTTAAACAAATATTTTATTTTCATTTCCATATTAATATAAAGTCAACTTAAACAAAAAGGTTATGCTCCAAAGTTTAACATTCAAGCCTTTAAGAACACTTATGTAATAAGTATAGTTTGAGAAGTAAAAAAGCATCACAAGGTAATTGTGATGTTTTGCTTATGAGCATTTTAAGTTACAGAAACACTAGACACCTATTAAAGAAAAAGTAGATAAGAGAAGGTAAAAAAGAGAGTAGTAGTAGTAGTAGTATAGTAGTAGTAGTAGTAGTAGTAGTGATAGTAGTAGTAGTAGTAGTAGTAGTATAGTAGTAGTAGTAGTAGTAGTGGTAGTGGTAGTAGCATTAGTAGTAGATCTATACAGATGTTCTGTGTAGATACTGGAACCTCAAAATTATTTTCTTTGGTGGGCCTAAAGAACCCAGTCTGACACTGGCTTCTATCATCCCAAGTATGTTAAATTATTGAATATTGGAGTTAATAGCGAAGGATGCTCCAACGAAACATTTAATTACTTGAATTCTTTTAACTCAACTGGAAAAAGTTTTGTTAATAAAAAGTTGTCTTTCAGAGGTAAATTTTAGCTGTTAATGTTAGACTGCTTGTCTAAACACCTCAGAAAGTAAACCTAGTTTGTGTCCTTGGAACTAATAGGATAGTACAGATGCTCAGTCCAGATATTCTTTCCCCAGGGTGAGCAGATCCCAAGGAAGTGACATATTGTGTCCCTTTGGCCATCATGTTTTATAGCGGAGGAGGCTAATTGTCCCAAGCACCTCTTATTCTAGAAATAACATGACCCTAATTGGAAACAAATGCAGTAAAATAATCCACTTTGTGCCTTGGCTGAGAACGTAATGGACAAAAGACGAATCTTAGTTAAGAACCTTTTGCCAAATGGATAGGATTACTGCCATGGCACAGTGCCAGTCGATCAGAACCCGAGCTTGTTTTTATCAGGATCCTTTACAATTGGCATTAAGATGAATTCTTCAACAAATCTCATTTTTATGGGTCTTTTCTACCAATGAATTTTTGTTTCTGGTTCCCAGCTTGTTATGTCTGTAAAATAAATAAGATCCTAAAAATGTCTTGGTTGAAGACTTGCAGGGAAGATTGTCCGTTCTAGACACTGATAAGACAACCTCTGTATTTGATTAATAGTGGTTGTATTTTACTATAAACAGAACGCTAGTATAAACATGGTAGTAACAACTTAAATTAGCTTCTCTGTAATACAAAAGCCTCATTTTACAATGTAGCAGTTGTATTTTACCTGAAGTGCTTCAGTCTATAACTGTGTACAGTGAGGACTGTGGGAACTGTGTTAAAACGTCTGCACGTTTTTTGCGTTATATGTGTGGATCTGTGTACATACTTAAATGAATCCAGGTTGATCCAATTTAACATAGAATACGGGGATGCGTTCAATAGATATCGGAATGCACTTATACTACAGGGGTATTCTAGTTTCTGCAGCTTTTTCATTATTTAATAAAAAATTAAACTACTTTAGAAAACTTCAATTACAATTTTCAAGATCTCAACTTTATTCAGGAGTCATTATTGTTTACTTCCAGAGGTTGAAAACCTGTCCAGGTCATGTGATGATCACAAAGGTGCATCACTCATTACGAGGGAAACTTCTAATTATTTCCATTTAATGACTGCAAGCTGTTATCTTGAAAACCAAAAACAGTATATGGTGCCTGCCTGTATTCTCTGAATGGGGATAAGAAAGGGGCTGCTGCGGTTCCCATCAACACATTTTGATATCCCATCTCCTCTCTTCTATTACAATATCTGTATTCTCCTGATGCCACCTGGAAGCAGCTAAAGGAAACTTATTTTTATATTGTAGGCAATATATATATATATATATATATATATATATATACACGTATATATATATATATATATATATATATATATATATATATATACATATGCACACACATATATATATATATATATGTAGGAATATAAATAAATATATATATATATATTAGTTGATGTTTACAAAACAAAAGTACTGCATACGTTATATATATTGTGCATTTATCCAGTATATAATTTCCATTATATGAGTATCAATGGGAACTGACAGATGTTTTGGATTAGTGGACGGTCATCAATGCATCAATTATACCGGTCAAAAGCTCCAGAATATGGTGTGTTATTTTAGTGCTGATTTATAGCAATATTTACACTAGTTCATTCTGTAAGCTGAAGCCCATGTAAAGATCTATTTGTTTGGATCTTCCTGTTTTGCCTGAAGACTATATAGAGAACTGACTTGACCACCAGAGACAATAAAGCAATCAAATTCTAAATGTTATAATGATTCTTTCTTGCTGATTGTCTCCACTTGGTTATCAGCTTTATATAGCACAATATCTTTCCTGTCTATGCTTTACATGTTGGCCAATATTGGCTATAATTAAGTTTGTCTTTAATGAAAAAAATCAATGATTGTGGTACATAGACATAAAGTTCCATATAAGAGATCAATACTGAAGTGAAACAAAAAAGGACACGGCGCCAAAACTTGCGGTATCAATCGAAAATGAGCGGAGATAACGCACATAAATGCTCACCTATGAGGTTGTGAATTACCGGCATGTAATTCGTAGTAGATAAGCTGCTGCCAATCCCAACGCAAACTCCCACGGGGTTGCCAAATTAATAGAGATAAGGAGGAAAAAACGGGATACACGGCGCTGCTTAATGTAATTAGTTTAATAACGATGGATGCTACGCGTTTCGATACCGGACTGGCATCTTCATCAGGCATATCAAGGGGATAGTACAGAGGACACATATATATACACAAATGTACAAAATTGAAATCAAGCTCATTGGGCCAGTTCAGACCAGCCTCCTGGCCAGAAAAACCGCCAAAATCAGCAGGTCAAAGTTCAGCAAATGTCATAACATAAAGAACATAATACAAAATGAAAAAATGGGGTGAATGCAATAACAAATGAGTTGCTAACAGATAGTACATGTTATTAGATGTCACATTTAGTATAGTAAGTCTATGAGCAAACTAATCCGTTCAGTTCCTGAACCAAAATGATTATCGGCATTTAGTACAAATAACATATTGTTTATACAAGTGTTTTATATGTGGTATATGAAAGGGATAGATGATATGGAGTTGTCAGGGGGATGGTGAGATAGTACGATGTCTAGAGAATGTTTTATTTGTACGAGATCCTAATATAGCGCATAGTAGCGCGTTGTCATGGTAACCTGTAAACACAGACAAACCGGAAGAGAAGGGAAACTATGTTGGAACGCATAGTGAAGCGCAACAGCGCAGTGAGAAAGTTTCGCTAAAAATGTTTTCGTTACAATCAGTCATAAGTGGCCAAAGATAGAAGCAACAAGGTATAAGTTTATTATAAGTATGATAGAAATACTGAGAGATGCTATTATAATATAAATAATGAAGTCATGAAGAACACTAACAGCTAAAGGGCCGAACAGGTTCGATGTGGGGAACAATACAATTAGTTAGATGAGCAGCTAATAGAAGCATATCACCTAATTGCATTATAAAAATAAAAAAATATATAGGACTGAAATATGATTGTGTATGCCATATAAATGTATAAGACATAATATATAGAAAGAGAAATAATAATTAAAATAAAATAATAATAATGATAATTAAAAATAATAATAATAGAAAATAATAGTGATAATCATTAATAATTAATAATAAATAAATAATAAATAATAATAATAGAATACCGCTTAGTTGTGATGATATATGTATACCTAATGAAAAATAATAATAGAAAATAATAGTGATAATCATTAATAATTAATAATAAATAATAGATAATAGAATACCGCTTAGTTGTGATGATATATGTATGGTTTTGAAGTTTTCATGGACCTTAATAGGTTTATGCGTAGACTCACACTTCTACGTCATTTTGCATTATCTCCAATAACAACTACACCAGAGTCCATACATAGTGTGACCACATCTACTCACATCCCCAAATCTGTTAGTGTAGACGTCCACCCTAGATCTTCATTTTATCCCCTCCACCACCGCGGACCAGCACTCGAAACCTTTTACAATCTGGTCAGCAATGACTTCAAAACAATAGAAAAACCCATCTACTCCCCAGACAATCTCACTAAGTCTGAACGCCTTGCACTAAAAAATCTACAAAAAAACCACCAAATAGTGATTCGATCTGCTGACAAGGGTGGTGGGATTATAATCCAAGACCGTGCTGATTACACCAATGAGGCCTACAGACTATTGTCCGATACAAACTTCTATGAGAGACTGCAGTATAATCCAATACCAACATTTCTACTTGAATATAAATCCCTTATAGAAATGGCTTATACTGATCAGATTATAAATAAAAAAGAGAAAACATTTTTAACAGTTCCTTTTCCTACCATTCCGTTTTTATACCATTTACCAAAGATCCATAAATCCCTATCAAATCCCCCTGGTAGACCCATTATCTCAGGGATAGGGTCCATGACTAGTAATTTGTCACATTTCATAGACATTCACCTCCAAACACATGTAGTCAAACTACCGTCGCACCTTAAAGACTCTACACATTTAATTAGAGAACTGTACAAACTACAAACCGCCCACGATTTTACGGATCTATGGTTTTTAACTGTAGATGTGACATCACTTTATACGAATATCCCACATGATCTTGGCATGCAAGCGTCTCTAACTTATTTAACCTCCAACCCTCTTTTCCCAAATAATCAGATCAACTTTCTGATGGATTGTTTTGATTTTATACTTAAACGAAATGTTTTCACCTTTGAGGGTAAATTTTATAGACAGGTTAAGGGCTGTGCGATGGGGTCAAGATTCGCCCCGTCGTACGCTAACCTGTACATGGGGGCTTTTGAAGAATTTTATATATACGGTGACCATAATTTTAAGGATAATATTATTTTTTATAAACGCTATATAGACGACCTCTTTTTCGTCATTAAAGGAGATGCGACTGTAATTTCAGATTGGGTTAGCCACCTCAATAGCAACAATTTTGGTATTTTATTTACACATACATCGTCCTTGGAACAAATAGACTTTCTGGATCTAACAATTGAAAAAAATGGCCGTTTTTTAAGTACTAAGACTCATTTTAAAGGAGTTGACGTTAACAGCTATCTAGATTTTAAAAGTGCACACTATCGTCCATGGCTAAAGAATGTACCTTTTGGCCAATTCAAACGAATAAGAAAAAATTGCACTAGCGATAAAGATTTCTCCATTGAATGTAATATTTTGAAAAAAAGATTCAAACAAAAAAACTTTCCAACCAGTTTGATTAAGGGAGCAGAGTCTAGAGCAAAGGCGTTAACACAATCTGAGTGTATCAACCCCAAAGCGCAAGCTGTTGTGAAACCGACCGATTTTAATTGTAATTTTATCACCACTTTTAATAAAGGGAGCAAACTAATTAATACTATACTTCTGAAGCATTGGCACATTCTAACAAATGACCAATTTATGAAAAGTATCCTTCCCATCAAGCCAAAGATCACATATAGAAGGGCAAAAACGCTAAGAAATTTGATAGCGCCAAGCAAATTGCATAAAATTACTCAAGACCCTCCAAAAACATCATTAATTATTAATGGGGCGTATCGTTGTGGCAAATCTAGATGTCTTTGTTGTCTAAACATTGCAAACAAAAAAACGCATTTCACTTCCATGATTACGAATGAAAGGTTTCCGATAAAAAGTTTTCTCAATTGTGGTAGTGACTACGTCATCTACCTTTTACAATGCACGTGTGATCAACAATATGTGGGTCGTACCACCCAAACCCTTAGATGTAGGGTTAATAAACATAGATTCAATGTTAGGACTGGGTTTGAAAAACATAGCGTGTCCCGCCACTGTGCTACTGAACATAAATGCAACTTTGACTCTATCACCGTGACTCCCATTGAAAAAATACCCCTTGATATATCTAATAGATTTATTAGATTAAAACAAAGAGAAAATTTTTGGATATATAAACTGGTGACCTTATACCCCAATGGCCTTAATGATATTGCGGAGTCCGCGTTGGACTAATATCAGCGCATCCAACCCTTTAATCTATTTTTTATTTATTGTATTTTATTATTTTTAAATTATCAATTTTATTGATACGTTGTAATGTAATGTCTATATTAATCTTATTATATTAATTTTTATACATTAATTTTATTGAGATATCCTAATATTTACATCCAGTCACAAAAGTAAAATGTTTTAATAATTCTAGTTCTTTTCTAATGACGAAGGTATACATATATCATCACAACTAAGCGGTATTCTATTATCTATTATTTATTATTAATTATTAATGATTATCACTATTATTTTCTATTATTATTTTTCATTAGGTATACATATATCATCACAACTAAGCGGTATTCTATTATTATTATTTATTATTTATTTATTATTAATTATTAATGATTATCACTATTATTTTCTATTATTATTATTTTTAATTATCATTATTATTATTTTATTTTAATTATTATTTCTCTTTCTATATATTATGTCTTATACATTTATATGGCATACACAATCATATTTCAGTCCTATATATTTTTTTATTTTTATAATGCAATTAGGTGATATGCTTCTATTAGCTGCTCATCTAACTAATTGTATTGTTCCCCACATCGAACCTGTTCGGCCCTTTAGCTGTTAGTGTTCTTCATGACTTCATTATTTATATTATAATAGCATCTCTCAGTATTTCTATCATACTTATAATAAACTTATACCTTGTTGCTTCTATCTTTGGCCACTTATGACTGATTGTAACGAAAACATTTTTAGCGAAACTTTCTCACTGCGCTGTTGCGCTTCACTATGCGTTCCAACATAGTTTCCCTTCTCTTCCGGTTTGTCTGTGTTTACAGGTTACCATGACAACGCGCTACTATGCGCTATATTAGGATCTCGTACAAATAAAACATTCTCTAGACATCGTACTATCTCACCATCCCCCTGACAACTCCATATCATCTATCCCTTTCATATACCACATATAAAACACTTGTATAAACAATATGTTATTTGTACTAAATGCCGATAATCATTTTGGTTCAGGAACTGAACGGATTAGTTTGCTCATAGACTTACTATACTAAATGTGACATCTAATAACATGTACTATCTGTTAGCAACTCATTTGTTATTGCATTCACCCCATTTTTTCATTTTGTATTATGTTCTTTATGTTATGACATTTGCTGAACTTTGACCTGCTGATTTTGGCGGTTTTTCTGGCCAGGAGGCTGGTCTGAACTGGCCCAATGAGCTTGATTTCAATTTTGTACATTTGTGTATATATATGTGTCCTCTGTACTATCCCCTTGATATGCCTGATGAAGATGCCAGTCCGGTATCGAAACGCGTAGCATCCATCGTTATTAAACTAATTACATTAAGCAGCGCCGTGTATCCCGTTTTTTCCTCCTTATCCATATAAGAGATCAAGTCATAGATGCCTTTATAACAGTGTGCTAACCAGAAATGCCCCTTCACACTGTACCAGGGGGTCCATTAACATTAAGCCTAACACAGGCGCTCCCATAAGAGTGTACTAACCATAGATGCTTCAATAGGAATGTGTAAAACACTGTTGTCCGCATAACAAATACTTTGTTAGGCTAAGTTCACATATATCAGTGTCACAAAGTGTCTGTGGGTCTGTGGACCCACTAAGCCGTACCGCCTTGGAGGTAAGGCAGCTGGCCAACAGGGCGCACGTGAATGTCTATAGTTTGTATAGGTACCTGTGGCAGCTCATACAGCAGCAGGGCAGGCTCGGCTAGGACTAGGCAGCAGGTAGACGTCATGCGAGGTGAAGCAGGTCAGATGTGGAATACAGCACGACACGACTTTGGCACAGACAGTGCTCAACCAGGATGGTATGGAATGCAAGGAACAGGAACTGGTACAGGAACAGGAAACAGGAAATACACTAGGAGGCCATCACATAGACAAACTAGGAAACATCAACAACGCTCAGGCATAGAAGCAGGGGGCTGGACCCCTCTTATAGTCCAGGGTACTCACGGGTCAAAGTTCATCAAAAGTCTGGTACGTACGCTGCCCCTTTAAGAGTGGGTATGAGCGTTCGCGCGCACCCTACGGGAGGCTGAGGTGAGTGGAAGCAAGCGCTGGCATCTCCTGAGGAGGAGGCTGGGGCCAGCGCATGCCGACTCGTGGCTGCGGCTGTCAGGAGGGGATTGGAGCTGACAGCCTGCAGCCACGGACATTACAATCATTTAGGTCCAGCTACTTGTTTTATGCCTCAACCTGGCACAACTGATGACAAAGTTGTGCATTTTGTACATCGGTCTGGTGTCTGGCACAGAGACATCCGGCATTACAACCGATGCAAAAATTGCTCCTATAAGAAAGATTGGGATCAGTCCCGGCATCAGTTTCTGTACCACTCTGGAGGCAAATAAAACTGGATTGCTGGACAAATGTGTAGGGTGCCTAACAAGATATCAGCTGCAGATGCTGTTCATAACAATTTCCAACCACAGATTCCTTTTGTGACACTCGTCAACCGCAGATGCCCCCTAAGTATAAGGCAAAGATGTCCCCATAAAAGCAAACCTCCAATGCCCTATATGTTCCATGTGTCAGCAAGACATGTACCCATAATAATGTGCAAGCTACAGTTGCCCCAATTTAAAAAAACAAAAACCTTGCACTTGTATTTTTCATGTTTTATTGCTCCAATGAATTTACAGTATTGCATCTAACGTGCTCATGGCAAAACATCAACATGTCTAAAGGGACTGAACATTGGAAACAGAAATTCCAGCTTCTTCTTTGTATCATTTCTTTCTATTAATTTATATAAAAATGCAGTACTTCATTACAGGGGCGTAGCTAGGGGGGGGGCAAGCGGGGCATGTGCCCCGGGCGCAGTTCGGAGGGGAGCGCCAGTGCCACCTCCTCCTGCACTATAATTGTACCTGTGTCGCAAGGACACAGGTACAATTAGAAGCAATGAATGACCGGGCACGTTCCGTGCCCGGCCATTCAGCGCCTCTCCACGAATGAAGCGACTGGTACCTTTTGTACCAGTGACGCTTCCGTCGATGAAAGGCGCTGACTGACTGGCAGGGAAAGTCATCCTGCCCAGCCAATCAGCGCCTTTCATAGACGCTGCGTTCAACCCCCTGGAGACCTGCACAGAAGAGAGCAGGTCTCCATGGCTGTCGGACGGCGTGGGAGCGGGAATTAGGTGAGTTTGAATTTTTTTTTAAATTTAATTGCAATAGAAGTGTGCGGCTGTATCTGCGGGGTGGGGACTTTGTCTACACGGGGGACTTTATCTACGGGGGGTGTCTATCTACAGGGAGACTATATCTACAGGGCTGGGCTATATACAGGGGGACTATATCTGCTGGGCTATATACAGGGGGACTATATCTACAGGGCTGGGCTATATACAGGGGGACTATATCTGCTGGGCTATCTACAGGGGGACTATATCTACAGGGGGGCTATATACAGGGGGGCTATATACAGGGGGACTATATCTACAGGGCTGGGCTATATACAGGGGGACTATATCTGCTGGGCTATATACAGGGGGACTATATCTACAGGGCTGGGCTATATACAGGGGGACTATATCTACAGGGCTGGGCTATATACAGGGGGACTATATCTGCTGGGCTATCTACAGGGGGACTATATCTACAGAGGGGCTATATACAGGGGGGCTATATACAGGGGGACTATATCTACAGGGCTGGGCTATATACAGGGGGACTATATCTGCTGGGCTATATACAGGGGGACTATATCTACAGGGCTGGGCTACATACAGGGGGACTATATCTGCTGGGCTATATACAGGGGGACTATATCTACAGGGGGGCTATATACAGGGGGACTATATCTACAGGGGGGCTATATACAGGGGGACTATATCTGCTGGGCTATATACAGGGGGACTATATCTACAGGGCTGGGCTATATACAGGGGGACTATATCTACAGGGCTGGGCTATATACAGGGGGACTATATCTGCTGGGCTATCTACAGGGGGACTATATCTACAGGGGGACTATATCTACAGGGGGGCTATATACAGGGGGACTATATCTACAGGGCTGGGCTATATACAGGGGGACTATATCTGCTGGGCTATATACAGGGGGACTATATCTACAGGGGGGCTATATACAGGGGGACTATATCTACAGGGGGGCTATATACTGGAGTGGGCTGTCTATAGAGCACCATATACAGGGGTGGGCTATATAGTATATAGCCCCCTGTAGATATAGCCCACCCCTGTATATGGTGCTCCATAGATAGCCCACCCCAGTATATAGCCCCCCCCCCTGTAGATCTAGTCGCCCTGTATATAGCCCAGCCCTGTAGATATAGCCCCCTGTAGATATATTCCCCCTGTATATAGCCCACCCCTGTAGATATAGCCCCCCTGTGTATAGCCCACCCCTGTATATAGCCCCCCTCTGTAGATATTGCCCCCCTGTGTATAGCCCACCCCTGTAGATATAGCCCCCTGTGTTTAGCCCACCCCTGTATATAGCCCCCCTCTGTAGATATAGCCCCCCTGTGTATAGCCCAGCCCTGTAGATATAGCCCAGCCCTGTAGATATAGCCCAGCCCTGTAGATATGGTCCCCATGTAGATAGCCCACCCCTGTAGATATAGTCCCCCTGTAGATATAGCCCACCCCAGTATATAGTCCCCCTGTAGATATAGGCCACCCCTGTATATAGTATCCCACAAATAGCTCCCCCCTATAGTGCTCCACAGAAAGCCCACCCCTGTATATAGCCGCCTTGTACAAATAGTCCACCCCTGTATATAGTGCTCCACAGATAGCCCACCCTTGCATATAATATATACAGGGGTGGGCTATCTTTGGAGCACTATATACAGGGGTGGACTATCTAGTGGAGCACTATATACAGGGGTGGACTATATGTACAAGGGGGGCTATATACAGGGGTGGGCTATCTGTGAAACACTATATACAGGGGTGAACTATATGTGGAGCACTATATACAGGGGTGGGCTATATCTACAGGGGGGCTACATTCATGGTTGGGCTATCTGTAGAGCTCTATATACAGGGGTGGGCTATATCTACAGGGGGCTATATACAGGGGTGGGCTATCTGTAGAGCACTATAGGGGGAGTTATTTGTGGGACACTATATACAGGGGTGGTTTATATGGGGGCACTATCTACAGGGGCTCTATGGCAGGCACTATCTACAGGGGGCACAGTGTGTGTGTGTGTGTGTGTGTGTGTGTGTGTGTGTGTGTGTGACACGGTGTATGGTGCTATTATAATTAGAGGTGCAGTGTATGGCGCTATTATATTTAGGGGCGTAGTGTGTGGTATAATGATAACTTTATCTTTATTTATAGGTGCAGAAATGTTGGAAAAGTGAGAAGCTGAAGACATGTGAGCGGCAAACTGCAGAAATGGACCGGGAGAAGTCGTCTTAGAGGTCTGGACCAAATGGAGAAAAATAACTAGAATCTGATACGTCACCGGTGAGTCACTTAATGTAAATGTTCACTCTGCCTCTAATCAGCACTCTAGTCACTGTATGATCTGCAGCAAGATGATTATGATAGGATTTATTTTTTGTGAAAGGGCATTTCCCAGCATATCCTTAAAATTGTTCGGGTTATGCTGGGAGCTGTAGTTTTACGCCGTACAAACCTATACGGCAGGGGTTGCACTAAATTGAGCTGTATTTGTTCTGGGCCTGTATATATGTAGTGAGCTTGCTTCTGGGGCTGTATATAGAACCATATTGCTTGTGAAATGGACAAATAATTTTATGCTCGCGTTACATAAAAAGAAATGACACGTCGATTGGTAGAGAAAACAAACACGGCGAGGGGGAAGGAGATGTCGGGAAAGAGGTTGGGGGCGGGGCGCCAAACTGAATCTTTGCCCCGGGTGCTGGAGAACCTAGCTACGCCTCTGTTCATTATTTAACCCCTTAGTGACCACTAATACGCCTTTTTACGTCGGTCACTAATGGGCTTTAGGCTAGGCTGACGCCTTTTCACGTCAGAATAGTCTAAGTCCTGCACGGGTCTCCCGTGCAGGCATGAGCCGGGGCTCTGCTGTCTGATGACAGCTGAGCTCCTGCTCCAACGCCCGCGATCGAAGTTTACTTCGATCGCGGCCGTTTAACCCGTTAAATGCCGCCGTCAATAGCGACCGCGGCATTTAACTTTGTTTACAGAGGGAGTGCGCTCCCTCTGTCACCCATCGGCGGCCCACAAATGAAATCGCGGGTCTCCGATGGGGTGTCATGGCAGCTGGGGGCCTGATAAAAGCCCCCAGGTCTGCCCTGGACATATTCCTGTTAGGACGCGCCGGAGGCACGTCCTAACAGATTGCCTGTCAGATTTACACTGACAGGCAATAATGCTCTGGTATGCGAAGTATACCAGAGCATTATAGCAGCGATCGGAATATCGCACAGTAAAGTCCCCTAGTGGGACTAATAAAATAAGTCATCAAAGTGAAATAAAGATTATTAATAAAAAGTACAGTAAAAAAATAAATAAAACCATTTTTTTCCATAAAAAGTGGTTTTATTTAGTAAAAGTGTAAAAAAAAAAAAAAAGTACACATATGTGGTATCGCCGCGATCGTAATGACTCCATTAATAAAGTTAATATGTAATTTAAACCGCAAAGTGAACACCGTAAAAAAAAAACGCAAAAAACCATGGCGAAATTGCAATTTTTTTCCATTGCCCCCCAAAAAAGTCATAATAAAAATGAATCAATAAGTCCCACGCACCCCAAAACAGTACCATTCAAAACTACGTCTTGTCCCGCAGAAAACAAGCCCAAAAAATCACTACATTGATGGAAAAATAAAAAAATTACGGCTCTTGGAAAGCGACGATGTAAAAGCAAATAATTTTAGTTCAAAAGTGTTTTTATTGTGCAAAAGTCGTAAAACATAAAAAAACCTCTACACATGTGGTATCACCGTAATCGTACCGACCCATAGAATAAAAGTAACATGTTATTTACGCTGCACAGTGAACGGGGTCAATTAAAAAACGCATAGAACAATGGCGGAATTTCAGGTTTTTTTTATAATCCCCCCCAAAAAGGTTAATAAAAGTTAATATAAAAATTATATGTACCCAAAAATGGTGCAATTAAAAAGCACAACTAATCCCGCAAAAAACAAGTCCTCATACAGCTATGTAGACGAAAAAATAAGAACGTTATAGCTCTTTGAATGCGACTATAGAAAAATGAATAAAATAGCTTGGTCATTAGGGCCTAAAATAGGCTGGTCACTAAGGGGTTAAATGATAAAGACTGAAGAAATTTGGTCGTTTACTTGCAAAATTGGTTCACATAGGAGGGTCTGCTTGAAGTGTTGCGAATCATTTCAGATAAAATATCCCGTGAAACCAGTGCAACGAAGAAAATAGTGCAGATGCCCATAGCAACCAGGTTGCTTCTTTTATTTTATTTTATTTATTTTTTTTTTTTTTTTTTTTGGTATGACATGTAGATAGCTGATCCAGACACTAATGAACATTAGGGAAATGTATAACTTCATAGCGCGCTTTTAGGAAGCCTTCCCCTATGGCTGCTGATAACATGCAGGGACACATGACCCGCTACCGCTATACAAACCCTTCCATAGACATTCACGTGACGACCTACACGAGGGTGAACCGCCCCAGCCTTACATACTACCAGTGCCATTTACAGCACGCTCTAGTGGTGGTGCTACATGTGCCAGGTCTCATTGTCATCACTGCAATCGGTTTTACATGATGGAAGCAAAACCTGCCCATCCGTATCGCCTCGCTGTACACTAGAGACACATTCATGTAGGATTGCGCCCCATTTCTAGCAAGGCTGGCTTCTTTTATTTTTTAACCTGCACTGGAAAAAATGAATAGCTGATTTCTGACTGTTTGCTATTGGCAATATACTATAAAGAAATAACATTCTAACTATCATATTATGCAGTTACAGTACTTTGAGACACACGGTGTCAGTACATTAGAGAGGGGCAAGGTGTCAGGTTAATATCTATCTAACTGAACTTTTAATGGTTCGGAATTTCCAATAATCTGGCACCTTGGTGATACTGGACATGCCTATTAATCTCTCCAGTACTATAGGATTTAAAGGATATACTTTCAGGAACACAACAGAATATTGAAAAAGTGACTAACGATAAACTAAAACTTCATTTGTGGTCCTAGAAGGAAATCCACAAATTATATTGTAATTCTCCCGGACAAGTCTGAGAACCAGCGATCTTAATAAAACAGCAAGAGGATATGGAATGCAAAGAGGTGTCCTTGAGTAATTGTAAATGACACAATTTGTTAAATAAATGCCATTATACTGTATTTAGCTCGGGTCTGTAGCAAAATGTCAAATTTTTATTTGAAGTGTAATTTTTGGAGTTTTGTAATATAAATCACACATTTTTAACCTAGACTCTTCAGAACAAATGAAAATAATAATTTGCTCTATTTTAAAACCCCTAGTGCCACAATTTTTTGTATCTTTTTTTTATATCATTTGTAAGGCAGTTTAATTGAAAGACAGGTTTACATATGATCCAGCATGTGCAATAGAAATGCAGTTGTTAAAAACACCACTATAAATAAGCAAATCTTGCTTTGTTACCATTTCATTAACAGGCATATTTCCAATTATGGAACTTTATTTTCCTTGTGTAAGAAAATGGAGGCTCAAAAGTTTTTAACACGAATCCTTACTTCAGCCTCCCTTGTATTATCCTAGGCGGCTAGGCCACATGCACACCATTTTGCACTGAGCTGTAATAGGGCATTCCTGGAAGTGCATGTAGCCTTTAATGGGTTTATCCCACAAAGAATAATGTCTTTATTTAAACAAACCTTGCAATTGCAAAAAATAGCCTCTCTACGTTGTATTCCAAATTGAGTCACTGCAGAGATTGAAAAGCACTAATACTTAACCTTTATGAATTACTAGCAAAAGGAATAGGCTGATTATTTTAAACGTTAAAATTAATAAAGGACTAGTATCAATTCCACACTCCAGAACACTGAAATTGCAACACCAAGAAGGAAAAGTTTTGGTATTATGGAAATCACAGGATCGATAGACAGGTTCGTGATATGCAAATTATTAAAAAATGGAAACAACATATTCCAAACATCTTGATTTATTCAGTATCGAGTATGAGCGCCACGCGAAGAAATGCATGTACTTACACGCCTTGGCATGCTATCAATGAGGTTATTATCGATTGTGTAACAGCCGCAGACCCCTCTAATCCTGCTGACGTCTCCCTCCCCGGAGACGCCAGCACATGCAGCTGTCCTGCCCTGCAGTGACCACTAGGGTGCGTGCGCGAGCTCGTTCCTGGCCTTAAAGGGCCAGCGCACGCACATGTAAAGGATTACCTAATTATCCCCAGATCACCCTGGACTATAAAAAGGGCTCTGCCCTTTCACTCCTTGCCTGAGCATTGTTTGTATTCCTAAGTTATTCTTGCAAATGGTTCCTGAGTCATATCCTGTTCCCAGTGTTTCCGTGCCCTACTACCTGTATCCTGTATCCCGTGCTGTATTACTTCCTGTGCCCTCTCTAGTGTTGTAGTCGTGTTGTGCCATCTGCTACACCTCCTGTTTTACACCATGTCTGGTGTCATCTGCCATGACTGGTACCATCTGCCATGTTTTACATCACCTGTCGTGAAAGTACCATCTGTGCCTAAGCCGCTGCTACTGTCTGGAATATTGCAGGTACCCTTGTACTTGGACTTTGTATGGACTTGGTACACTGTTCTTTGGCCAGCTGCTACTCCACTACAGCGGTGCGTCCTAGTGGGTCCACATGACCACAGACCGTGACGGATTGTCTGAAGAATGGGCACATAATTGCTGCTGGCAGGTCCCTTTGCAATTGCCGACCAATGACATCCCAGATGTGCTCGATGGGAGACAAGTCCGGAGACTCTGCAGGCCATGGTAGCACATTTAGGCTACAAAGACTGCTCACAGTACCACGATTAACATGTGGCCTGGCGTTGTCCTGTTGAAAAATGGCTTCTGGGACACTTACCACTGGTTCCACGACCAAATCAATGTAACGCCGAGCTGTTAGTTTACCTGAAATGAAGACTAGAGGGGTCTGGCCACCGTACATTATGCAACCCCACACCAATATCCCGGGAGTAGGATTGGGGGGCTGTATGGCGTTACCTACAGGGGGGGCTGTATGGCGTTACCTACAGGGGGGGCTGTATGGCGTTACCTACAGGGGTGGCTGTATGGCGTTACCTACAGGGGGGGTTGTATGGCACTATCTACAGGGGGACTGTATGGCGCTATCTACAGGGGGAGGTCTATATGGAGTTATCTACAGGGGGCTGTATGGCACTATCTACAGGGGGCTGTATGGCGTTATCTACAGGGTGGCCTGTATGGCGCTATTTACAAAGGGGTCTGTATGGCGTTATCTACAGGGTGGGCTGTATGGCGTTATCTACAGAGGGGGCTGTATGGCATTATCTACAGGGTGGGCTGTATGGCGTTATCTACAGGGTGAGCTGTCTGGCGTTATCTACAGGGGAGTCTGTAAGGCGCTATTTACAAAGGGGTCTGTATGGCGTTATCTACAGGGTGGGCTGTGTGGCGTTATCTACAGGGGGGGCTGTATGATGTTATCTACAGAGGGGACTGTATGGCATTATCTACAGGGGTCTGTATGGCGTTATCTACAGAGGGGGCTGTATGGCGTTATCTACAGGGGGACTGTATGGCGTTATCTACAGGGGGGCTGTATGGCGTTATCTACAGGGGGGGCTGAAAAAAAGGCACTATCTACAAGGGGAGGTTGTGTGACACCCAGGGGAGGGGGGGGGCCCATTCAAAAGTTTTCTATGGGGCCCAGTCTTTCCTAGTTACGTCCCTGGTTTGGTGTGATCTTTATCATCAGTGCTGGGTGTGATATTTATCATCAGTGCTGGGTGTGATCTTTATCATCAGTGCTAGGTGTAATCTTTATCATCAGTGCTGGGTGTGATCTTTCTCATCAGTGCTGGGTGTGATCTTTATCATCAGTGCTGGGTGTGATCTTTATCATCAGTGCTGGGTGTGATCTTTATCATCAGTGCTGGGTGTGATCTTTATCATCAGTGCTGGGTGTGATCTTTATCATCAGTGCTGGGTGTAATCTTTTTCATCAGTGCTGGGTGTGATCTTTATCATCAGTGCTGGGTGTGATCTTTATCATCAGTGCTGGATGTGATCTTTATCATCAGTGCTGGGGGAAAAATCCTGCATGGCGGCACACGATATGGATAAACAGAACAGATGAAATTTGATCCAGCGCTGGATTAGCTTATTGCTGATGCAACCACCCTTACCTCCATCGTATTTTACCATTTGTACGAATAAAGTTGGAACATCGTTTTTTTTTTTTTAAATCAACCATCGCTTCGCTGGATCAAATTTCTTCTGTTCTGGGTGTGATTTATCATCAGTGCTGGATGGGATCTTTACCATCAGTGCTGGGTGTGTGATCTTTACCATCAGTGTTGGGTGAGATCTTTATCATCAGTGTTGGGTGAAATCTTTATCATCAGTGTTGGGTGAAATCTTCACCATCAGTGGAGGATGTGATCTTTACCACCACTGCTGGATGTGATCTTTCTCATCACTGCTGGATGTGATCTTTACTTTGAAGCGCTCCTGATGAGGCACAGGATAATTGACCTGCTGAAACGTGTAGACAACAGCTAAGGCCCTGTTCACATCTGCATTCGGCATTCCATTGTTCTGCTCCATCGGAGGAGCAGAACAACAAAAATGCGGGAAGTGAGGGCACCATTGAACTACTGAGAAAACCAGCACATGCCAGAACCCATTGACTTTAATGGGTTCCATCGGGTTTCTATCGGGGTGTTCGTGGCTTTACCGGAGACAACAGCGCAGCATACTGCACCATAGTTTCTGCCATTTTTGGCAGAATCTGTCCTGGAGGCCCCTAATGAAGCCTCCAATGCAGATGTGAACAGGGCCTAAGATCACAGAATTAATGCAGTAATCAATGCTGAGCAGAATGTTATCAAGAGAGCCTCTAAGTCCACCTGGGTGCAACATTTCCCTAATTTCTGAAAGCAGCGGAACATCAACCGAGGGGTCCTCAATGCCAGTGTAAACAGATAATGATCCTCGGTTTTGGGAGAGGAACAGAGCAGTATTAGGCAGAACTGAATAGGGAAACACTAATGTTCTTGCTGCTGTTAGCACTATTCTGACAGATTTTCGCGAGTCCTTTTCTATCATGAGGCTACATAGAATTAATAGTAGTCCTTATGAATTTTGATAAAATATCCAGCCTATTCTTTTTAATAGTAATAAAAGTTAATAGCTTTTTTTTTTACAATCTTTGCAGTGATACAATTTTGGATACAAGATAGACAAACCCATTTTCTTGCAATTGCAAGGGTTGTCAGTAAATAAATTCTGTTTCCAAAAGGATTAATAAAAAGATTTTATTTAAATAAACCAAATTATTAACAAATTTTGCATTTACACATGCAAATATGGTACAGTGAAGAGTTATTACTGTCACGGTCTGTGGGTATGTGGACCCACTGGGCCGCACCGCCATAGCGGGGAGGCAGCTGGCCAAACAACAGACCACCCAAGCAATACAAAGTCCCACATTAGGGTACCTGAATAGTCCAGACAGTGGCCGAGGCTTTAGCATGGATGGAGGTGGGTACAGCAGGTTGCGCCAGACGTGGCGGATGACATTGGATGTGGTAGATGACACTTGATGTGGCAGATGACACTGGACATGGCAGATGACACTGGACATGGCAGACGTGACAGAAGACAGCAGATGCAGTAGGACACAACTCCAACACTAACAGGCTCAGGAACAAAGACACACTACGGGATGCAGGTAGCAGGACACGGGAAACAATGGGAACAGGATAACACTAAGGGACCGCTGGGAGCAACTGCTGGGAGCAACCGCTAGCAAAATAGAGGACCGAGTCTGTTGCCAGATTTGCAGAAAGTCCCCAAATGCAGAGTCAACAGCGGGTACCTGAGATGTGGTCTACACAGAAAGAGGTACTCTAGGATTTTGACTGTATACAATGTAGAATGGTGTGGTGGACTCACTTGTGTGGTTGTTATACGAGAATTTGGCCCATGGAAGAAGCTGTACCCAGTTATCATGCTGCATGAAGATGAAGTGGCGGCAATGGCGGATCATCATATGGGCACATAATCTCAAAAAACTATGGTCCCGATTCCAACAGAACCTGCGTCCATAGGACGCAGATTCATTTGGGTTGAATGCTGGAGCCTCGCTCCAGCACTCACTCTGCCGTGAGTGGCTTGGCGCAGGTAGGCGCAATGTAGTGACATCATTGCGCCTGTCTGCACCGAGTCACTCACGGGACAGTGCAGAGGAGGAGAAGCATCCTCCACCCGTCTTAGGAACGGGAATAGGTAAGTAATTATGTTATTATTTTTATATTAGGTACATACATATGCTGGCATTATACTGTATAGGACAGCTAAGGGGAGCATTATACTGTATGGGGCAGCTATGGAGGGCATTATACTGTGTAGCAGCTATGGGGGCATTATACTGTATGCGGCAGCTATGGAGGGCATTATACAGTGTGGCAGCTATGAAGAGCATTATACAGTATGGGGCAGCTATGGAGATCATTTTACAGTATGGGGCAGCTATGGAGAGCATTATACAGTATGGGGCAGCTATGGGGGCATTTTACTGTATGGGGCAGCTATGGTGGGCATTATGTTGTATGTGGGGGATTATACTGTATGGGGCAGCTATGGGTGGCAATATACTGTGGGGGCAGCTATGTGGGACATTATACTGAGCAATTACAGGAGCTGCAGGTCCAAGGGGGGGGGGGCGATGTGTAGCAATATATACAAGGGGGGTAGCGCTATGGGGCCCTATATACAAGGTGAATTGCTGTATAGCACAATATAGAAGGGGGAAGTGCTGTGTATCACTATATCTAAGGGGGATTGCTGTGTAGCACTATACACAAGGGGGGGCTTTGAGGCACTATTTACAAGATTGGAGGGCTGTGTGACGCTATTTACAGTGGTCTGTGTTTAGCGCTATCTACAGGGGGCAGTGTGGGCACTATTTAAAGAGGGGGAGGGCTGTGTAGCGCTATTTACAGGGGTCTGTGTGTAATGCTATCTACAGGGGTTTCTGTGTGAAGCTATCTACAGGGGTCTGTGTGAAGCTATCTACAGGGGGCTGTGTGTGGTGCTATCTACAGGGGGCTGTGTGTGATGCTATCTATAGTGGCTGCGTGTGGTGCTATCTGCAGGGGGGTGTGGTGCTATCTGCAGGGGGGTGTGGTGCTATCTACAGGGGGTTGTGTGTGGCGCTATCTATAGGTAGGGCTGTGTGTAATGCTATCTACAGTGGGATGTGTGTGGCGATACCCACAGGGGGGGGTGGCAGCGCTATCCACAGAGGGATGTGTGTGGCGCTCTCTACAGGGGGGGGGTGTGGCACTATTTATAGGGGGTGTGTGTGGCACAATTTACTGGGGGATGTGTGTGTGATGCTATCTACAGGGGCTGTGTGTGGTGCTATGTTCAGGGGGCTGTGTGTGGCGCTATCTACAGGGGCTGTGTGTATGTGGTGCTTTACTTTACAGTGTTTGAAACAATTACATTCAGGGGTGCAGTCTATGGTGCTATAATATTTAGGGGCACAGCGTTTGATACTATTTTATTCAGGGGCGCAGTGTTTGGTGCTATTATATTTAGGGGCACAGTGTGTGGCACCATGATAATTTTATCTTTGTTTATAGGTGTTGGAAAAGTGAGGAGCCAAAGACATCTGAGTGCCAAATTGATCAGAAATGGGTCATGGCCGGGGGAAGTCGTCATGAAGTCTGGACCGGATGGAGTAGAAAAGAGGAAAAAAGCTACATCGTCACCTGTGAGTCACTAGATTTATAGAGAATTTGTCATCTCTCCTGACATGTTTATTATAGGAAATCCTTGTATTTCACAAAAAGTCTTTGTGCAGTCCAGGACTGCAGTCAAAGACAAATAAGTGTTACTTGTCAAGAGAATGTGTCCCTACACGGTGTGATACTGTCAGCGATGGTTGGAGACTGTCAGTATGTGGGGACACAGCCTTTTGACAAGGGGAGTCGTAACACCCATTTGTTAATGTCTGGACAAAAAGGAAGTGTTAACAATAGTTACAGGGCGGCAGTGGAGAAGGGGGGCCCAACTTTGGGTAACAGCCCAGGGCCTATGGTCTACTTAATCCGCCACTGAGTGGCGGCGATAATTTTCCATGATCTGGTTAATCCTCTCTACTTGCCCATTGAACTGTGGGTGATAGGCTGAGGAAAAGTCCAATATCACATCCAGGAGCTTACAGAGGGCTCTCCAGAATTTTGAGATATATTTAACCCCCCGATTAGATACGATCTGAAGGGGCAAGCCATGCAAGCGGAAGATGTGCTGAATGAAGAGACTCGCCAGTCGGGGAGCAGAAGGTAGGCCGGTCAGCGGGATAAAATGTACCATCTTTGAGAACCGGTCCAATACCACCCAGACAGTGTTGCATCTTGCTGAGGGAGGAAAGTCTGTGACAAAGTCCATCGCAATCTGCTGTCAGGGGGCATTGGGTACAGGCAGAGGATTGAGCAGACCGGTGGGCTTGGAGTGAGTAATCTTGTTAGAAGCACACACCATGCAGGAAGAGACAAAGTCCACAACATCTTTGGGAAGTGTGGGCCACCAGAAATAATGAGTAATCAGGTCTCAGGTTTTACGAACACCAGCGTGCCCAGCCAGTTTAGAGCTGGGTCCCCAGCGGAGAATTTTTACCCTATCTGCCAACCAAAGAAAAGTCCTCCTTGGAGGGATGTCTCTAACCTGCAAAGGATTGGCAGTGACGATGCAGGACTGGTCTAAGATACTTTCAAGGGACTCCACCGTGTCCTCCGTCTCAAATGACCTTGACAGGGCATCGGCCCTCACATTCTTGTCAGCGGGACGGCAGTGGAGCAGAAATTGGAAACGCGTGAAAAACAGTGACCACCTGGCTTGATGGGGGTTTAGTCGAGGTTCTTGTGGTCGGTGATCATGATGGGGTGAGCTGCGCCCTCTAGCAGATGTCCATACTCCTCCACAGCCAATTTGATGGCCAGTTGCTCCCAATATAGAATAGAGTAGTTGCACTCTGCAGAGGAAAAAAGTCTCGAATAATAGCCACATACTACTGCCTTTCCTTTGGAACTCCTCTGGAACAGTAGTGCACCTGTACCAACAGAAGAAGTGTCCACCTCCAATGAGAACTGCCGAGACACATCAGGATGATGGAGGATCGGAGATGAAGGCTTTCTTGAGGCTATTAAATGCAGATTCTGTCTCTGGAGTCCACACCTTGGCGTTCAAACCCTTCTTGGTAACGGTAGTGATGGGAGCCATCAGTGATGAGAAGTTTGGGATAAACTGCCGGTAGAAGTTGGCGAATTCCAAAAAACGCTGTATGGACCTCAGGCCTTGAGGACGTGGAAATTTCAGAACGGACTTTGCTTTCTCAGTATCCATCTTGAGAACTTGATCTGAGATGATGTAGCCCAGGAAGGGCAGAGAATTATTTTCAAAGACGCACTTCTCCAGCTTGGCATATAGACGATTCTCCCTTAATCGCAGTAGAACCTGATGGACATGCCTCCGATAAGTTGTCGGATCTGGGGAGAAAATCAAAATATAAATCGAGATGATACAGACATAGAGGAGATATCAGAAGATATAATTGACAAATTCCTGAAAGACCACGGGAGCGTTACACAGTCCGAAGGGCATCACCAGGTATTCGCAGTGCCCGTCTCGGGTGTTGAACGCCGTCTTCCACTCATCACCTTGACGGATTCGGATCAAATTATAAGCAATACTGGCTCTTCGTATATGGTCAAACAGTTCGGCTATGGCAGTGGGTATTTGTTCTTGACCGTGATTTGGTTAAGACCAAGGTAGTCAATGCAGGGTCGAAGAGATCCACCTTTCTTTTTAAAGGAGAAGAACCCGGCCCCGGCCGGGGAGGAAGACTTTCATATGAAACCCCTCTCCAAATTCTACTTGATAAAGGCCGACATGGATTGAGTCTCTGGCAAGGAGAGAGGATATACCCGTCCACAGGGAAGAGAGGCATTTGGAACCATTTCAATGGGGCAGTCGATGTGGGGGCAGCGCCTCAGCCTCCCTTTTGCTGAAGATATCCGCAAAGTGAGCTAAATGAGGAGGTAATCCTGCCAATGACTGAGACAGAGGAGGCTGGATAGGATGGATCTGCAACAGACAGAAATTTGGAGCCCCATTGGAGAACCTCTCCGGAATTCCAGTCCAGGACTGGTGAATGTAGTCTAAGCCAAGGCAGACCCAGCAGAACAGGATTGACGGCTTTGTACAAGACAAGAAACTAAATCAGTTCTGAATGAAGGGCTCCAACTTGGAGCTTCAGCGACTTGGTCTCAGATACAATCGGATCGGGCAGAGGCAGTCCACTCACCGAGGCAACAGCCAAAGACCTCTCCAGAGGAACTGTGGGCAACTGGAGATGATTCACTAGATCCTTTTGGATGAAGTTTGCCGCAGTCCCAGAGTCCAGATAGGAAGAAACCCGGTGCGTCTTCTCGCCGGACATTATGGTCACGGAATGGCCAGCTTAGAATTGAATCTTTTATTTGGTACCGTTCCACCTAGCGTTGTCTTGCCAACGAATCCTAGGCACTGGGGTCTCTCTGGCCTCTGGGGACACAAACGCACAACATGTCCTTCGAGACCGCAATACAGACAAAGTCCTGAAGTGCGTCTGCATTGTCTCTCCTGGGTAGACAATTTTGCCCGGTCCATCTACACCGCGTTCCAAATTATTATGCCTATTTTATTTTTCGCTGATTTTCCTAAATAGTCGATGCAAATGACAGTGAGTATAATCTTCAAGCCATCAACCGCTGGAGTATAATGCAAATTTTATTGAAGAAATCTCCTAATAATAACAGATTTTTTTTTAGAAGTAAAAAACTCAAAATGCACTGTTTCTGTAAAGGATCTGCCAGGCACAGCTTCGGGGTTAACGCCCATAGATAATCAGTCTGCACCTGCTTCTATGTCTGTGAGACTGACTCCATCTTCCACCACTCAGGGTGGCAGGCTTAGGAGTGGGAGAACCTATCACAGCCTGGCCAGACGGAGCTAGCTCCCGCCCTCTGTCTATTTATACCTGCCTTTCCTGTTCCTCCTTGCTTGTGATTTCTTCTCGTTTGGTTTCCTGGCCCTGCTGCAGCTTCTTGTACTATTGTCCTTGCTTCATATTGACCCCGGCTTGATGACTACTCTCCTGCTCTGCGTTTGGTACCTCGTACACTCCTGGTTTGACTCGGCTTGTTCACTTCTCTTGTTGTTCACGGTGTTGCCGTGGGCAACTGTCCCTTTCTCCCCCTAGCTCTGTGTACCCTTGTCTGTTTGTCTGTCGTGCACTTATTGAGCGTAGGGACCATAGCCCAGTTGTACCCCGTCGCCTAGGGCGGGTCGTTGCAAGTAGGCAGGGACTGAGTGGCGGGTAGATTAGGGCTCACTTGTCTGTCTCCCCACCCCCGTCATTACAGTTTCAAATTATTATGCACAACAGAGATCAAAACATTTTAAAGGGTGTAAAGAGAACTAAAATGGTAATTTGTTGAATTTGCAGCATCAGGAGGTCATATTTACAAAAATCAAAAGCTCTTTCAATTAAAAAAAAAACGTAACAGGCCAAGTTACATGTTAACATAGGACCCCTTCTTTGATATCACCTTCACAATTCTTGCATCCATTGAATTTGTGAGTATTTGGACAGTTTCTGCTTGAATATCTTTGCAGGATGTCAGAATAGCCTCCCAGAGCTTCCGTTTTGATGTGAACTGCGTCCCACCCTCATAGATATTTTGCTTGAGGATGCTCCAAAGTTTCTCAATAGGGTTGAGGTCAGGGGAACATGGGGGCCACGCGATGAGTTTCTCTCCTTTTATGCCCAATGACACATAGGTATTCTTTGCAGCATGAGATGGTGCATTGTCATGCATGAAGATAATTTTGCTACAGAAAGCACGGTTCTTCTTTTTGTACCACGGAAGAAAGTTGTCAGTCATAAACTCTACGTACTTTGCAGAGGTCATTTTCACACCGTCAGGGACCCTAAAGGGGCCTACCAGCTCTCTCCCCATGATTCCAGCCCAAAACATGACTCCGCCACCTCCTTGCTGACGTCGCAGCCTTGTTGGGACATGGTGGCCATTCACCAACCATCCACTACTCCATCCATCTGGACCATCCAGGGTTGCACGGCACTCATCAGTAAACAACACGGTTTGAAAATTAGTCTTCATGTATTTCTGAGCCCACTGCAACCGTTTCTGCTTGTGAGCATTGTTTAGGGGTGGCCGAATAATAGCTTTATGCACACTTGCAAACCTTTGGAGGATCCTACACCTTGAGGTTTGCGGGACTCCAAATCCACCAGCGGCTTCAAATACCTGTTTGCTGCTTTGCAATGGCATTTTAGCAGCTACTCTCCTAATCCTATTAATTTGTCTGGCAGAAAACTTCCTCATTATGCCTTTATCTGAACGAACCCGACTGCTTTCACAGTACGATGATCACGCTTAAAGAGGCTCTGTCACCAGATTTTGCAACCCCTATCTGCTATTGCAGCAGATAGGCGCTGCAATGTAGATTACAGTAATGTTTTTATTTTTAAAAAACGAGCATTTTTGGCCAAGTTATGACCATTTTCGTATTTATGCAAATGAGGCTTGCAAAAGTACAACTGGGCGTGTTGAAAAGTAAAAGTACAACTGGGCGTGTATTATGTGCGTACATCGGGGCGTGTTTACTACTTTTACTAGCTGGGCTTTCTGATGAGAAGTATCATCCACTTCTCTTCAGAACGCCCAGCTTCTGGCAGTGCAGATCTGTGACGTCACTCACAGGTCCTGCATCGTGTCGGCACCAGAGGCTACAGTTGATTCTGCAGCAGCATCAGCATTTGCAGGTAAGTAGCTACATCGACTTACCTGCAAACGCCGATGCTGCTGCAGAATCATCTGTAGCCTCTGGTGTCGATGTGTCCTCGCTCGTCTGACACGATGCAGGACCTGTGAGTGACGTCACAGCGTGATCTCTGGAGAACACGGCTGTGTCTGCACTGCCAGAAGCTGGGCGTTCTGAAGAGAAGTGGATGATACTTCTCATCAGAACGCCCAGCTAGTAAAAGTAGTAAACACGCCCCGATGTACACACATAATACACACCCAGTTGTACTTTTACTTTTCAACACGTACTTTTGCAAGCCTCATTTGCATAAATACGAAAATGGTCATAACTTGGCCAAAAATGCTCGTTTTTAAAAAATAAAAACGTTACTGTAATCTGCATTGCAGCGCCTATCTGCTGCAATAGCAGATAGGGGTTGCAAAATCTGGTGACAGAGCCTCTTTAAGTTTTCTTGAAATATCCAATGTTTTCATACCTTGTCCAAGGTATTGCACTATTTCACGCTTTTCGGCAGCAGAGAGATCCTATTTCTTTCCCATATTGCTTGAAACCTGTGGCCTGCTTAATAATGTGGAACGTCCTTCTTAAGTAGTTTTCCTTTGATTGAGCACACCTGGAAAACTAATTATCACAGGTGTCTGAGATTGATTACAATGATCCAAAGAGCCCTAAGACACAATACCATCCATGAGTTTCATTGAAAAACTAATAATTAAATGTTTGACACTTAAATCCAATGTGCATAATAATTTGGAACACGGTGTACATAGGCTCCTCTGGTGGGACGACTGAAGAGGATAGTAGGGATTGCTGGAATGTAGAATCCAGCCTAGGAAATCCTCTCTCCCGGAGAACCTCTTGGGAATGCTCTCGGATCCTCATGTCAACCTGGGTGGCTAGTAGATCGTCCAGGGTAGGTGACAGATTGCGAGCGGCCAGCTCGTTTTTAATCCCAGAAAACAGTCCATGCCAGAATAAGGCCTCGTTGTTCCAGGTTAGTTCAGCAGCCAGGGTACGAAACTGAATGGCATACTCACCCACAGAGAGCTCTAACTGATGTAGGGTCAGCAAGGATGCAGCAGCAGAAGAAACTCACCCAGGTTCCTCAAATATCGAACGGAAAGTCTGTAAAAAGCACTGCAAGTCACAAGTCCCTGGTGTTCCCACAGAGGATTTGCCCATGCCAGGGCTTTGCCAGTAAGGAAAGAGATTATGAAGGCGATCCTAGCATCATCAGAGGTGAAGGCACTGGCATGTAGTCTGAAGTGGATCTGGCATAGGGGATCGGCACTGGTACAGACAGGAGGTGTAGCAGGAGGAATAGCAGGAATAGGTGAGGTGACGACTGTGGCTTGAGTAACCAGCCAATGTGCAATGGTGTTCACAGAGAGGAGGAGTTGGTCTTGCCATGACTGAAGGTTTTGCATCTTTGTCAGCATGGCTTGTGTCGTCAAGGTCTCAGGTTGACCAGCGGGGTCCAAGGCCTGAGCATACTGTCACAGTCTGTGGGTATGTGGACCCACTAGGCTGCACCGCCGTAGTGGAGAGGCAGCTGGCCAAACAACAGAGCACCCAAGCAATACAAAGTCCCACACTAGGGTACCTGAATCGTCCAAACAGTGGCCGAGGCTTTAGCACGGATGGACGTGGGTGCAGCAGGTTGTACCAGACGTGGCGGATGACACTGAATGTGGTAGATGACACTGGACGTGGCAGATGACACTGGACGAGGCAGATGACATGGGACATGGCAGAAGACAGCAGATGCAGTAGGACACGACTCCAACACTAATAGGCTCAGGAACAAGGACACAGCACGGGATACAACGAGTACAGGTAATGAGCAAAAGGGCAGGGCCCTTCTTATAGTCCTGGGTAATCATGGGCTAATTGATGATTCCCATGTGAGCGTGCACGCGCAACTTACGGGACACAGCGGACTGGAGCGAAACTGAGCGCTGGCGTATCCTGGGAAGTAGATGCAAGCCAGCGCTCACAGATCCATTGCTGCGGCCGCCGGGGAGCGAGTAAACTCGACGGTCCAGGCCATGGGCGCTACAATTACATTTACTTACAGAGTATGGCGCCACCTGGTGTTTAAATGTGCATGTCCACTTACTGAGCTGAGTGCTGGTGGACATGCATGCTCAGTCTCTCTGCCAACAGACAGTTCTCTGTGTAATGATCCTCTGTTTACTGCAAAACAGCCAAAATAAATCTGTTTCTGCTCGTCAGAGAAGGAGCAGAGCCTCTGTTTCATGGTCACAGGGTATCTGGACCCACTAGGCCGCTCCGCCATAGCGGAGAGGCAGCTGACCAGGTCACAGTCTATATGAGAGTCAATAGTAGATAGTAACGCTTGGGTACCTGAACTAGTCCAGACGGTGGCTGTGGCTTCAGCACGGATGGTGGCCGATGCAGCAGACAGCACCAGCCGTGGCGGGCAGTATCCGATGTGGCAGAAGACACTGAACGTGGCAGAAGACACTGGACGTGGCAGAAGACACTGGGTGTGGCAGAAGACACTGGATGTGGCAGAAGACACGGGACGTGGCAAACGACAGCAGGTGCAGTAGACACGACTCCAACACTGGTAGGCACAGGAACAAGAACAGTATGGGATACAGGAACAGGTAACAGGGCATGGGTAACAACTGGAATGGGAAACACTAAGGGACCATTTGCAAGACAAACTGGGATAAACTAACAATGCTCAGGCAAGGATCAGAAGGACTGGGGCCTTCTTATAGACCAGGAAATCATGGGCCGTTGATGATGATGATTTCCTGATGTGCGCACGCTGGCCCTTTAAGGACGGGCACGAGCGTGCGCGCGCACCCTACGGGGCACAGCAGAACGGAGCGGAAGTGAGCGCTGGTGTCCCCTAGGAAGGAGATGGAGACCAGCGCTCACGGATCCATGGCTGCGGGCGTCAGGAGGTGAGTAAACCGACGGCCCGTGGCCATGGACACTACACTCTGCAGTTACATGGCAGCATAGCTGAGAAGGCTCCTTCTCAGTTTGTTGGGATGTTAAAGCTGGTTTTGAATGTAAGAAGGTACTATATAGTCAGCTTACAGAGGCGAAAGGCGACTGATTCTAATGAAAGCCCCTTGCCAGCAGCACATATTAACAGCAGTACTGAGGAGGATACAGCGCAGCAAAAGATGAAAAAAAAAGGTATTTTTTTTTCTACTAGAAACACTGCAAATTATTTTAAAATAGCTAATAACAGCATTTCAGTACTTTTGGCATGAAAAATATTCATAGGAATCCTCCGTAAACCTCTGATCTGTGAGGCACACTCTGTAGTCCCATACTACAGAACTGTAGAGGGTGCTATCATATGATGCTCCATCAGGTACAGTATGAACAGAGCTTTTTACCCTTAAAAATGTTGCTTCTAGGAGAAAATAGCACTGTACAGAGAACAAATGACAAAGTATTTTACGGGGGCAGATGCTACAGAGTTTGGCATACATTTGGTTTAAAGAAAGCAATGGGATACTTCATGGATACTTTCCTATACCGAAAGCATGCTGCAATGTGTAAATGGCAATTTTAATAATTTTTTTTGTACAAATTGGAAAATTTTTATTTTGTAAGTCAGTCATACAGAAGTAAAATATTTGTGCATGTGTGTGGTATCAAAAACAACATTCTGATGATAAATAAATGTAACGTTTTCCTGGCCAGCTTTACTGGTAAAATGTATATTTAAAGTTTCCCTAAATCTGGGCATAGACATAGCAATATTCCCTTACTCATCCATTAACAAGACCATTTAATGAGCATGTTATTTCTATAGAGGAAGGGACATAAACAGCTCCCAGACATCTCTGGCATAGCTTATCCCAGAAAACACATAACTATGAACAGGTAAAAAGCCAACCTAATCAACCCTAGCTAGTGGACCAGTGGGCAGAGCCAATATATATATATATATATATATATATATATATATATATATATATATATTATACACAAATGTCTCATGGGACTATAGTGTCATATGGGTTGAGCTACCAGCAAGTGCAACAATTCCTAGCTCCCCAATAGTGAAAAATAGAAACTCCAAACATCATATACTAAATACACGAGAAAAAGGAGTCGGAACTATTTGAGTAAGAAGCACAAAATATCGAAAAGTAAAAATTTTATTGAAACATACAAAAATACATAGTTAAAAACAGACTACAAACCCAATAACTGCATACCTCCAAAGTAGGAGACAGTATGGAGCCACAAAACAACATTAATAAATACAGTTTGTATATGTCACATTAATCGGGAAGGTGTCCCAAAAGGAGTTACCAAAAGGATATAATATACTCTGAAACCAGTCCCTAGAACCATGTAATAAGACTAGCGGAACACTTGTGTCCAAGAATATTATTCTGCAAATTCCCAGTGTACTACGTCTCTATAAACAGTAATCGGGAATACAGGGGTAGTGATTTGTTTATAGTAATAAGTAGTTTAAACACACTCAGTAACAATATAGTGACTAATTCAAAAAAGGAACCAGTAATAGAGATAACCTATTTCAGACATTGTCTAAGTATACAGGTAACCTGGTAACAATATGACAAAAAATAGTAGTCTTTAGTGGAAAAGACCAGCAAGTACTAACCCATGTGGCTCCTCAGTTGTAACAGCTCCCAAGTGTGGAGAAAAACCCCAACGCGCGTTTCGCGTAGATTGCTTTTTATATATATATACATATATAAGGTTTTAAAGTGATCTAATCTCTATGGTCGGCATAAAAGTTTAGGCTTACTGTTCATTAACTTTACTTAAAGTGGTTGTACTATCAGGATAATCCCCTCCGCATTCCGCAGCTCTCCTGATAATAAACTGAGTGCCAAGGTGGTAACTGCTGGAATTCCCTAGTAATCAGCTGTAAATTGTAGGGGAATCTGCTGGTGACTAAACATTTCTCTTGCAGGTTGGTCATTGAAATCGATGGGCGACCATGACAGTAATGGTAAGGCCAAGTCCCCTAGAGCCGGAGTCGCTCTCTTCGCACTCGCGTTCCAACTAATAAAGGATGAAAGGGTGCGGGTCAAGAGTGGGAGATCTACTATGACCTCAATATGCCCTAAATAGATCTATGGGCAGGAGTTGTCCCATTGTATGCAAACTGATTAGACAGCTGAATTTAAAGGTTTTTTTTTTATCTGCTTTCCAATCCTTTGTAAATAAAAAATACATATATTTTTCAAATTAATTTACTTTCAACGTTGAACAGTATTTCATTTTTAGGCCCAAAATTTTATGGGTGAATAGGGCTCAGCTGCAATACCAGACAGCTCAAGGCCAAAAGTGCCGCTATTCCCATCAAAAAAGCAAATCTTGGACAACTCCTTTAGCAACATTCTTCCTGCCTATATCCACCAAAAAGGAAGTGAGCTTAGGGGCTTACTGCATACAGTTTAAAAAGGTATCTACAGTTAGCTCCCCTTAGTGGTGGCTGCAGGTCAACAAAATCCTATAATTTATCTCTATGGCTGCATATCCAAATTTAACATAAGCCACAATGCAATACTTCCAGGGAAGAAAAGTCTATAATACGGCATCCAATTGAACTACATGATTTTTTTTCTGTCTAATTCATATAAAGTCCTATAAATACAGCTGTACAGTAGGTCTACAATATAAGTCTATGGCCGTATTGCGGCTCTACACAACTCAGAGGTTGTACGTAAACGTAACGCCCTTGTTGTCAAGTCTTTGAAACCACACTGCACAATGCTGGTAGATGACATAGGGAGTTGAAATCAAATACATTTTTAAAAAACTTTCTTAACCCAAAAATATTCTATTAATAGTAAATGATAAACTTAAAAATTATATCAAAATAATTTTATATATGTACATAATTAAATGGGTATACTCATCTTATAAGGTGACGGCATATTGCTAGGATATGCCATCACTTTATGATCTGATACAACAGATTGGATATGTCAACACTTTATAATCTGATTTAACAGATCTCTGGGATCGGCACTGATCTTGAGAATGAAGGGGCCACAGCATTGATTTTGGACTGTGTCCTCTTCACTCCTATTCCCTGAACAGCGGCACCTCGGCCACCCACTCTGCAGGAAATTTCAGGGCAGCTCCATTCAAGTGAACGAGAGTGCTGCCGTGCAGGGAAAACTAATTTAGTGCTGCTGACCCTTTATTTTCAGGATCGGTGGTGGTCCCAGAGGTCATAGCCGCCAATGATCAGAACAGGACAGCATATCCTTGCGATATAACGTCATTAAGTAAGATGGCAATAAATCTTTAATCTATTTGAGAATACATGTTATAGGAAACTATTACATTTGGTGGAATAAACTATATTATAGATTAATACATTGTAATGAAACAGATGTTCTTTCTACTATCGGTCTAGACAAAGTACAGGAAAACTCAGGGGGTATCAGCTCTTACCACTGAATCTTATAAAGGATCCATATGGAGTGAGACAACTCCCCCTGACATTTTTATTAAGGTTATGTATATGGCTCTTCATCTTCATTCACATGGTGCTAATTGCTGTCTCCTGGAAAAATTGCTACTGTGTACAGAGACCACATGCTCTCTCACTGACAAGGCCATTGCAGGGGGTGCACTGATTTCATTTGCTGTCCACTGACATAAAGCTGCTGGTGCAAAGCTGAACAGCTGGGAATATTCTGCTTTTAAAAGCTTATCTTGTTGATACTTGAATTGAACTATTACAGAGAGGAACAAGCAAACAGAATGAACAAACCCTTTGTGGGCAACTTGTAAGAACAATAAAAGCCTGAATGTGTTTGCGGATTTGTCTCATGTCTAAGTGATGACGGCGATGTTTAACAATGATACTGGCCAAATTCATTCAGAGCAGAGGAACTAACCAGATGTGGGGAGTAATAAGTATGAAAGACATGAATGTTGACTTCTATGTGGATGGCTGACAGCTGCTTACTGTGTCTGCTCTATAGGAATACAATTTTTTTGCAACCTGTAAAAATTTTTGGTATATATGATAGAAGTGCATTGTATGTAGAACCAGGGAGGTATTTATCAACCTTTCTACGCCAGTTTTCTGAGTATATAAGAGGTAGCAGCAAGTAAACATTCAGTGAAGTTGTTCTGTTGGAAACCTGTAAAATGTTTAAGTGTAAGGATCTGAGTGACTTTGACAAGGGCCAAATTGTAATGATGATGTGACTGTGTCAAACATCCCCAAATTGGAAAGTCTTGTGGGGTGTTTCCAGTATGCAGTGGATAATACCTACCAAAAGTGTTCAAGAAAGGAGAACCGGTGAACTGGTGACAGGATTATTGGCGCCCAATCCTTATTGATGCATGTGGGGAGTGAAGGCCCATCTGGTTCGATCGCACAAATTTCAGAAAAATTTACTGCTGGCTATGAAAGAACGATGTCAGAACACACAGTGCATCACAGTTTGCTGCTTATGCGGCTGTACAGTCGAATAGTACACAATATTAGGCTTTAATGTTAAGACTAATTGTCTATATTTATCTATCTACCCATATATATATATATATATATATATATATATATATATATATATTTATATATATATATGTATATATATATATATATATATATATATATATATATATATATATATATATATATATATAGCTAAATCTATATATATATATACACACCCCTCATCGTTGAAATTGCAACACCAAGAAGGGCAAGCCATATGGTTATGCAAATCGAGGAGGTAGCAGGTGTACCTAAGATCTGCAAATGATCACATTTTCAAGCACCAAGCTGTGCGATGCCTCCTGTTCATCGATGTGCCAGTTATCGCCACTTGTCACAAACTGAGAGGGACAGAATCCCTGAACTGAGAGACCTTAGTCTATCACTCCGGAAGATCACTACGCGCCTAGGCCGAGATGTCAGTACTGTTTAAAGTTGCGTGTCCTGAGAACAATAACGAACGGGACTGACAGCAGGAGGTAAGCAGAGGCACACCTCTACGCGGACGGATCGTCTGATTGTAAGAATGGTGCGCAATGATCCATTCTGTAATGGATTTCCATTGACTGCATGCCACCGCTCTCAAAGGTTATCATGGTGCACAGCAAGACGGCAATGGATGCTGGAATGGAGATCTATCATCTTCAGCGATGAGTCCCGCTTTTGTCTCTGACTAAATGAAAGGCGGAGATTGGTTTGGATACCACGTGGGCAACATCACACCGGTCCTACTCCTGGGATTATGGTTTGGGGTGACATAATGTACCATAGCCGGACCCCTCTAATCTTCATTTCAGGTACACTAACAGCTCAGTGTTACTTTAATTTGGTCATGGAACCACTGGTACGGCCATTTCTCCAAAGTGTCCCGGAAGCCGTTTTTTCAACAGTGCGACAGCCGTCCACATATTTCTCAGCCGTCCACATAGAAGTCAACATTCATGTCTTTCATACTTATTACTCCCCACATCTGGTTAGTTCCTCTGCTCTGAATGAATTTGACCAGTATCATTTTTAAACATCGCCGTCATCACTTAGACATGAGACAAATCTGCAAACACATTCAGGCTTTTATTTTTCTTACAAGTTGCCCACAAAGGGTTTGTTCATTCTGTTTGCTTGTTCCTCTCTGTAATAGTTCAATTCAAGTATTAACAAGATAAGCTTTTAAAAGCAGAATATTCCCAGCATTACATTTGTGGGTTCGATTAAACTCTCAAAATGGCTAGAAAAAGAGAGCTTTCATGTGAAACTCGACAGTCTATTCTTGTTCTTAGAAATGAAGGCTATTCCATGCGAGAAATTGCCAAGAAACTGAAGATTTCCTACAACGGTGTGTACTACTCCCTTCAGAGGGCAGCACACATAGGCTCTAACGAGAGCAGAAAGAGAAGTGGGAGGCCCCGCTGAACAACTGAGCAACAAGACAAGTACATTAGAGTCTCTAGTTTGAGAAATAGACGCCTCACAGGTCCTCAACTGGCAGCATCATTAAATAGTACCCGCAAAACGCCAGTGTCAACATCTATAGTGAAGAGGCGACTCCGGGATGCTGGCCTTCAGGGCAGAGTGGCAAAGAAAAAGCCATATCTAAGACTGGCTAATAAAAGGAAAAGATTAATATGGGCAAAAGCACACAGACATTGGACAGAGGAAGATTGGAAAAAAGTGTTATGGACAGACGAATCGAAGTTTGAGGTGTTTGGATCACACAGAAGAACATTTGTGAGATGCAGAACTGAAAAGATGCTGGAAGAGTGCCTGACGCCATCTGTCAAGCATGGTGGAGGTAATGTGATGGTCTGGGTTTGCTTTGGTGCTGGTAAAGTGGGAGATTTGTACAAGGTAAAAGGGATTTTGAATAAGGAAGGCTATCACTCTATTTTGCAACGCCATGCCATACCCTGTGGACAGCGCTTGATTGGAGCCAATTTCATCCTACAACAGGACAATGACCCAAAGCACACCTTCAAATTATGCAAGAACTATTTAGGGAAGAAGCAGGCAGCTGGTATTCTATCTGTAATGGAGTGGCCAGCGCAGTCACCAGATCTCAACCCCATAGAGCTGTTGTGGGAGCAGCTTGACCGTATGGTACACAAGAAGTGCCCATTAAGCCTATCCAACTTGTGGGAGGGGCTTCTGGAAGCATGGGGTGAAATTTCTCCCGATTACCTAAGCAAATTAACATCTAGAATGCCAAAGGTCTGCAATGCTGTAATTGCTGCAAATGGAGCATTCTTTGACGAAAGCAAAGTTTGAAGGAGAAAATTATTATTTCAAATAAAAATCATTATTTCTAACCTTGTCAATGTCTTGACTATATTTTCTAGTCATTTTGCAACTCATTTGATAAATATAAATGTGAGTTTTCATGGAAAACACAAAATTGTCTGGGTGACCCCAAACTTTTGAACGGTAGTGTATAATATGAAATGCTGCCATGAAATGCCAAATAATATCCTACAATTTCATGCAATGCACACACAATACAGCATTTCAGAGCCCAAATAACACCACCATACAATGCGTCCATAGAATACTACTATATAATTCCCACACACTACTGTCATTCAATGTCAAAATAATACTGCCACAAAATGCCTAAAATAGTAAAGGCAATAAAGATAAAGCCCTTGGTGGACTAGGGCACTGAAGGTGTGAAAGGTCAGTAAAAGTTTACATGTCAACTCTCAGGTTGCTCCAGAGGGTCCAGTTTCTGTGGAGCCATAGGAAACTGGGACCCTAGGAAATTGCCCTAAAACAAGCAATGGTAACAGATATAGAAAACCTTAAATAATTTAATCTGATATACTAATTTTGGGTAAAACAGACTCCGTTTACGGACAACAATTTTAAAATAGCAAGTGTACAGCACTGAATAAATGACGTAGATGTCAATAATCCCAACTGTCCCTTGAACTGGACCATAAACATGATGAGATTTGCTTCAAAATTGCATTTATGGTCATTCATGGCCAGAAAGAGGGTTGGGTTTAAAGATATATTTTGACCAGGTCATGGCTTTCCAATCTATAACTGTCTAGTTTTGCCAAGTCAGTATCTATATCCATAACGTATTAAGCAACTGCATTGTGAAATCCAGGCAAATTCTGTTATACTGTATATCTGAAAACCTGCCACGTGCCGCTTTAAAGATATTAATGATTTATTTAGCATAGATAAATCAGTCACCTGTCAATCACTGTAGAGGAGGAGGCTATATTCCCTCATGAATACTCTGGAATCATAACAAGTCCGCTGTATTCCTTGAACACTAATTTTAGCCAAGCGGCACAATATTTTTTGTGCCGTTTGGTTAAAAAGAGAACAGAGCTGTCTCTGTAATCAAGGCCGCCATCAGAGCAGTACTAGTGGTACTGCCGTCAGTGGCCCGGCCACATGGCTGAAGAAAAGGGGCCCGTCTGGCTGTCGTCATCTCCCCCGGACTGTCGGTGCCCCTCACGGGCCCCCCCTCGCGGCCCCCCTTGCAATGCTCGCGCCCCCCTGCAGACCTGTTGTAACTTAACAAACTGAATGAATAATTGCAGCATCGTAGAGGAATAACAGAAGGGGAAGATGCAGCATGAAAAGCAGAAGCTCCGTGTGGAGATCCCGCCTCCCAGCCATCTCCTCCTCTACACAGCCGACTGGACATGCAGGCTGGTGAGTGTGTTCCCCTCTCCATCCATTGCGTAAAAAATGATACAAAGCATAAAAAAATAGTGCTGTTAGGCTATATTCTTACAGTGCAGTCAAATCACTTTTTTTGCCGTGATTTTGCAAAAATTGTGGCAAAAAAAGGGGATTTGACCGCACTGTTTAACTAGACTAAGGCCTTAGGCCTCATTCACACTAGCATATCAGGTTCACGCACGTGAAAAATGCGCGTGAATCTGGTCCGTGTGTGCTGCGTTATGCATCAGTGTGCTTTGTGAGGGGCGTGTGTTATTCACGCACTCGCAAAGCACATAATTTTTTGAATTGATGCGCAAATCACGCACCGCATACACATGTGCATCCATGTGCGGTTCGTTGTTTTCACGCATCCATTGACTTCAATGGGCGCGTAGGCGCGTGATAACGCGCCAATATAGGACATGCAGTGAGTTTCACGCAACGGACTCTCACTGCATGAAAAATCACGCATGTGTGAATGGTCCCATTGAAATCAATGGGTCCATGTGCTGTGCATTGTTTCAACGCACAGCACACGGACAAGATTCACGCTCTTGTGAATGAGGCCTAAGTCCATGATATAAGTAGCGGGTATCGGCCATATTTCCCAGGCCGACCACAATTCATGGAGCCGGACACCTAGCATCATAGTTATCAATGCTGCTAGGTGTCCCTGCCTCTCCGCGGGAATACTGCCCCATACTCTAATGATGCTTTCAGTACGGGACTGGGGACAGTGTGACCACATGATTATAGATAACTGTGATGCTAGAAACCCGGCTCCCTGAACTGTGGTCGGTCCAGGAAATATAGCCGATTCACGGTCCGTATATCACAGACCGAACATGGACGTCTGAATAAGGCCACTTGTCTCCTATTTTTGGCGCGGATTGCGCACTGAAAATTCACTACAAATTACAATATAAGGCTATATTCAGACGAACGTGTCTGAAATCAGCCGTGAAGAATGGCTGTTTTTCACGGCTAATTTTCACCCGTGCGGGACCCGTTTTCACAGATCCCTCATAGACTTGAGTCTACTCTAGCACAGACGTAATGAGTATAAAAATACATTTTATTAATTTTTATTAGAGACAGATACAAACAATTTAAAAAAGATGAGTCACACAATGAGAAGACATCCACCTGTGCAAGACCGGATAACATAAAATAAGGGTATGAACATACATACATGTGGGGATACAGGCGTATGTGTGAACACGGGCTGTGCTCGCTCCATGCACAGGGGGTGACTACTGTGTTACGCAGCCAACACCTCACTGCAACGGGCGGAATCAAAGATCACTTTGATTGCGCCCGTTTAATACCTTAAATGCCGTGGTTAATCACGACCGCAGCATTTAAAGTGTTAGAATCAGAGGGGCGCCCACTGAAACATGCCATCGCGCCCCTCCGTGGCCCGATCGGCTAATAACAACGGTTGTTATGGCAGCCTGGGGGCCTAATGAAAGCCCCCAGGTCTACCATCTTCGCTGCTTCAAGTCCCCTAGGGGGACTAATAAAAAAGAAAAAAACAGTTAAATAACTTTTTTATGTTCCAAAAAAAATAAAGTATTAAAAGTTTAAAAAAAAAACCTTTTCACATTTTTTCCCTAAATCAATGTTAAAAAAATAAGAGTTAACTTAACTGTTATTGCCGCGTCTGTAAAAGTCTGAATTATCACAACATTGTGTTGTTTAACCCTCTCGGTGAATGCCGTAAAACAAAATATATAAAACCCGCAAATTGCTGGTTTTTGGTCACCTTAGCGTTCCAAAAATATGAAATATATACCCTAAAATGATATCAGTGAAAACTACAGCTCAGGCCTCATGCACACGAATGTAAAAACGCTCGTAATTACAATACGTAAATACGGCCCGTAATTACGGGCCCATAGACTTCTATTGGCCACGTGTACCTTCCCGTATTCTTACGGGAAGGTGCCCGTGCCGTTGAAAAATATAGAACATGTTCTATTTCAGGCCGTAATTATGGCACAGGCAGGCACATAGAAGTCTATGGGGCTCCCGTAATTACGGGTGGCTACGTGTGTGCACCCGTAATTACGGGAGCGTTGCTAGGCGACGTCAGGGAATAGTCACTGTCCAGGGTGCTGAAAGAGTTAAACAATCGGCAGTAACTCCTTCAGCACCCGGGACAGTGATTACCGCTGGAGTTAATAGTATTAAAAGTTAACTTACCTGCTTCTTCCTCCAGTCCGGCCTCCCGGGATTACGTTTCATCCCATGTGACCGCTGCAGCCAATCACAGGCCAATCACAGGCTGCAGCGGTCACATGGACTGCCGCGTCATCCAGCGAGGTCGGACTGGATGTCAAAAGAGGGACGCGTCACCAAGACAACCAAGACAACGGTACGTATGAACTTCTTTTACTTTCAATCGCTGCGGAAACTCTGCCGGAAACGGCTGCCCCTTCTCTCTTTCCAGCACTGATTGAGAGAAGGGGCTGCTGATTAGTGCAGAGAAAACGGGTCCGTAAATACTGGTGGAATATGGGTCGAATATGTGTGACAAAGGACCCGTATTTACGCCAGTATTTACGGGAGGAAAAAAATACGTTCGTGTGCATGAGGCCTCACCCTGCAAAATTTGAGCCCTCACATCGCTAAATTGATGGAAAAATGAAAAAGTTATAGCTCTCAGAATATGGCGACACAAAAGCTGTTTTTTAATTTAGCAAATAGTTGGATTTTTTTTATAGTAGTAAAACATAAAACAAAACATATAATTTTGGTATCGCCGTAATCGTATCAACCTGTAGAATAAAGTGAATATGTCGTTTTTACCGCCTGAAGGATGCCGTAAAAACAAAATCCCCCAAAAAATGGCTGTTTATTGCCCATTTCACCCCACAAATATATTTTTTTCAGCTTCCCAGTACATTATGAATTACAATAAATGGTGCCATAAAAACTACAACTTCTCCCACAAAAAACAAGCCCACATGTGGCTATATAGACGAAAAAATAAAAACATTATAGCTTTTGGAAGGTGGGGAGGAAAAAACAAAAGTGAAAATCCAAAAGTTACATAGTTTGTACGGTTGAAAAAAGACGGTGAGTGAAGGAGTTCAATCCGCTGCATGCCTATTATGTTGCAGAATTGTAACATATTTCATCCTTTACAATGTAAAGGGTTAATTTGCTGTAAATCCCTAGCAAATTCTGTAACGCACACATTGAGAAATTTGGTGCATAAAATCTGCATCAAAACCACAGGTAATTCCGCAGGCAAAATCTGCACATAGTAGTGCATTTTTTTTTTATACCCTTTTAGGTGTGGTTTTTACATTTTTATGTGGAAATAGGTGCAGGTTTTATGCTGCAGATTTTTTAATTTTTTTTGGAACTAGTCAGAAACAATTCGCAAGCGGAAATGCAAGATAAATTGACATGTATCATATTTTCAAATACTCACCACAGGTCAATTTTTGTGCAGAAAATGCGGCATGTAGATGACATTTCTTGATCTCATTTACTTTGCGGGTACTGTATTAGGGCACATTCAGATGTGGCGGAATTGTTGTTGAATTCCGCTGCGGACAGTCCGCAGTGGAATTCTGCGGCAGCCGTTTTTTACATTTCTTTCTATACATTTTTAGGAAACTTACTTCAGTCGTTGCAGAAAATAACTGGAGAAATAAGGCTGTGGTGCAGATTTTTCCCTCCGCAGCATGCTCATTACATTGCGGAGAAGAAGTGGAATTTCACAGCGGATTTTAGCCTTTGCAATGCAAAAACTGAAATCTGTGGCAAGTCCGCTGTGATATCTGCAACGTCTGAATTAGCTGTCAAATATGCAAATGTTGGTGCAGATTCGTTGCGTAATTGCCCCGAATCTGCACCAACTTTCGCATCGAAAAAATTCCGCCAGGTCTGGACATGGGCTAACACTGCGGATTTGCCGCATGAAAATACCCGTGACAAATTTGCACGTAATAAGTATCGTGTGCATGTGGCCTAACAGAGTTTTTTTTAACTTACCCTAAGTTCACACATGTTTGATTTGATACGGAATTCGGTGACATGCCGATGATTCTGCATCCCATGCATATGAGGTTTCCACAACCCAGTTCACATGCTCCGAAAAATTTTCCATGTGTATTTTTCTCCGCACCGTGAAAATAAATTCGCCACAGTAATAAGTAGAATGCTACTTAGCCAAGGATAAGCAACTTTGAATGACAATGGGGCTTAGGCCTTGTTCACACAGTTTCTTGCAGGCAGAAAAATCTGCCTCGAAATTCCTTCAGGCTTTCTCTGCCTCCCATTGATGTCAATAGGAGGTCAGAGACGGAAATGCCCGAAGAACGGGGCATGTTGCTTTTTTCTCCCGCCAGCATTTTTTTTCCCAGGAAAAAAACGCCTTTGCCTCCCGTTCAAATCAATAAGAGGCGATTTCGGCTGTTTTTTGCTGCAGTTTCCAACGCGGTTTCCGCTGCAAATAATACGGAAAAAAACTCTGTCCTTATTCTCGTGCGGATCTGCTACACACTTCTGCCAAATCTGCATCAGAAAGCCAAGGGGAGTCATTTTGTGTTGGAATTAAAACATAAACATTGTCATTCTTACTTGTTTTTGGGGACTGGTTTCCCTACATATTGCACTACTTTTGAATTTGAATATTGATTTTGTGCTGTTATTTGCCATTGGATGTTATTATTTCTTCTTTTCTTATTTTTTTTTGATGTTTGGGAGAATACCTCCTACATTTGATTTTATGTACTTGTAAATTTGTACACCTTGAATTTATTGCACTGCGTGCAAAGTTTTGAAATTTCGTATGATGTCTTATTTGCTGTTTATTATTCTAATAAAAATTGTTGATAAAGAAAAAAAAAGAAAGCCAAGGGAAGCCTCAGATTTTTGCTGTTGAAAAACGCATTGAACTTTAATGGTAACGTAAGAACGGAGCATTAATTCTCCTTACATCCTCACAAGCGCTTCCCTCTCCCTTACAGAGACTCTGCCACCAGATTATAAGTGCTCTATCTCCTACATAATGTGATCGGCGCTGTAATGTAGATAACAGTGGTTTTTATTTTGAAAAAGTATAATTTTTGAGCAAGTTATGAGCTAGTTTAGATTTATGCTAATTCGTTTCTTAATAGACAACTGGGCGTGTTTTTACTTTTGACCAGCTGGGCGTTGTACAGAGGCGTTATGACGCTGACCAATCAGTGACCAATCAGCGTCATACACTTCTCATTGTTCCAGCCTAGCTTCTTTCACTGCACAGCATGATTGTGCAGTGAAAGAAGCTGGGTTTATCGTGTTTGCAGGAAATCTCCTAAGGTAAATTATAAACAACGTAAACGATAATTCATAGGTCTCCTTTATGTCCTTTTAGCCTACATTAGGCTGGTATATGTAGGTATACCGTATTTTTGAAAGATAGAATAGCGTAGTAGACTTTGCTATTCCATCCTGAGAGATTCCACAAAAAAACGTATACCGCTCCTGACATTAGTATGTGGACAGTGATGTCAGGAGCTTCCCAATGCCGGAGTCCCCAGGCAGAGCATCACAAGTGCTCTCCCGTGGACTTTGTCCCTGGGAAAGTTCCTGACATCGCTGTCCATATGTGTAAAGAGACGTCAGGGGATTCTCCAGGGCCAAAATCCCTGGCCATAGCATTGTCGACGCTCCGGCTGTGTACTCAGGCTTTGCAAAGCTTCGGATGTCATTTTACGTATATGGACATCAGGAACAGCGGCATAGTCCCTGGGCAGAGCGCTAGTAGAAGGCTCCAGCCCTGTTCATAGACAGTGACTTCATGAGTTTCCCCTGGGCCATTCCCCGGGCGACGTATCCCACTGTATGCCATACAGTCGGATACGTTTTGGCTAAATAGATCAAAATCCAGGGCATTAACCGGTCAATACCTGCTCCATGGATTCATTCACTGTAATAGACATCAGCACCAAAATCAGTTAATGCGTATAACGTACAAACCTGAGCGCCACACTTTCGGTTGCCCAACCCCCGTGGGGGGGCAGACATCTTGGCTGTATGGGGCCCAGAAATTCCTGTTGGCGGCTCTGTCTGTAATATACTACTTTTACCTATGGCAGCATTTTCTGCTGACAGATTTGCTTTTATGGCTGAAATCTACTGTAGAAGTCTTTCTTGCGATGTAGGGCTCTCAGCGGCTGACCTATGTCTTCCAGGTTATAGATAAATATTTTGCAATAATTTCGAGAATTGGGAGTAGGGAGTAGTGTTTTCTTCATTCTTACTAGGCTATGTTCACACATAGCGGATCGGAATTGCTGCAGATTTTCTGTCCGGATTTGTGGAAAACAGTGGAAAACAGTGGAATACAGTAGTAGCAAAATGGATAGGATTTCAACAAATGTAATCCACACGCTGCGGAAATTGTTCATGCAAATATTGATTTTTAGATCAGCAGCATGTCAATTTCTGCTGTGGAAAGAGCAAGATTTGTTGCAGATTTTTCTGTGGATTACCTGTGGATTCACTGTGAAATACTCACCTTCCCTGGCGTTCCCGTAGCAACGCATCGCTTGACCCACGGATGGTTTCTGTACAACCGCAGGCTGCAGTAATCCAATGTGACAAAACTTAATCGCTCGTGGGTATACAGAGACCATTCGGGGGACTAGGGACATGTTGCTAGGGGAGGTGAGTATACTGTTTTTTTTTATTTAACCCCTTAATGACCGCCTATACGTGTTTTCACGGTGGCCATTAAGGGTACTTATGCCAGAGTGATGCCTTTTCACGGCGGCACTTTGCCAGAGCGATGCCTTTTCACGGCAGCGCTTTGGCATAAGATAGCACCCCCGGAGGCGCTTAAACTCCATGTACTCAGCTACGGAAGTAGCTGCGGCCTTGGAGCACAGACCGAGGACCGTTTTATCACTGTAAAAACAGCGGCAGTTAGTCCTCTCTCTTCTCTCACAGAATATAATCTGTGAGAGAAGAGAGAAATGGTAAAAATAAGAGCCAGCACCCCCTATTAGACCCCCGATCACCCCCCGTCCGCCCCCCCACGTATCTGATCATGAAGATGGCGTCACTGACTGTCCCGTCAAAATGACAGTTATTACACACGTTAAAAAAGTACACATATTTGGTATTACCGCGTTCGTAACGACCCCAACTATAAAACTCTAATATTATTTTTCCCGCACGATGAACCTTGCAAAAAAAAGTAAAAAAACAATGCTAGAATCACTATTTTTTGGTAACCACCCCTCTCAAAATATGCAATAAAAAGTAATCAAAAAGTCGCGTGTACGCCAAAATACCAATAAAAACGACAACCCGTCCTGCAAAAAACAAGCCCTTACACAGCTTTTTTGACTGAAAAATAAAAAAGTTATGGCTCTCAGAATATGGGGACACAAAAAATAAATCATTTTATAAATAAGTAATTTTATTGCGCAAACGCTGTAAAACATAATACATATGGTATCGCCATAATCGTACCGACCCGCAGAAAGAAGTAAAACTGCCATTTATAGCCCAGGGTGAACGCCGTAAAAAAGAATAAAAAACATTGTCAGAATTGATGGTTTTTGGTCACCTTGCTTGCCAAAAAATTGAATAAAACGTGATAAAAAAAAATCACATGTACCCCAAAATGGTACCAATGAAAACGACAGATTGTCCAGCAACAAATAAGCCATCACACAGCTCCGGTGGAGACAAAAATAAAGAAGTTCTGGCTCTCGGAATATAGCGATGCAAAATGTGCAGTGTTCCAAAAGCGGATAAGATCAGACTCCATTTATCAGTGCGACACTGGCCACACATCTGCGGATTATTATTTATTTGCCCACTTATTATACCCTCTTATTATGCCCTGATGTTCTCCGCACAGATTACATACGCCCCCACATTATAAACTCAAATACCAGCAAAACGCCAAACAGAATTACTACCAAGCAAATTCTGCGCTCAAAAAGCCAAATGCCGCTCCCTCCCTTCTGAGCCCTACAGTGTGCCCAAACAGCAGTTTACTCCCACAGATATGTTTCATATTCTATGAGGAATTTGTCTTCAGTGGCACAAACTGGAAATAACATATAGTGCACTAAAATGGCATATCAGTGGAAAATTGCCATTTTCACTCCATACAATCCATTGCGCATTAATCCCTTTGCGCACACGACTTAATAGCATGTCACGGTGTGGGGAGTGATGTATGGAGTGGACAAAACGCGCTGAGTCTGCACCATATGCTGCTGGTGTCAGCTGTGTATTACAGCTGACACCCGGGACTAACGGATCGCACTGTTACAGGAGCCAGTAAAAATGACAATATACTGCAATACATTAGTATTGCAGTGTATTGTACCAGCTATCTACGGATTGCTGGTTCAAGTCCACTAGGGGGACTAATAAGATGTGCAAAAACAAAAGTAAATTATTATTAGTGACAAAAAAATGTAATCAATATTTGAAGTCCAAAAAAAAAACCTTTTCACATTTTTTCTCTAAAGTAATGGAAAAAAAAAATATACACAAAATTGGTATTGCTGTGTCCAAAAGTCCAAACTATTACAATATCCCATTATTTAACTCGCACGGTGAACGCCGTGAAAAATAAAGAATTTAAAACTGCAAAATCGCTGTTTTTTGGTCACCTTGTTTCCACCCAAAAATTTTTAATAAAAAGTGCTCAAAAAGTTGTATGTACCAAAAAAAGGTACCAATGAAAACCACAGCTCGAATCACAAAAAATAAGCCCTCACCCCACTCTATTGACTCTATAAAAAATGGATCAGTCCGGAAAGGGTTAATTACATTCTAATGAAAAAACATTTATGACCACATGTGGGATATTGCCGTACTAGGGAGAAATTGCTTTACAAATGTTGGGGTGCTTTTTCCTTCTTTATCCTTTGTGAAATTGAAAAAATGTAACATTCGGCCTAATTCGAATAAATTCTGCAAAAGACCTGTGGGGTCTAAATGCTCACTATACCCCTAGATAGATTCCTTAGGTGGTGTAGTTTCCCAAATAGGGTCACTTTTGTGTGGTTTCTACTGTTTTGGTCTCTCAGTGGCTTTGCAAATTCTACATGGCACCCGAAAAGCATTCCAGCTAAATTTGAACTCCAAAAGCCAAATAGCGCTCCTTTTCTTTCTAAGCCCCGCTGTGGGTCCAAACAGCAGTTTAGTACCACATATGGCGTATTTACATAATCGGGAGAAATTGTTTTACAAATCTTTGGGTGCTTTTTCTCCTTTATTACTTGTAAAAATTTAACATATTTACGTTTTTTCAGAAAAAAAAGTAGATTTTTACCTTTACAGACAAATTCCAATGAGTTCAGCAAAACAATGGTGCGGTCAAAATGCTAACTTTACCCCTAGAAAAATTCCTTGAGAGGTGTAGTTTCCAAAATGGGGTCACTTTTGTGTGGTCTCCACTGTTTTGGTCCCTCCAGTGCGAACGCGACACGGCACTGAAAAATATTCCAGCAAAATCAGAAATCCAAATTGTGCTCCTTCTCTTCTGAGCCCTTCTCTGGGTCCAAACAGCAGTTTATTACCACATATGGGGTATTGCTAAAATCGACAGAAAACTTTAAGAGGTAATAACTTCGGAATGCTTTTACCTATTCAAGTGATTCTGAGACTATTTTCTCATGACATATCGTACTTTATGTTAGTGAAAAAATTTGGTCAATAAATTCAATATTTATTTGTAAAAAAAACACAGAGATTTGGAGAAAATGTGCAAAAATTAGCATTTTTCTAAATTTAAATGTATCTGCTTGTAAAACAACTAATTGTTTTGCTGAATTTATTGGAATTTGTCTGTAAAGGTAAAAATCTACTCTTTTTTCTGAAAAAACTTAGATATGTTTAATTTTTACAAGCAATAAAGGAGAAAAGCACCCAAAGATTTGCAAAACAATTTCTCCCGATTATGTAAATACACCATATGTGGTACAAAACTGCTGTTTGAACCCACAGCGGGGCTTAGAAGGAAAGGAGCGCTATTTGGCTTTTGGAGTTCAAATTTAGCTGGAATGCTTTTTGGGTGCCATGTAGAATTTGCAAAGCCCCTGAGAGACCAAAACAGTAGAAACCACACAAAAGTGACCCTATTTGGGAAACTACACCACCTAAGGAATCTATCTAGGGGTATAGTGAGCATTTAGACCCCACAGGTCTTTTGCAGAATTTATTCTAATTAGGCCGTGAAAATTAATATCAACATTATTTCCACTAAAATGTTACATTTTTTCAATTTCACAAAGGATAAAGAAGGAAAAAGCACACCAACATTTGTAAAGCAATTTCTCCCTAGTACATTTGAAAAATCAGCTTCGTCATGAAGGCCAAAACAGGCTCAGTCCTGAAGGAATTAAACTTTGAAAATAAAGTTGTTGTTTTTTTGTTTGATTTGGTTTTATATTTTTTGGCGGATTTCCCTGCAGAATTGCCGGCAGCAAATCTGACCCGTCTGCCTGTAACCTTTGTCTTTCTCTAAATTCTGTCTCAAATGTAGTAGCTGATGAATTAATCAAGGCAGCCATGTTCATTTTCTCTTAATTCCACATTGATATTAGGGTGGATTAATGTTCATTCATGAACTGGCAATGTTACTTGACTTTAGTATTGTAGAGTCCAGTGCTCAAGACTACCGACCCCACAACCCCTGACTGCTATTACCCCCCAATGCACTCCAGACCTTCCCTATTAACTCAACCTCCCATCCTAAAAACAACCCCCTTTATTTGATCCTCTTCTTTTTACGTTAGACTTACCCTGTAAACCCAGTGATGTGGGCTCGAGTTTTCCTTTACAGCAAGCCAGACAAAGAAGCCTCCATAAGGTAACTCCATTGCACATACAGTACAGATATCTTTGATATAGAATAGTTTTAGATACATTTAACACTACATCCCAAACTTCTGCAGAAAACAAAGTCGTTATGAAAACTTTACAGATAATTTATAAGCAAAATACTTGACGAGCAAAAACTTTTAAATAAAACACATACATTACAATGTGTCTGAGATTCGTTACTCAATTATTTTGACACATTCCAAATTCCTTTATATCTTCAAATGCTTGTACCAGGAAATCTATCACACATCGACTTATCTGAGGCTTTTCAAAACATTGGATGTTGCTACATTGTCTGGAAGGTGACGGATTACTGTCCCCATATAGTTGGACAGTTTGATGCACAAAATTTATAGATTGGGTCAAAACTATTTAATACCAAAGTTGGTTGCTCAGCAGTAAACAAGAGTATAACTATGACTGTAGAGGCCGACATTTAAACTAATCTTGTGAACTAAAAAAAAATGCCATGGTTTTGACAGCAGTGCTAAAGAATTCGACTAAAAGTATTTTTTACTCTTTGGAATGCAAATATTACACCGTTTTCTAGAATGGTCATAAGCAAGGGAAGCACTCATTGGTTTGATAAAACTAACACTTAAAGGGAATGTGTTGCCAGAAAAACATGTTTGTTTTTTTTAAATTAAACATTTAGTGTGTGGGTGATTAAACATTGTTCACATTTTTTTTATTTTTTTCACGAGTCAGGAAATATTATAAATTAATTCTAATTTATAATATTACCCATTTCTGGTCACTAGATGGAGCTATTCCCAAAATTGCAACATTGCAAAATTGGGTAAAAAGGCCTCGCTCTAGTGAGCTCTCAGCATCCCCCCCTCCTTTATCCTGGCTAGTGCCGGGATAAACGAGGGGTTTGAACGGTGTAACCTCCTACACTGTGTGTCGCCATTTTTTGAGCTAACACACAGTGTAGTAGGTTTACATACAGTAGTAAACGTACACAAACACGAACATACATATAAATCTCTTACCTGCTCCTGCCGCCGCGGCTCCCTCCGGCCCGTCCGCTCCGTCTGCTGCCGCTGGTCCAAGTGCACAAGTCCGGAAGCCGCGACCCGAAGTAGTAATATTACTGTCCGGCCGCGACTTCCGGTCCACAGGAAAATGGCGCCGGACGGCGCCAATTTCAAATTGGACTGTGTGGGAGCGGCGCATGCGCAGTTCCCACACAGACGCCGTACACACAAGTGAATGGGACGGGAGCCGTTCGCAGTCCCTATGGGACTGTGGCTGCCGTATTCCATGTCTGTATGTGTCGTTAATCGACACATACAGAAATGGAACAAAAAATGGCAGCCCCCATAGGGAAGAAAAAGTGTAAAAATAAGAAAAAGTAAAACACAAACACACAAATAAATATAAACGTTTTTAATAAAGCACTAACATCTTTAACATATAAAAAAATAATTTGTGATGACACTGTTCCTTTAAAGTGAATGTCCATATTATACAGTATATTCATCTAGTTTTTTTTTTAGTTCCAACATTATGTGTGGATTAGTTTTATACTACATCTTTATACAGAGCTCAATTTCACCAGCATAGCCATGGAGTTAAAGGGGTTGTGCACTACCAGACAACTGATGACCTATCCACCAGATAGGTCATCAGTATATGATCGTGGGGGTCCGACACTGGGACCCAGCACCGATCAGCTGCTCTGGCTGCTGCCGGGCACCGGACATACAGGCCACAGAACAGCAGCCAAGCTGCAGTACTGCAGCTCTCTTCCTATCAAAGTGAATAGGAGCAGAACTGCAGTTCGGCAGCATGGCCACTATGCAATGTACGGAGCCAACTGCTTCCAGCTCCGTATATTGCATACTCTGCAATGACACCTGGTGCCCGCAGGCAGCCGGAGCAACTGATCGGTGCGGGGTCCGGGTGTTGGACCCACACCGATGATATACTGATGACCTATCCGGTGGATAGGTCATCAGTTATCCGGTAGTGGACAACTCCTTTAAGGGAAAAAATTCGGTCTGCCTGCAGTCACCACTAGAGGAAACATAAGAGTTTACTGGATTCTGTTTTTTTATTGAGTTCAATGCATAAACAATATACTGTTATCTCCAGTACTATGGGGGGGGGGGGGGATTTGGAGCTCTGTATAATTAACACAGCTCTAATCACTATATAAATATATTAGGAATTTAACCCCTTTAGGACACAGCCTTGTGGACACAGATGATTTTTTCAAATCCATCATGTGTCGCTTTATATGGTAATAACTTTAAAATGCTTTAACCTATCCAAGTGATTCTGAGATTGTTTTCTCATGACGTATTGTACTTTATGTTAGTGAAAGAATTTGGTCGATAAATTCAGTATTTATTTGTGAAAAACCTAAAATTTTAGAGAAAATTTGCAAAAATTATCATTTTTCTAAATTTAAATGTATCTACTTGTAAAACAGAGAGTAATACCACACAAAATAGTTACTAGTTAACATTTCTCATATGTGTACTTTGTGTTTGCATCATTTTTTGAAAGTCGTTTTACTTTTCTAGGACATTACAAGGCTTAGAACTTTAGCAGCAATTTCTCACATTTTCAAGAAAGGCAATTTTTTCAGGGACCAGTTCAGATCTGAAGTGACTTTGAGGGCCTTATATATGAGAAAGTCCCCATAAACCACCCCATTTTAAAAATTGCACCCATCAAAATATTCAAAACAGCACTTAGGAAGTATCTTAACCCTTTAGGCGTTTCACAGGAATTAAAGCAATGTGCAGGTGAAATTTACAAATTAATTTTTTTTTGCCGAAATTCATTTGTAATACAATTATTTGTGTAACACAGAAAATTTTACCAGAGAAACGCAACTCAATATTTATTGCCCAGATTCTGAAGTTTTAGGAAATATCCCACTTGTGGCCCTAGTGTGCTAATGTACTGAAGCACCAGCCTCAGAAGCAAAGGAGCACCTAGTGGATTTCCATGCCTCCTTTCTATTAGAAAATATTTTAGGCAACATGTCAGGTTTGAAAAGGTCTTGTGGTGCCACAGCATAGTAAAATCCCTCAACAAGACACCATTTTGGAAACTACATCCCCAAGGAATTAATCTAGGGGTATAGTGAGCAATTTGATCCCACTGTTTTTTTGCTAAATCTCTTTGAATTAAGCCATAAAAATGAAAATCTACATTTATAATAAATTGAATAAAGGAGAAAAAATACCCCAACATTTGTAAAGCAATTTCTCCCATTTACGGAAATACCCTATATGTGGTCATAAACTTATGTTTGAACACACGGCAGGGCTCAGAAGGGAAGTAGCGCCATTTGGCTTTTGGAGCTCATATTTTGCTGGAATGGTTTTCAGGTGCCATGTAGCATTTGCAAAGCACCTGAGGGACAAAAACAGTGGAAACCCCCCAAAAGTAACCCCATTTGGGAAACTAAAGGCCTCCAGGAAGTTATCGAGGGGTATAGTAAGCATTTAGACCACACAGGTTTTTTTGCAGAATCTAGTGGAATTAGGCTGTGTAAATTAATATCAAGATGTTTTACATTAAAATGTTGAATTTTTTCATTTCCACAAGGGATAAAGGAGAAAACTCACCCCAGCATTTGTAAAGCAATTTCTCCCAAGTATGGCAATACCACACATGTGATCACAAACTGCTGTTTGAACACAGGGCAGAGCTCAGAATGGCAAGAGAGCTTTTTGGCATGCAGATGTTGCTGATTTGATTTTTGGGCGTCATGTCGCATTTGCAAAACCCTGAGGTACCAGAGTACAGTGGAAGCCCCCAAGAAGTGACCCATTTTAGAAACTACACCCCTCAAGGCATTTATAATTTCCTGGACAAATGACAGGGCTCAGAATTGAAGAGCACCATGTGCATTTGAGGCCGATTTTGGGGATTTTTACAGCATTGGCCCACAATTGCAGGGCTCTGAGGTCAAATAGTAAAACAAACCCCCAAGTAGTGACCCGTACCTTGGAAACTACACCCTGAAGGGCATATTAACGGGTGTAGTGAGCATTTTGACGCCACGTGTTTTAGCATTAGAAATGAATAGGTAGCGGATGGTGCAAAGTAAAATTTTTAATTTTCCACTGATATGCCATTTTAGTGCACAATATGTTGTGCCCAGTCTGTGCCACTGAAGACAAATACCTCATAAAATATTAAGCAGGATCTCCCGGGTATGGCGATGCAACATATGTATACGTAAACTGCTGTTTGGGCACGCTGCAGGGCTCAGAATTGAGGGAGCACCGTTTGGCTTTTGGAGCGCAGAATTTGCTTGATAGTAATTCTGTATTTTAGTTTATAATGTGGGGTCATATGTAATATGTGAGGAGTACATCAGGGCATAATAAGAGGGTATAATAATGCGGTAAATAAATAATAATTCATAGATATGTGGCCAGTGTCACACTGATAAATGGCGCCCGATCTTATCCGCTTTTGGAACATGCTGCACATTTTGTGTCAACATATTCTGAAAGCCAGAACTTTTTTATTTTTTTCAACCGGAGCTGTGTGAGGGCTTATTTGTTGCGGGACAACCTTTAGTTTTCATTGGTACCATATTGGGGTACATGCGATTTTTTGATCACTTTTTATTCCATTTTTTGGCAAGCAAGGTGGCCAAAAACAAGCAATTCTGATAACGTTTTTTTTTTTGTTTTTTTACAGTATTCACCGGGGGGCTATAAATTACATTTTACTTTATTCTGCGGGTTGATACGATTACAGCGATACCATATGAATATCATTTGTTTGTTTTTTTCAGCGTTTGCACAATAAAATCACTTTTTCTTTTAAATAATAAATTTTTTGTGTCACGATATTATGAGAGCCATAATTTTTTTAATTTTCACCAAAAAAGCTGTGTAAGGGCTAGTTTTTTGCATGACGGGCTGTAGTTTTTATTGGTATTATTTTGGGGGATTTTGATCACTTTTCATTCTGTGTTTTGTGAGGGGTGGTGACCAAAAAATAGCGATTCTGGCATTGTTTTTTTTATTTTAATTTTTTGCAGTGTTTACCGTGCGGGAAAAATAAGATTATAGTTTTACAGCTTGGCACGTTACGGACGCGGTGATACCAAATACGTGTACTTTTTTGAACGTTTTAATTTTTTTTCCTATAATAGAAACTTACTTAACTTTTTTTTTGTCCCACTAGGGGATTTGAAGGCCTCCACTTCTGATATTTACTCTAAGGCTGGATTTACACAAGCATGTTCAGTCCGTAAAGGACGGAACGTATTTCGGCCGCAAGTCCCGGACCGAACACACTGCAGGGAGCCGGGCTCTTAGCATCATAGTTATATACGACGCTAGGAGTCCCTGCCTCTCCTAGCGTCGTACATAACTATGATGCTAGGAGCCCGGCTCCCTGTAGTGTGTTCGGTCCGGGACTTGCGGCCGAAATTCGTTCCGTCCATTATGGACCGAACATGCTCGTGTGAATCCAGCCTAATAAATTGCACTACCCACGTACCCAGCTGAGGTGATTATAGAGTGGTGATGTCAGACACAGCATTCAAACAGAACATGCTGAATGTCTAATGAGTGTCCATACATTCACACTATATGCAACCCGGATCATAGCATGCGTGTTCGTAGAGACAAAAAAAAAAAAAATGCACAGTGTGAACAAGCGCAAAGATGTTAAAGGGGTTTTAAAATACATTTCTCACCCTATCCATTCCCTAAATACAAAACATATAATGCAACAGAGATGTTTATGCACAAAAGCCACATGATGTTAAAGCCTTAAATAAAGTATACATAAGGTAAAATTACAATATAAAGACAGATGCGTGCAACAAAGGATATATTTGCACAAATAAAACACAGTACAAAAAATAATAAATGAATACACACGCATGTACACACATGCCCACCAAATATAACAATTTATAGATGTAAACATATTGTGAAACGACCAACCATGATGTGGTAATAAAGTGAAAAATAATATTGCAAGTGAAGCAATAGAATGATAAGTATTATACAATAATATATATGGAAATAAAATGTGAAAACCATATGTAAATGATGCAAAACTGGAAAATGAGGATTATTCCAGAAGTAAAATAGTGTGTAAAATATGTGATACATGCAAAATGGTGAGTGATAAAAAAATACTTTAAAATGAACAAGTGAGACAAAGAATAACAAATGTGTTGAAATACAAAAATTTAAAATGTGTCAAACATAAAGTGTATAGTGCATACTATGTGGTTGATCATAGATAAATGAGTGGATGGATGAATGAATAGAATGGGGGATGCAAACAATGAATACAATAAATGCACACAAAGATGCACAAAAAGATCTGACGGACGTGCATGCCAGATGATACAAACATGAGTGAAGATACAAACAGTATCGAAAAGAAGTGCATGATCAGCATCTCAGATAGATTGCGCACAAATCCTCACAGGTAGACTCATAGATCATCAGAACAATCTGAAACAAAACTAAGAGGAATAAGGAACATTAAAATAGTGTATGAAGACACCTTAAAAACAACAACACCTAGGAGATCTTGACATCATTATAAGAAAGCCGCAAAACCCAAATTTTCATTGTGACCCACTGGTTGGACCGTTTTCAATTTCCAGATCCAGCGGACCTCTAAGCGCAACAATTTCTTCATAAGGGACCCACCTCTCAAATCTGTTTCAACATGGTCAATACTCATGACACGCAAAAGAACTGAGTAGCATCCATGATGCAGGAAGAAATGCCCATGCAAGGCTGCCTCAATTCCATTTACATGCTCTCATGTCCCTATCTTGAGTTCCCTTGTAGTCAACCCGCTATATATATTAGAACAAGGACACTGGGATAATAGATCACACCTTTCGTATTACATGTGATGGGCCATGTAATCTTGTATCTTGTGGACCCTGCTGAATCAAGAAAATCCTCACTGGTAACAATATTTGGGCAGGCAATAAACCGACCACATGGTCGGCAGCCCCATTGTGGCTTACCTGCACCAAAGATTATCTTAAATCGCTGTGGTCTGTGACAACTATGAACTAGTTCATCACGAAGATTTTTCGCCCTTTTAGAGGCTACAGCTGGTCTACATGGTAGAACTTCTGAAAGAATCGGATCCACACGTAATGTTGACCAGTGTTGATATAGATATCGATTAATTTCCCCCATCTATCATGGTAGGTAGTTACATACTTGATTTGTGTAGGCAGAGACCTCCTGGTTGCTGGTTTGAGTAGTTGTGATCTTGTATTTCTACAGACTCTGTAATACGCTTTCGAAATGCATTTTTTACTATAGCCCCTATCTAGAAATCGCTCCTTTAAAATAGAGGATTGTTTCTCAAAATCTTCATCCGAGGAACAGAGTCTCTTCATTCTGAGAAATTGGCCTGTTGGAATGGCCCAAATCATGTGCTTCGGATGTGCGGATGAGGCATGCAGATATGAGTTTACTAATGTTTCCTTTCTGTACACATCTGTCTGCAAATATCCATTGGAGTCTTGTTTAATAAGGACATCTAAGAAATCGATTGTCTGTTCATTAGTCTTCCAAGTTAGTTGGATGTTCGACTCATAGTTTAATTCTGTCATAAAAGAGGAAAATTCATTTTTAGTCCCCTGCCAAATAATGAAAATGTCATCAATAAATCGGGTCCAAAGGACAACCTTAATCATTAATGACACATGATCAGACAGAAATAAATCCCTCTCCCACAGCCCCAAGAATAAATTGGCGTATGAGGGTGCACATTCCGCCCCCATAGCCGTGCCTTGGAGCTGTAGGAAATAGGAATTACCAAAGGTGAAAAAATTGTGCGTAAGTACAAATTCCAATAGAGTGAGAATAAATGAGATCACAGGAGGATCCATATCCATCATCCGCAGAAAATATGATACTGCTCACAGGCCATCCTGGTGTCTTATGTTAGTGTACAAAGATTCAACATCACAGGTGGCCAGAAGCATATCACATCCCAGATGAACATCCTCCAAATTCTGGATCAAATCAGTGGAGTCCCTTAAATATGAGGGAAGTGTTTCCACTAAAGGCTTCAGAACTGAATCTATGTACTTACAGATGTCATCGCATAAATTCCCTCTACCAGAGATGATAGGATGTCCAGGTGGTGACTTCAAATTCTTATGGATTTTTGGCAGTAAATATAGTGTTGCTATTGTTTGTTCTTGTATGGTAAGGCATTCACATAAATCAGAGGATATGATACCTCCATCCAACGCATCCTTTAAGATAGTCAGGAGTAGTGATCTACAAGAAGACAGGGGATTGAAGGTCAGCTTCTTATAACAGGTAGGATTCTTCAGATGCCTGTATGCTTTTTTTTCATACATATATCTTGGCCAGAGCACTATATTACCGCCTTTGTCCGCCGGTTTATATACAGTATCTTTTAGAGATTTCCATTTCCTTAAACTGTCACGTTCAATGGAAGATAAATTATCATAACTAATTAAGGTAGGGTCTGTTCTAATTCTTGTGATACCAATTTGATAACTAGGTCAATAGGTGGACATAATGAAAATTGTGGAAATTTGGTTGAACGTTTCCGTATAGACACCGCAATCCTACCTGTAGTTGGATTTTCTTGTTCATTCAAAAGTTGTTCCAACACTTGTAGAGCTTCCAATTCTTCTGGTGTATCAAAAATGTTATCCTCCCTTCTGTGGTACCACCTCTTGAACATTAAGGTGCGAGCGAATAGATGGAGGTCTTTTATCGCTGTAAAAGCATCAAAGTAGGAGGCAGGTACAAAAGTTAAGTCTCTTGCTAAAACCCTCAAATCAGTAGATGTAAAAATATGATTAGAAAGGTTAATTACCTTCATCCTTGAATTATCGATTGGGGCATTGCTGGAATCCACCATTCTCTGCCTGTTTGAAGTGTCGTATACCCGTGATTGCATATTTTGCCTAGTTTGTCTCGATCTCTGGCGGCCCCTAAAATTCTGTTCATCGAATCTTCTTGGTTCCGTGCCACTCAATGTCCTCATCCTCTGAGATGTCTCACTGGACTCAGATAAAGAGCCACCTGAAGACACAGATGATGACCTGGACATCTCACCATTACTTGGTCTCGGGTTACACCATCTATACATTCGATTAGAGGCCAGATCACCCTGATCTCTTTGAAATTTACGCTTCTTAATGTCCTGGATATTTTTCTCCCATTTATCCATTTAAATTTTAAGCGACTGAGAGAAACTTCCATATTCGATGTTGCTCATTTTCTCTTTGAGCTGCGTTTGTGTCAATTGAATCTCAGTATTAATGGTTTCAAGTGATTTCCTATCCAAACCAATCAGTAACTCCATAAAAGTTTTAGATACCGAATTACACGTCTCCTCCCATCGTGTCATGAAGATATCATCCACTACCTGAATGGAAGGAAAAACCTGGATACGGAGTCCCCTGGGTAAAAGGCCTCGCTGTAAATACTTCTCCAAGAAGGCTTTATACCACCAGGTCTTAATGCGCTTATGAAACAAAGATTTGAGAGTATTTATGAGGGCAGTAACATTCCCCCTAATGACAGGATCTCCCCCTGCGGTCTCACCCCTAAAAACAAATCGAGTTTAGTCAGCCAGTTCCTCTCCCGGCCTGAAAAATCCATAGCGGTGGACCTCCCAGAATCTGAAAGAACACCACTTGTTAAATACACTAAACCTACAAGGAGGACAAACATAAACCCCCTCTTCCACTTGTTCAAAATATAATCACAGTGATGATCAGAAGGAAGCAAGGAGGAAAGGCACATATAGGCCCGATATGTAGTCATTGGTAATGACTCATCATTGATAATAATAACCTAAAAAGGAGTCAATATACCACTAGTTACTATAAAATGTATAAATTTTATTGTGTATAAATACATAAAAACTATTAGGCCCCATGCACACGAACGTGCTTTTGCGGCCGCAATTCCCCCGAAAATCCGAAGGGAGAATTGCGGCCCCATTCATTCCTATGGGGCAATGCACACGACTATGGTTTCCACGGTCTGTGCATGGCCCCAGAGCCCGGATCGCAGAAAGAACGGGCAAGCCTTATTACGGCCGTGTTCTGCGGTCCGGGCTCATTGAAAATAATGGCCGCGGCCATGTGCACGTCCGTGATTTCCGGGTCAGCCGGCCATGCTGTGACAGCTGTGAGCCGCCCGCAAATCGGGCTACGGTCGTGTGCATGAGGCCTTACTTTAAAAAGTTACAGAGATGATAGCGACCACAGTGTGTGAAGATGGAAACCAGACAGCATAAGTCTGAAATGATAATATGCATGTAATACATATATGGCAAGAAACGAGGATATGGATGTATATATACAAAATGTATATAAACGTTTTACTTGAAATACTGATAGGGGAGTCACTTATGTGATAGCCCTGGTAAAGCTCACAAACATATCATGGCATGTGTTGGTAGCATATGTCAGGCCATCACCCACCAAACAAGGTATGGTAGGTGAAGTGGCTGGCCAATGCCAGTCACATGAACACAGAGGTATAAAAAAAAAACATATCCTGAATACCAAATAGCAGTCTTACCCATAGCACAGTGTCCGGCTGTCTGACGTCACACCCCATAATAGTATGTTTTATGTCGCCAAAGGGTTAAAATGTCACTTTGAGCTCTGTTTACACTTCCCTTTTTCCCCATCAGGTTTCTGTTGCTCTTTGATGAGTTAAAAAGCATGCTGCTCTATTTTATTCAGTACAAATAAAAAAATGAAACTTGATGGAACCTTGATAGATCCATTATTAATATATTTTATTTATTATAAAATGTATTTATTGTTGCTTATACAGTATAGTGCTAACATATTCTGCATCCTTGTACAACAATTGCCACCAATAAAATCTGGCCCTGTCCCCAATGGGGCTCACATTCTAATATCTGTATGTCAGACACACGCACACTAAAGTCATAAATTGCGGACCCATTCTTTTCTATGGCCCCATGTACACGACCTTTGAGTTACAAAGATCGGTGAGGGGGCCACAAATCCGGACCGCAAAAACTCAGGACAAGTCATTTTACAGTCCAGATCTGGGGATTCACTAATATTGGTGAATTGTTGTGGATCCATGAATCTGTATGACACATGGATGCACAATAAGGATCTTTTGCAGTCCAAAGGACCGTCATGGACACATGGTTTTTCGGACCGCAAAACCAATACGTTCGTGTGCATGGGGCCTTATGCTTGATGTTTGTACCTCTATTGATTGCCCAAAAAGTTCTTGTATAACTAGTACTTAATGTCAATAATGTTGCAATCAAAGTACCAAATGGAGCGTCCCAATAGTGCACTTCAGTTTGGCATATAATTCAAAGAAAGTCTGTTCATCATAACAATCCGATATATTCAAAGCCACATTAGTGGTAACGATCACCGCTCTTGATCTTTTCCCGTGCAGACTAGTAGCTGTGCCGATGGTAAAGGAGACGTTAAATCATGTACTCACCTCTTGTATGGATACAACTTACCGGCCAGTGTACTTAGTTGGCGAATGCTTTCTATACCTTTCAGGTGTGCTAGGGTCTATAGTGACTTAAATCGCTAGCACAGTAGACTTAGAGTATTTAGCCTGAATACATATGTTGGAAAGGTGTGTGAGGCCAGTAGTGCCAGAGAACACTCGCATAGTATATTTGGTGCCATTAATAGCTGAAGGTATTTAGCCTGGATAGGTGTAGTATTCAATGTAAGGAGTCACAGACTTCACAGGTGGTGAGTTTCTTTTTTTTCTTTAAATTTCTCAAAGTTTAAATGGCGATGTTCCAAAAGTGGTTTCTCCGTCCTTTTAGATGTCTTTCACAATATATACAGGGTAGTAGAAGCAATAAAATACACCTCTAGACACATTTTGGAGTACTCATTATTTTTCTTCAGTGGCTCTAAAGAAATCAATTTCCATTTTGCCTTTTTTATATCTGTTCTTGGGATATCCAAAAAACTCGGTCTGGTCTACTTCAATAGTTTGTATTTCCCCATACAAATGCATAAAAGCAGTTACCATTACTACGACAACCTACATATTTGTAACACTAAACACTGTATATGCATTATGTTAATAATATTTCATATAAAAACAATGGATAATAGACAAATCCTATCATCGGAACATGTATATAAAGTATAGACATACAATCACATGTAAAACATGAACTGGATGATATGTTTACCTATAAACTGCTGAATGGAGTTCATGCAATTGATATATGTGACTTCAATATTGTGGAAATATATGTGGGTAGGCGCCTGTCAAATGGTGCATACATGTGCTCTGTATTCAGCCTGACTATGGATGGGCCGTGGGACAGGACTGCACCACACATACTGGAACTTCAGAAGAGCAATTTCAAAGAAACCAAAATATTTCTAGATCTGCATTAAGACCCTTAGTCATCACCATTTCTAATTCATACATTTTCCAGGATTCTGCTCTGGACATGGAGGATATATAACCACCCAGTCGCCAATCTTTCTTTACTGCACTGGATAGATTAAAAAATTAATCCCTTTGGATCACAGTTGTGATGACTTTTGATATGTAAAGACATTGAATGTTTATCCTACTTTGTCCGAATGTTATACAAGAGAATAGCGACAGCACCCTGCAAACACCAATGTAACCTAAAACATTATATATAAATAAATATGCATTACTGCTGCATCTACTTACAATTGTGAGGTTCTTAGCACACATCAAATTGATCAAATTGTGTGAGCCCACCTGCCATGACAAGGCGACCCCACTTATAAGGTGGGTCCCTACACTGAACATACACCCTATCCTGGGTCTGAGCCTTCAGAATATGCTTGGGGAAGATACGGATGTAGCCATCTTTACCTTGACTCAAGCTAAAGGATCTTGCCACTGTGTATTTAATGCGTTAAAAGTCAAGGTAAAGACAGCTGCATCTGTATGAACCAGCTTTAAACTAGTTAAAATCACCCTATGGCAGAATGGAAGGAGTGCAAGATCAAAAATGGAGGCAGTCACTACCCCACATATATACAATGCACTAAAGATGTTAGGGATCTGCCAGGTACTTCATCTAGGTATACTCCTGGGATTAATCAATCCACAGCTGAGGCCAGACCTGTTCGACTGACACCATCTCCCACCAACCAGGGTGGCAGGCTCAGGAGTGGGAGAGCCTATCGCGGCCTGGTCTGTCGGAGTTAGCTCCGCCCCCTGTCCTTTATTACCTGCCCTGTTCTCTCCCTCAGTGCTTGTAATTCTTTTGGATTCCTGGCCCCACTGCTGCTTGCTCCAGCCTGCTTCTGCCGTGCTTCTGCCTTGCTGCAGTTCTGCTTGACCTGCTTTGCTTTGCCCCTGGCTTGCTTCTGTCTCCTTGCCCGCTTGGGTGTACTCACTTCGTCCTGGTCCTGACTGTCCGTTCGCCGCTCCGTTTCCTCGTGGCGTTCCGTGGCTACTGCCCCTTCCCTTGCATGTTCCCTGTTTGTTTTCCTGTGCACTTAGACAGCGTAGGGACCGCCGCCCAGTTGTACCTCGTCGCCTAGGGCGAGTCGTTGCAAGTAGGCAGGGACAGGGCGGTGGGTAGATTAGGGCTCACTTTCCCTTCACCTCCTTCCGGCCATTACATAATTACAAGCCGATCAGGGTGCAATTACAAGCCCTTACCTAGTCTACCATTTCTCCTACGCTGACGCTATCATGGACCCCCTTGAGACCCTGGCCCAGCAGATGCAGGGCCTCTCCCTACAGGTCCAGGCCCTGGCCCAAAGGGTCAATCAGGGTGACGCTGCTTTAGTAGTACCCCTCACCTCACCTCTAGAACCCGACCTCAAGTTACCTGACCGGTTCTCAGGGGACCGTAAGACGTTTCTCTCCTTCCGGGAGAGTTGCAGACTGTATTTCCGCCTAAAGCCCCACTCCTCAGGTTCCGAGAACCAGCGGGTGGGTATCATCATATCCCGACTCCAGGAAGGGCCCCAAGAGTGGGCCTTCTCCTTGGCTCCTGACGCCCCTGAACTTTCCTCTGTTGATCGTTTTTTCTCTGCCCTCGGACTCATTTACGACGAGACTGACAGGACTGCCTTAGCCGAGAGTCAGCTGGTGACCTTACGTCAGGGTAGGAGACCGGTTGAGGAATACTGTTCTGATTTTAGGAAGTGGTGCGTAGCTTCTCAGTGGAACGATCCGGCCCTAAGGTGCCAGTTTAGGTTAGGATTATCTGACGCCCTGAAGGATCTGCTGGTTAGCTACCCCTCGTCTGACTCCCTTGACCAGGTTATGGCCCTAGCAGTACGACTTGACCGACGTCTCAGGGAACGTCAGCTAGAACGCTTCAGTGTGCTCCCCTCTGACTTTTCTGCGATCCCCCCCGAGGTCCCGTCTCCTCGCCCCTCCACGGAGGACTCGGAGGTACCTATGCAACTCGGGGCCTCCATGTCCCCTCGACAACCTAGGGAGTTTCGCAGAATGAATGGTCTCTGCTTCTACTGTGGGGACGACAAGCATCTACTGAACACCTGTCCCAGGCGCAAGAATAAGAAGCCGGAAAACTTCCGCGCCTAAGTGATCATCGGGGAGGTCACTTGGGCGCACAGGTATTTCCCGTTAATGTGAAACGCAATAAAATTTTGCTTCCCTTTCAGGTCTCGTTTGCTGGCCGGGCTGCCACGGGCAGTGCTTTCGTGGATTCAGGGTCATCTGCTAATATCATGTCTGCGGAATTTGCTATGTCTCTAAAGATGCCTTGTATTGATTTACCTTATCCTATCCCTGTAGTAGGAATCGACTCAACTCCCCTTGCTAATGGTTATTTTACTCAGCATACTCCTGTTTTTGAACTCCTTGTTGGCTCCATGCATTTGGAGCAGTGCTCTGTACTGGTGATGCAGGGATTATCGTCTGATCTGGTTTTAGGCCTTCCCTGGTTGCAGTTGCATAATCCCACGTTTGATTGGAATACTGGGGATCTCACCAAATGGGGTAATGAATGTCTTATGTCATGTCTTTCTGTTAACTCTATTTCTCCCCGGGAGGAGGTAAACACGCTTCCTGAGTTTGTTCAGGACTTCGCCGATGTGTTTTCTAAGGAGGCCTCCGAGGTGTTGCCCCCCCATAGAGATTACGATTGCGCTATCGATTTGGTGCCTGGTGCCAAGCTTCCTAAGGGGAGGATATTTAATCTTTCATGTCCTGAACGTAAAGCTATGAGGGAATATATCCAAGAATGCCTGGCCAAGGGTTTCATTCGCCCCTCGACTTCTCCTGTAGGTGCTGGCTTCTTCTTCGTGGGGAAGAAGGATGGTGGTCTTAGGCCGTGCATTGATTATCGTAACCTGAATAAGGTCACCGTAAGGAACCAGTACCCACTTCCTTTGATTCCGGATCTTTTTAATCAGGTTCAGGGAGCCCAATGGTTTTCTAAGTTCGATCTACGGGGGGCATATAACCTTATCCGCATCAAAGAGGGGGATGAGTGGAAAACTGCGTTCAACACACCCGAGGGTCATTTCGAATACCTGGTCATGCCCTTCGGGTTGTGTAATGCCCCTGCTGTCTTCCAGAATTTTATTAATGAAATCCTGAGAGAGTACCTGGGTAATTTTCTTGTTGTGTACCTTGATGACATACTGGTGTTTTCCAAGGACTGGTCCTCCCACGTGGAGCATGTCAGGAAGGTGCTCCAGGTCCTTCGGGAGAATAATCTGTTTGCTAAGACTGAAAAATGTGTCTTTGGGGTACAGGAGATACCATTTTTAGGGCAAATCCTCACTCCTCATGAATTCCGCATGGACCCTGCCAAGGTTCAGGCTGTGGCGGAATGGGTCCAACCTGCCTCCCTTAAGGCGTTACAGTGTTTTTTAGGGTTCGCCAACTATTACAGGAGATTTATTGCCAACTTCTCGGTCGTCGCTAAGCCTCTTACGGACCTTACCCGCAAGGGTGCTGATGTCCTCCATTGGCCCCCTGAGGCCGTCCAGGCCTTTGAGACCCGCAAGAAGTGCTTTATCTCGGCCCCCGTGCTGATTCAGCCCAACCAAGAGGAGCCATTTATTGTGGAGGTTGACGCTTCCGAGGTGGGAGTGGGGGCCGTCTTGTCCCAGGGTACCAGCTCCCTCACCCATCTCCGCCCCTGTGCTTACTTCTCTAGGAAGTTTTCGCCCACGGAGAGTAACTATGATATTGGCAACCGCGAACTTCTAGCCATTAAATGGGCTTTTGAGGAGTGGCGGCACTTCCTGGAGGGGGCCAGACACCAGGTAACGGTCCTTACGGATCACAAGAATCTGGTTTTCCTAGAATCGGCCCGGAGGCTTAATCCTAGACAAGCTCGGTGGGCACTATTCTTTACCAGATTTAATTTCTTGGTTACCTATAGGGCTGGGTCCAAGAATATTAAGGCTGATGCTCTGTCACGTAGTTTCATGGCCAATCCTCCTTCTGAGAAGGATCCTGCTTGTATTTTACCCCCTGGTATAATCGTCTCTGCCACGGATTCTGATTTAGCTTCTGATATCGCGGCTGATCAGGGTGCAGCTCCCGGGAACGTCCCTGGGGACAAACTGTTTGTTCCCCTGCAATACCGGCTGAGGGTACTCAGGGAAAACCATGACTCCGCTCTATCTGGTCATCCTGGCATCTTGGGCACCAAACACCTCATTACCAGAAACTATTGGTGGCCTGGGTTGCCTAAAGACGTTAGGGCTTACGTCGCCGCTTGTGAGGTTGGCGCTAGGTCCAAAACCCCTAGGTCCCGACCTGCGGGCCTACTACGTTCCTTGCCCATTCCCCAGAGACCTTGGACCCATATCTCCATGGATTTTATCACCGATTTGCCTCCATCTCAGGGCAAGTCGGTGGTGTGGGTGGTAGTCGACCGCTTCAGCAAGATGTGCCACTTTGTGCCCCTTAAGAAGCTACCTAACGCCAAGACGTTAGCTTCTTTGTTTGTGAAACACATCCTGCGTCTCCATGGGGCCCCAGTCAATATCGTTTCTGACAGAGGGGTACAATTTGTTTCCTTATTTTGGAGAGCTTTTTGTAAAAAGTTGGAGATTGATCTGTCCTTCTCCTCCGCCTTCCATCCCGAAACTAATGGCCAAACGGAAAGGACCAACCAATCCCTGGAACAATATTTAAGGTGTTTCATCTCTGACTGTCAATTCGATTGGGTCTCATTCCTTCCCCTTGCTGAATTTTCCTTGAATAACCGGGTCAGTAACTCGTCAGGGGTCTCCCCGTTTTTCTGTAATTTCGGGTTTAACCCAAGATTCTCCTCCGTCTCCCCTGGCTGTTCCAATAATCCTGAGGTAGAGGATGTTCATCGGGAACTGTGCACCGTCTGGGCCCAGGTTCAGAAGAACCTAGAGGCGTCCCAGAGCGCACAAAAGATTCAGGCGGATAGTAGACGTTCTGCTAACCCCCGGTTTGTCGTCGGGGATTTGGTCTGGTTGTCGTCCAGGAACTTGCGCCTTAAGGTCCCGTCCAGGAAGTTTGCTCCCCGATTTATTGGACCTTATAAGATCATTGAAGTCCTCAACCCTGTATCCTTCCGTCTGGAGCTCCCCCCATCATTTCGCATACATGACGTCTTCCATGCCTCCCTCCTTAAACGCTGCTCCCCGTCCTGGTCCCCCTCGAGGATACCTCCTGTTCCCGTTCTCACCCCTGAGGGGGTGGAATTCGAGGTGGCCAAGATTATGGACAGTAGGATGGTCCAGGGCTCCCTCCAGTACCTGGTCCATTGGAGAGGATACGGGCCGGAGGAGAGGACTTGGGTACCTGCCCGTGATGTTCACGCTGGGGTATTGATCAGGAGGTTCCACCTTCTCTTCCCCACTAAACCGGGTCCCCTTAGTAAGGGTCCGGTGGCCCCTCATAAAAGGGGGAGTACTGTTAGGGATCTGCCAGGTACTTCATCTAGGTATACTCCTGGGATTAATCAATCCACACCTGAGGCCAGACCTGTTCGACTGACACCATCTCCCACCAACCAGGGTGGCAGGCTCAGGAGTGGGAGAGCCTATCGCGGCCTGGTCTGTCGGAGTTAGCTCCGCCCCCTGTCCTTTATTACCTGCCCTGTTCTCTCCCTCAGTGCTTGTAATTCTTTTGGATTCCTGGCCCCACTGCTGCTTGCTCCAGCCTGCTTCTGCCGTGCTTCTGCCTTGCTGCAGTTCTGCTTGACCTGCTTTGCTTTGCCCCTGGCTTGCTTCTGTCTCCTTGCCCGCTTGGGTGTACTCACTTCGTCCTGGTCCTGACTGTCCGTTCGCCGCTCCGTTTCCTCGTGGCGTTCCGTGGCTACTGCCCCTTCCCTTGCATGTTCCCTGTTTGTTTTCCTGTGCACTTAGACAGCGTAGGGACCGCCGCCCAGTTGTACCTCGTCGCCTAGGGCGAGTCGTTGCAAGTAGGCAGGGACAGGGCGGTGGGTAGATTAGGGCTCACTTTCCCTTCACCTCCTTCCGGCCATTACAAAAGAGTTTGATCAGCACATTCCAATTTTTATTTTTTTCAAAACGTGAACAGTTGCAAGTATGCCTGTGACTGCAAAACAATACACAAGAGAATGGCGACAGTACTCTGCTAAAACCAATGTCACCTAAAACACTATATATAAATAAATATGCATTGCTGTTCACGTTTTTTTCATTTTGTTGGAATGTGCTGTACAAACTCTCTAGTGTATTGTATATATGTGGGGGTAGTGACTGCCCCCATTTTTGATCTTGCACTCCTCCCATTCTGCCCTAGGGGGATTTTAATTAATTTAAAGTGGATGTCTGTCAGTCTGTCCCCCTCCTGTCACCACAGTTGGTTGCATGCGCATAGCCCTGAGCATCATTTTATGACCTATACCCTGCACCGCTCCTCACTGGCACTGGAGTAATGCCTAATGCCTCATTATCTCCCTGCTCTCTAGAGCGCTCAAGTGGCCACCAGAGGCTTTGTCTCCCTCACTGTCCCCAGTGTATACATGCTTTTCTGGGCATGATAAAAGGCTTGTACTTCGCTCTCTCCCCTATTGAGCTGCCAGAGGTACAAGTCTGGAAAAGCTCTCGACGTATACGTCCGACGGAGGCCTGTAACGGATGCCATACAATTTCATCTGTCACCCATAGGATCCAGTGTTAAAAAAACCGCATACCGCAAGGGATAAGTTCTTTTTACTGAATTCCATTGTATGTAATAGTTCACTCTACTACACTATTGTATACCTTTTTTTAGCTGTATACCGAAGTATACTATTCCGACGGACACCAAAATGACACTCCATCGGGATAACGGAGCTCTATGGACACGCATAGCGTGTGCGTTGAGAGCTTTCCCGACGAACTAGATATAGAGCAAAGACATGATGTGAACAGTGCCTAACTTACAAAGTGGCAGTTTGTAGTCTGTTATTGAGGAGCAACAGAGGATCAACTCACAGAATTGTAATTGACTTGCAATAAATTCTAATAGTCAATGAAAACACACACATGTAATTGCACCATTTCAAATTGCCCAGATATTTTATTCCTTAACTTTCATTCACAATATGGGATCCAATTTTAGATCCTTGGCTAAAACCGGCCCTATCTAGTCACAGGATTATGTCAGAAAAACAGAATGATTTTATTAAAATGCTTTTGTTTAACAAGGATTTATTTTAAGAAAATAATAAGACCATTCGTGTGTGTTTATGTATTTTTTTCTTTTTCTTTCTCCTTTAAGAACCAGTTTATGCAGAATGGCCTAGGCCCTGGCTAGTTATTAATCACTATTATATAATACTAGATTTTTATGAATGGGTCACATGGAAAGCTATTGTTTTATATATTTTATGTATGTAAAACAACACAATACTAACATCAAACACATGAATCTTTCCTAAAATACTTCAATAGGTCATTACAAGTTTCTGCTAGGATGCAGTAACAATTAGAAAAAGGTTTGATTCGTCATTGCCACCTGTTGGACATAGGTGATATTGCAATACAAATGAGATACGGCCAGCCCTCTGGAGTAATCACAATGGTGTTTAGTGCAGGGACTGAGATTCCCTTATAATGCAATCTAGAAATCTGGAGCCCACACCAATAAGGATATAAATTATTTATTTATCATGCAGTGGGATTCAAAAAATATTAAAAAAAATGCAGTCAAGAATATGGTTTATGATACATTTATGAGACGTTTTGACACATTTGGACTTTTTTCAATTGTATTCATGTAAAAAAAAAAAAAAGCATTAATTTGATATTGTGGTCTGTTGGTCTATGTATATGAATGCTTTTTACCACTTTTCAGTATTATTTTCTCTATTATCTTCCATGGTTTTCTTGTTTATGCTGCCCTTATTCTATATTGCATTATAGATGATACTGTGGGAGCACTAAATCTATGTTCTGTATCTATCTATCTATCTATCTATCTATCTATCTATCTATCTATCTATCTATCTATCTATCTATCTATCTATCTATCATCTATCTGTCTGTCTGTCTGTCTGTCTGTCTATCTATCTATCTATCTATCTATCTATCTATCTATCTATCTATCTATCTGTCTGTCTGTCTGTCTATCTATCTATCTATCTATCTATCTATCTATCTATCTATCTATCTATCTATCTATCTATCTATCTATCTATCTATCTATCATCTATCTATTCCCTTTTTAAATAACTGTGCCCCCATTACTTGCTTTATGTACTTTTTCCCCTTGTACTTGTCTATGATTGTGTGGTATTTTCCCTTGTCTGGTAACTTCTGTGCTAACCCTGCGTGATTGTACCTGACTCTAAGGACTTCAACTAAGAACTGTGTGTGAAAACTTCATGGCCTGGGACCGTTCTTTTTACTGTTGTACAGGAAGTATGCAACATGAACATTACATGTACATGGCCAAGGGAGTCAAGCTCCATGAAGATAGTGGCGTAGCGACCACTCTTACCCATGGAGACGCAGAGTAGTCCTTCAAAGTTACTGATGCACCCTAAGCTTAGCAGTGTAAACTTTTTGCTAAAGTGTAGCCTCTCAGCGACCAGTGGGACATGGTTGGGACAGACCGCTGAGCCTGCAGTCACTTTGGCGCTGCCTGACTGAGGTTGGAAATCCATCAAGGTTGAGATCACCGACCCTGGTTTATGGTCGCTCTGGTGGTCGTGCTACTTATTCCTTGAATGCGAAAAAATATCTTTTTATAAACTGGCCCTAATTATAAAATAAATTGGTCATGTCTTTATCTTTCCTTAACAAGGGCATTTAGGTAAAAAAAAAAAAGAAGTTGATTCCTTGAAAACGACTTTAAGATATTTTCTGTCTTTATCGATGCATTATTCTAAGGTTGGTTTTACTATGATGCAGGCAGAAAAGCTGCACTGAGGGCATAGCTTGAAGCTACTGGACTGCCGTACAAAAGTTGGACTTTGGACACCCCACTAAATAATCCCAAGGCAGTTAAGGTTATGCAATTTAAAAACTATACACATTATATATACAAAATTATTGGATGTATAGCAAGATAGCTGTAGGTAGGTCATATAATTACTTGTTTCCAGTATGTAATGTGAGTAGGTGTAATGCCCATTATGCCCGTTTACTCACCTCCTGACGGCCGCAGCCATGGTTCAGTGAACGCTGGCCCACATCTCCTCCTCAGGAGACGCCAGCGCTCACTTCCGCTTCACTCTACTGTGTCCCGTAGGGTGCGCGCACGCTCGTGCCCGCTCTTAATGGTCCAGCGCGCACACCTGAATTAAAGAACCGATTTAGCCTATGAGCACCCTGCACTATAAGAAGGGCTCTGACCCTTCCTGCATTGCCTGAGTGTTGTTGTCATTACCTGTGTTCATCTCTGCAAATGGTTCCCTAAGTGTCTTCCAGTTCCCAGTGTTCCCGTTCCTGCTACCTGTAACCTGTATCCCGTGTTATCCTGGTCCAAGTGCCGTATAAAGTTGGAGTCGTGCTGCTCTGAGTACTATGCCTGTCCTGTTACACCACGCCTGGTGTCTGCCTGCTGCCAAAGTCCCATCTGAGCCGGTCTTGCTACTGTCTGAAGCTACCACAGGTACACCTATTTGAACTATAGACTTTGACCTGTGTCCTGTTGGCCAGCTGCCATACCATTAAGGCTGTATGGCCCAGTGGGTCCACGCACCCCTCGTGACAGTAGGTAGGTTAGGTGGCATCCTATGTTTATGTATGGGGTTATAGTGTCTATTTGGGGGGTATAGCTGGCACCTTGTTGTGTCTAGATATGTCACTGATGTAACATTGCTTGTGTCTAGTGGTTTGTTCATCCAACATACTAATGACATTACTGTATCACCACATTAACGTTATTGAAAGTGAGCCGAGGAGAGCAGCTGGTCAGGCCAATGAAATCCATTAGCTTCTCTCACTGCTAGTTTTAAAGGAGACCTGCAAAACACTATCTTAATCTTGATCTTTTTAATCTGGTTTGTAAAGTTTAGAGCTTTCAATCTAGTTCTGCTAGTTGACCAATACACTTTTATGTTTTCCACCTCTAACCAAAACCACTGGTAAAATCTATTTTCCACTAAAATTAGTAGGGTGTGATCCCTACAATGTGAATATTTTATGAGAAATACCAAATGATCATCTCTGATATTCACTATATAAGAGAAATGCACGTCTTATTAAATAGCAAGCAATTCAGGGAAATTTAACAGCCCAACTTTTCTGTAGAATAAAGCACTTGTTCACTTTTATTTACTGATATATTTATTGCTTATATCTCATACTTTTATTTTACTTTTATTCTATTTGTATATGTTGTCTGTGACACACTCTGGAAGGTTTGCATGCATGTTTGAGCTGAGTGTGTGGCTGTGTGGGCTTCTTTCATACAAATAAAGATATACTTTGGAGATAAGAATGAGAAATATTCATGAACTTAAACGTATAACCCCAAAATGAACTTGAGTCTTTGAATGCTAAAAAAGACAATGACATTACAATGAACGGTCAGAGAACTTAAACTAACATTCAGGCTGAAGCTCCCCATTAAAGTTACTGTCTGATCAACCGACAGGCCTCAGCCCTAAGGCGACCCTACTAACATTCTTGTCTCTCTGTTATCTAAAATATTTTAACATGACTGTAAGAAATAGAAGACTAAACTTTAGCTAAAGTCCAATCACCAAATACCAACTTCTTATGCCTCGTCCATGAATTAAACTCTGACAACAAACTTGATGGTGGCGGTCAAGTGATTTGGCTACGTGACCACCTCTCTATTTGCTCCTGCACTGAACCATGGCTGAATACGCTCAGCGCATGCTCAGATACAGGCATCAGAATCTTCTGTATGTGCATATGCGCTAAAATCACTCAGCACTGGCGCAGAACATCAGGCGGTTTGGGAAGCGGTCACATGGCCAAATACCCTAACCGACGCCATATTTGAAACCTATGGATGGGATAATTGTCCTCTGTTTACTAAGCCCTTCCCGAGGGAGAAGGGGACCCTGAAATGAAGCGCAGGGGTGAGTGATGGGGTATTTAAAGTTGCTTGTGGCAAAACATAGCAACTTAGGTTGTTTTAAAAATTTCATTAGAAAGTGGCCAACCCCTTTAACATTCCATACAGTTGCTGGGGACTTTAGCCCAAACAGGAATCCCATTCTAGTTTAATACTATACACTCTACCAGATATGTATGACACCAGGGCCGTCCTTTGGATAGATGGCGCCCTGTGCGAAATTATCTTTCAGCGCCCTACCCCATCATAAAAGAAATGCCCCATAAAAAAAGTATAGTGCCCCCCACAGTATAATACACCCCACAGTATAATGCCCTATATAGTGCTCCACACAGTATAATGCCCCTTTTGTGCGCCCCATACTGTATAATAATAATATTTAATAATATAATATATTATAACCCCTTCAAGGACACCGTATTTTGTCCTCTAATTGTGCCCACACAGTATTATGCCCCCTAAGTGCCACACACAGTATATTGCCTCCTATAGTACCCCTACACAGTATAATGTCCTCTTAGTGGCCCCCACACAGTATAATGCCCCCCTCCCTTGGCTGCTACACACAGGCCCCCCCTTGTAGTTGGAGCCCCCCTGTAGATTGTGCCATACAGCCTCCCTGTTCACAGTGCCATACATCCCCCCCACCTCCCCCTTGTGGATCGTGCCATACAGCCCCCCCCACCTCCCCCTTGTAGACCGTGCCCCCAAACAAAAAAAAATGTACTCACCTAGGCCCCGTTCACACGACGAATAGAGTTGCTCCACGACGGGATCCTTGTGTAGGCCGGCATCATCCTGTAGCCAAGTGCAGAGTTTCCCAACCCTTTCGGACTCGAGGCAGCACTGGAAAAATAAAATTTCCTCAGGGCACCCCTACCAAAAATTGTTTAGAGAAATACAGAAAACGGCTAAAAACAAGCACTACACTCATAGGGTCTGTTCACACAGCGTTTTTGTAAGGGAGAAAAAATCTGCCTCAAAATTCCTTCAGGAATTGTTTGAACTTTTTTTTTTGCATTTTTTTTAAGCCGTTGAAGCGAATGCAATAGAAGCAGGCAAAAAAGCACGAGCGCCGCAGGTATTTTCTGCCTCCTGTTAATTTCAATTGAAGCTCAGAGGTGGAAGCCACTTGAAGACCATCAGCCCCCCACTCACAGTAAAATGACCATCAACCCCCCACTCACAGTAAAATAACCATCAGCCCCCCACTCACAGTAAAATAACCATCAGCCCCCCACTCACAGTAAAATAACCATCAGCCCCCCACTCACAGTAAAATAACCATCAGCCCCGCACTCACAGTAAAATAACCATCAGCCCCCCGCTCACAGTAAAATAACCATCAGCCCCCCGCTCACAGTAAAATAACCATCAGCCCCCCGCTCACAGTAAAATTACCATCAGCCCCCCACTCACAGTAAAATAACCATCAGCCCCCCACTCACAGTAAAATGACCATCAGCCCCCCACTCACAGTAAAATGACCATCAGCCCCCCTCTCATTGTAAAATAACCAACAGCCCTGACTCACAGTAAAATAACTAACCACCCCCCCTCACAGTAAAATTACCATCAGCCCCCACTCACAGATTCCCCTTGTATGTAGTGCCACAAAGCCCCCTTGTAGGTAGTGCCACACAGCCCCCTTGTAGGTAGTGCCACACAGCCCCCTTGTAGGTAGTGCCACACAGCCCCCTTGTAGGTAGTGCCACACAGCCCCCTGTAGATAGTTCCACACTTCCCCCTTGTAGGTAGTGCCACACTTCCCCCTTGTAGGTAGTGTCATTCCACACAGCCCCCTTGTAGGTAGTGCCACGCCACACAGCCCCCTTGTAGGTAGTGCCACACAGCCCCCTTGTAGGTAGTGCCACGCAGCCCCCTTGTAGGTAGTGCCTCACAGCCCCCTTGTAGGTAGTGCCGTACAGCCCCCTTGTAGGTAGTGCCGTACGGCCCCCTTGTAGGTAGTGCCGTACAGCCCTCTTGTAGGTAGTGCCGTACAGCCCCCTTGTAGGTAGTGCCACACAGCACCCTGTCGGTAGTGCCACACAGCACCCTGTAGGTAGTGTCACTCCACACAGCCCCCTTGTAGGTAGTGCCACTCCACACAGCCCCCTTGAAGGTAGTGCCACACATCCCCCTTGTAGGTAGTGCCATACAGTCCCCTTGTAGGTAGGTCCATACAGTCCCCTTGTAGATAGAACCCCCCTTCTACCATTCAGCTCAATGGGACTTATGGAAACAGCGTAGCTCAGCGAGCTACGCTGTTTTCTTTTTCATGGTCAGACATCACCTGATTCAGCCATAACACAGAGCGTCAGAACGGAGTTTAGGGGGTCTCATTCTAGAGATGGGTGGGACCCGCATCTATCTGACATTTATGACATATCTTGTGGATATGTGATGAATTTCTCTGATGGGAAAACCCCTTTAATATCGATATTAAGACAACCCACGTTATTCAAATATCATATTAATAAACCGTAGGTCACTGAAATACAACAACAAGTCTATAATAAAATCAATCAAAAAACACAAACTGATGAACACTCATAGGTCCATCGTAAAGAAAGCATGAGATAAATGCATATACACAGTGCAGTAACAGAGCAAAGTAAAGGATAAAAATAATTCGAAAAAGGGTATAACACTGCCCCAAATCGGTGTCCTAGTTAACGCTAGGGAAACAGATTAACCTATTTTGTACCCTTCCTTGTTTACCCAGGCACAGCGTAAATTTGGTTGTGGCTGTACCTGGATAAATAATGAAGGTAAGGTGGCCGCTTCATTCAGCTGATCGTCGGTGGTGTCCCAGAAAACCCCTTTTCGTATTAACGTGATTATTAGTTTTTTTATTATATCTACTTTGCCTGATTGATTCTGTCCCTGTCACTCGCTGTCCTCTCTTGGCAGGTCAAAAAACTTGCAATGAATGCAAATAGATGCCATGCTCCCTTGTTTTCCAGAGGAGGCAGATAGAATTCAATCGGATTCAGAATGCTTGTCTCCTGCATTGAAGAGTGGTACCTAGTTTATAAATTACAGGTTGAATATGGTATAAACGGTAATGTTATTTTCACAATTAAATAAAAATGTAAAAACATTTTTTAGGCTATATTCATACCCTGTCTGTTGCGCATGTCCGAAGTACACACACAGAATTTCCCCCATAATTTATATGGAACAAGTCTATAGGCTAAAATAGGCCCGCTGTATATCAAAAGAGTGCCGTTTTGGCATACGTTTTGGCATGTGCCTTTTGGCATACATTCTGTTAGTATACTTTTTATTCCAGAATATAGACTATGCTTTTCAATATTGGGGAATCCCATAAAAATATATATATATTTATTCTCTTTTACTTTGGGAGTCAATAGGCGACTTATGCAACTGTATTGCATACACTAGCATCTGTTAGGGCTATAGATTTGGCATATACTGGTACAACTCGGGAGATTCTTTCAGCACACACCAAATTTGACCACAAACGTAGTGTGCATAGAGCCTAAATTTGAGAAACAAGAATAATATTTAATTAGATTAACTATGGGGTGGGAGAGGGGAGCAAGAAGAAAATCTTATCCAGTGTTTAAAGGCTATGGAAACCTTAAAACATTTTTTTATATTAAAGTCTATTGAAAAAGTGCTTAGCATCAGAAAATACATAAATTACATGTGGCCTTAAATATTTCCATAGCCTTTAAGAATAAAAAGGACAAAAACTAACCTGTTTAAATGATACAGCGTCTTGTCCTTCTAATGATTATACTAAGATTAGACCCAGAATGCTAAGCAAGTTCAAATGTTAACACAAATAAATGTATACAGTATGTTTCCCAGTACATGGATACTAAAATTTTCTGTAATATGCCTAAGAATGAAATATGATATAGCGTTAATGCATTATGGTAAACCCTCATTATGTGTCCACTGAAGCAAAATGAATAATACATTGGGACAGTAGCATTTCTGTTCTGACAGATCTGTTATGTCTACATTGACCAAACAGAGCGTCTGGCTTTTGTATCTGTTTGTGCATATCCCGTTAAAGGAAGTGTTGCAATATCATTACATTATTAAATGAAAAGCCATATTTTAGAAAGTGAAGGATTATTAACTAAAAAACACATTCCAAAATGGCATGATTTAGTATTAATAGCATGTTAAAGTAACCTAGCATCTACCTAGAACATCAATACACATGATATGATTTCATATATAGGCATCTAATGTGTTAATAAAAAAAAGTATAAAACCTACAATTAAATACATTTTACTATGTATTGCTTAGTATAGACCGGCTGCTATTTGACAGGGAGGTCCAGACTACATAGCAAAACGGCTGTTATAGGTAAAGGTCTAGACTACACACATACTCAGACATCTCTTATAGAGGAGGTCCAGACTACATAGCTGGAAATACTACAGAAATACACAAAAAAAAAATACTAAGTGAAACAAAAATGAAAAAAAAAATATCTGTAAACGAATGTTCCAGAGCAGGGAAGAAGCAACCAGCTTCTTCCATAAAGGCATAGGGAAATTTCTGGAGGTCTGTATTAGCTTGTGCCACCAGATCGTCTGCGCACACAGTTGTGCTACTTTATATGTGTATTTTGAGGTGCTACCCGGGGTTGTAAAACGTCCTGTTGATGCCTAGGAGAATATGATACCATGTAAGCAGATTTTATGCCCCCCCCCCCCCCCCCCGTCCAGCTGTTACCGGTATGAGGAAGAGAAAGAAGAATTGGGCTGGGTTCACACACCCTATTTACGGACGTAATTCGGGCGTTTTAGCCTCGAATTACGTCCAAAAATACGGCTCCAAAGCGTCGGCACACATCTGCCCATTCATTTGAATGGGCTTTACGATGTTCTGTGCCGACGGTCAATTTTTTTACACGCCGCTGTCAAAAGACGTCGCGTAAAAAAGACGCCCACGTCAAAGGAGTGTCTGTCACTTCTTGAGACGTAATTGGAGCCGTTTTCCATTGACTCCATGGAAAAACAGCTCCAATTACATCAGTAATGGATGCAGCGAAAGACGCCTGCCCATGCCATTACGTCTGAAATTCCGTGTGAACATACCCTTAGAGTGGAGATTACGCAGTCCCAAAACATCGAAGGCAGGAATGGATACTAAAAGAGGAAATTCCGACTTCTGATAGTCAATTCAAACACACATATTATCAAGGCTCTCTGAAGCAAGTTAGTGGAAGCATTTTGCAGGACATTGAAAAACATTAGAATTTCTCAGAGGATGAATTTCCCAACACTGCACCACCACCAGCAGTCATGTTAGTATTTATTAAAAATATGATGGTGGCAACACCAGAAGCAATAGTCATAGCCTAGCTGACTTACACAGGCCCAACAAGAGATACAAAGCCGAGATCCCGAAGAATGACCCAAACTTGCTGAGTTTGTTATTCTGTAAGTGGGTTTTTTTTATAAATTTTTTGGAGAGGGTCTGCAGTGAAGCAGGTGGGGTCAGAACCCCAATGCACAGACAGTTGGTAGTACGGAAAACTTTTATAAGAATGAATGAGCCCTGTACATGTGACAAACTTCAGCTATCTTTGCCAAATAAACTTGTCTGGGCACTTTACCACTTTTTCAACTACAGTCACAGGTAGGGAGAGTGTAGCAAAATGTATCCTTGATTTGCCTGAAAGACAAAGTAGTTCTATTCAAAACTGTTTAAAGTTGCCTGACTGGGTGAGAGGGAGATAACTTTGAAGGCATCTTTTCCACTATTAACACTTATTGTATATCCGTGCATTAAATGTGATCAGTAGGTATCAGACACAAGAATGAGGGCTTCCTATATGCCCATTGATGGAGTAAAATGGATCTTACCTCTATATGAGTAAACAATCTTGACTACCTCTAGGACCCAAAATTCAATAGGGTTAGATATGGTTAGGAGTTATAGTATATATAAAAATTTTGCTAATATGAAAAAATGTGTTGCCCATCGCATGGATTCCATTACAAAACTGAAGTGGTCAACAATTCTATGAATAAATCTAGCTCACGTATTTGTCTCGCATATCTATCTATCTATCTATCTATCTATCTATCTATCTATCTATCTATCTATCTATCTATCTATCTATCTATCTATCATCTATCTATCTATCTATCTATCTATCTATCTATCTATCTATCTATCTATCTCTCTCTCTATCTATCATTATTTAAATGTTTATAAAGTTAATTCATGCCTTTCATTTTATTAACATACTGGACTATCCATATAAACAATATGTTGACATCCCAAGGATATTATAATTATTTAGTGTTAAGTTCTTCAATTGCTTCATTTCTAGTGATATTTGTGTGTTTGAAGCATGTTGTACAGTGCCCCTTTCAACAACATTATTTTCAATGTTCATTTATCAGGTGTATATATGGCATAATGGGATGGTGTTTAGAAATTCCATTTGCCGTACGCTATTCCTGATCCCTGCACACAATCTACATTTGTCAGGGGATTTAGATCTCAGCTGTGTTTAGTTTTTAGGGCTTGAGAACAAGTCGACCCTATGGACAAACACCTAATGATATAATTTTTGCAGAGTGAAAAGGTTTGACTGCCCTCTATCAACCTTCACGCAGACAGCTCCTTTGAATACAGTAATGGAAGACAATATAAAAGGCATAAATCTCCACTAACTTCAAGGGTTCCAGGAAACTGTGACTCCTTAAATGCAGTTTCAGAAAATCTTGGCATGGTGACAAAAGCTTTCGGGCTATTAATTTACCTAACACTAGCCAAAAATAACCAGAGTCTATATGTGTCTCATGATTTGTTTTGAAAACCATTCAAAAGTGCAAAGAAGTTAAAAAGTTAGAGATTCAGAAACCTGAAATGGGAAACCTATAGTAAGAATAGTCCTATTCTTTATCATATGAAAATGTCTCTAAAAGCTAAACATGGTTTTAGGTTTAGAGTAATTTAAACTATATGTTTTAACAAAAAAAAGTCCCATACATTTACTAGTTATGACGTTCACACCGGTTTAATTAAGAGCACTGGCATGCTACACTATAGAGGCTGGGAAAGCCTGGCACAAGTGATAAACAGTATTGCTGCAGTTACTTTTTACTAAGGTGGCAGTGTTTCTGATATAGGAAAATATGTTTTTTATACAATATACTATTGTAATAAACAATCCTTGGTAAATTATTTTCCATGGGGTATATTCACTCTTTTACTATATGACTTGGTGCATGTCTTCGATCCACTTGGCCAACTGAACCCCTAGGAGTTAGTCTCTAAGACGTCGACACTGGGCTATCTGCAATGACACCCAACAGTTCGTCTTGGGGGTCCTGGTAAAAGCAAGGTAATCTGTTAGAATCCCCATACCATTTCTACCATGTCTCATGCTGCTTTGACACCTGCACTTTGCAATTTTTATTTGACAAATTTTAGAAACGAAAGCAGTATACAGTTTAGTAATGCAATGGTAATTTAAAGCGTAAGCTACTGATGCAAATCGGCTGCGATGTATTTTTCTCACAATTTTTTTCCCCAGAGAAATAAATACCCATTGCTAAGCCTTCTGATATAAGAGAAGTAACTTGGAAAAGGTTTATCTAAAATATGTAATTATCAAAGGTAGTCATGCTTAAGTACATACAGATGTAGCCAACACGATTTTGGAATTAGATACACTGATTGCTACTGTGCATTTTATGAGTTTTTAATGAAAAATTTATTTTCTGTGTTCTACAGAGTAGATCAGGTAGACTGTATCAGTTGATCTACAAACCATTAGGGCATAATTATAGAAAAAAAATTGCTAAAAAATTCTATGTATAAATGTTCAATATTAAATGTACAAAATAGTTCAAGTGACACGCTCCAAATTTATCACCAGTTCCACCATTTTTACTTCAACTTGTGAAAAGCAATGACACGTATAAGATAAAAAGTCAAAGAAAGATTAGCACATGGGGTACTGGTTTCAAATTCGACCAAGGGCAACATCTGCATGGGATTTGTATGTTTGTGTGGGTTTCTCCCGGTTCTCCAGTTTCCTCTCACACGCCTAAAACATACTGATAGATTAATTGGCTTCCTATGAAATTGGCCCTAGTTTGTATCTGAGATAGAGAAATTATATTGTGAGCCTCATTGGGTACAGGGACGGATGTGAAGGGTGACAATGACTGTACAGAACTGTGGAATATGTTGCCACTACATATGCAGCAGAATAAAAATGAGCTTGATTAACCAGGTGCAAAAGCTGTTCTACATTTAATAAGTTGTTACATATGCCTTTTGTGGCACATCATACTGATATAAATGAATTCCACCTGCGAGCTGGCATTCATTGGTAAAGTATGTTAGAAACATACCAAATTTCGGGTCATGGATCACTATGATAAATTTGGTGAAATTAGTGCTATTTTAAGAACTGGAGTATATTTATTTTCTACCACACAGATTGGTAAAATATCAAAGGATTAAAAACTGAATTTACTATGGCTAGATCTATATGTAAATACAGCTGTGTCCACCCTTACCTTTGCTTTAACCTGATTAAGGTCTCCAATTGTTTATGAAACGATTTCAATACAATGTTGCAACATTGATAGGTCACAACCTTGACAGGCTACAACCCACATCAGAACCACTTGGTGGTCACTCATAGACACATATAGCATAGACTTCTTGTGACAGAGTGTCACAAAATCATGTTTTTGTGAAGTTGGTCAACTCACGCCACCAGGGGCCATTTATAATGAGGGCAATCTGGGCAAGTGCCCAGGGCCCGAGGCAGGGCCGAGTTTGCCCTGGTTCCCAAGAACTGGTTTGTTAAAATTACAGCCATTTCACAGAACAAGGGGGAAGCGGGACCTCTCACCCAATTGTATCCACTTCCTTAGGGTGCACAGGAGAAATCTTGGAGAAGATGATGTGATGAGCAGATAAGACCAAAACAAAGTAGATAAGAAAAGTAGACTGGAAATTACATGTGGGGAGGTATCGGGAGATTAGGGCAGAGATGTATGGAGGGGACAGATTGTGAACAGTCGTGTATGTCATTGTTAATATTTTGAACTGAATTTGCTGGGCAATAGTTAGCCAGTAAATGGACTGGCAGAGGAGTAAGGCAGAGTTGAAATCAGGGGAGAGGTAGATTAACCAGGCAGCAAAGATGAGGATGGATTGGAGAGGTGCAAAAGTGTTAAATCGGAGGCCACAGAGAAAGATGTTTCAGTAATCTAGCCGAGAGATGATGAGGGCATATACTAGCATTTTTGTTGACTCAAGGATGAGCAAAGAGTGGATTTGAAAAATGATTTTGAGGTAAAGGCGGCAAGAGGTGGTAAGGATGTGCAGCTTGGAATACAGGGCGAAATCAAAGGTTATCCTGAGGTAGCTGGCCTTTGAGACTGGGGAAAGTGTGAAACCTTTATCTGTGATTGATAGTCCTGGTAAGAAAGTTGAGTGAGACGGGGAAAGATGATTAATTCAGTTTTCTCCATGTTGAGTTTAAGGAAGCAGGAGGAGAAGAAAGAGGATACAGCGGTTAGACACTCTAGATCTCTGGATAGCAGAGAGGTAATGTCTGGGCCAGAGAGGCAAATTTTTTTGTCGTCGGCAAAGAAGTAGGACTGAAAGCCATTGTATATTATGAGCTGTCCCAGGCCATAGGTGTAGATGGAGAAGAGCAAAGGTCCCGGGACAGAGCCTTGAGGGACAGAGGGAGATGAGGAGATGCTGTGTTAGTGGGAGACACTAAATATAAGTTTGGTGAGGTATGAGGAGATCCAGGAGAGGAACGAATCAAAAAGCGGGATACAAAAAGTCTCCAGTATTCAAAGTGTTGCTGAGAATTTAAGTGTGCATATTGATGATGTTTTGAGGAGCCCTATGATTGTCTTCATGAAACTGAAGAGTGTAATGGTTGGCAACACCATGCTAGACTCTTCAGATGGGGAATCCCTTTGTTGTTAAATCACACATGAATAGGATCTTCTCAGCTGTGGATAACTTATTGATTACTGGGGGAAATACAACTACCCACATACTCATCTCTTCCATCAGTTTAAGAAAACCGCTATGGAGATTCCTTATGCTCACATGTATAAGAACTTCCTGAGGTCGAGGGAAAATGAATATAGAAGATGCAGATAGACTGCTTTATCTCTATCTCGATTCACTGGCAGTGCAACGTATGGGAACTCAAGTTGTTTGATATGTATCTTAACTGGTTGCCGACACAGGACGAGAATGCTCGTCCTGAGCGGCGAGTACTTGGCGCATTAGGACGAGCATTCTCGTCCTGTGTGACAGCCATCTGTGCGCACGATCGAGAGCGGGGCAACGGCTGTAATACACAGCCACGGCCCCGCTCTGACAGCGGAGAGGAGAGAAACATCTTCTCTCCGCCGTTAACCCTTTGAACACCGCGATGAAAGCTGATCGCGGCGTTCAAGGAGGGGGGACTGCACTTTGATCGTGTCACAGAAAATAACTGTGACGCGATCAAAGCCCACAACTCATATGGCCAGACAGCCCAGGGTCCATTGAAGGACCCCAGGGCTGTCTGAACATATTTCCTGTTGTTAGGGCATACTGAGGTGTGCCCTAACAACTGCCTGAGTACAATCAGTGCACAGGCTAATGTACTGTCATATAGATCTATGCCAGTACATTACAGTTACAAAATCAAAATCAAAATGATAAATCCCTTTATGGGATTAAAAAAAAAGTTAAATGAATGTAAACTTTTTTAATGATAAATAAATAAATAAATAAATAAAAAGTAAAAAAAATACACAGAAACACAATTAATATAGACATATTTTGTATCGCCACGACCGTAACAACCTCTAGAAAAAAATGTATAACATTATTTATGATGATCGGTCTATGGTGTAAAAAAAATAAATATTAAAACTGCAGCGGAACTGCTTTTTTTTTGCATTTTCGCCAAAATAAAAATGGATAGAAATTAAACGATAATGTATTTGTACCAAAAAATGGTACCTACATAAAGTACAACTTGTCCCGCAAAAAACAAAGTCTCATACAACTACGTCGTACAAAAAATAAAAGAGTTATGAGCGTCGGGACGCAAAGAGGGAAATCTAAAAAAATTGTTCTGTCCTGATGGCCAAAATTGTCCGTGTCCTTAAGGGGTTAAATCTATTGACCTGCAGTTGTTATTTACTTTTGAACAAGGGTTACTGCTAGACACTGAAGACACCAGAGTAAGGGGAGAGGGGAGTTGTTTTCCGCCACCCTGCTAGGTGAATTGTGTCTGAGTACAATCAGGAGAGCCCATGAGGGATAGCGAACCAGTAGGATGCAATGACTCTTAATTCTTTTTTAGTTAGTCTCATAACGGTTTTATCATCAGATAGGCATAACTTTTTTCAAAACCTTTTCAGGATATTAAAATATTATTAGAGTAATTTAATATATTACATAGTACCACAGTCCTTATGGTTTATAAATGCAATTCATTGTTGTAATGTAGAAAGGTATTACATAATGTCATCCTAGTAAATATATTTATGAGGCTTTTATTTGTCCCTGACACTATGGATTAGAGTAACTAGAATACCTAGTAATGTGTCCATTAATGCATGTGTTGAGTAAAAATGCATGTACTAATGTCAGTATGATAGATAAGCTAGAAAAAGAGAATAGCTGCCAATAGCAATGCCTGAGAGGAATAGACTCCCCTGTCATCTACAAACTGCAGGTACGAGCACACAACCATGCTTATTGTTTATTCTGTATTAACCTTATATTAAACACTGTCTTTTTTTGTTAAGGAAAACAGTATCGGGATTGTGCAGTTATTAATAAACTTGTCTGGTAGCACTATGTGGCTCACAGCCTAGTGAAAGTTCACCCTGGAACAGCATTTATTTATATATATATATATATTTATTTATTTATTTTATATATAAATAGGACAAACATTTCACACAATAATAACACTATATTCGGTAAGCTCCTAAGCTCCCCCTAGTGGTGGAAGAATTTTATCATTTAACTTCATGTTTATACAGGAGATTTGGATCTTTGTTTTAGACAAATGGAGCACTGACAACTAACAAGTTATATTAGAAAATTGATCAGAGCAAAAATTTGGACCTAAAAACTACAGTATGCAAAAGTGGACTTTAAAACTGTGTTCACAACTGCATCGGAGGCTCTGCTAAGAGCTTCAGTCGCAGATACCACAGTTTTTCAGCATGTTTTCTAGCAAAATGACAGACACCATGAAGTTAGCTCGACGGTACCCATTAAAGTCAATGGGTTCCGTCCGGCGACATTAGTGTCCGCCATGTAACTAGTCCGGCGCTTTTATTTTTCTCGTTACTCTGTTCCTATGACAGAACGGCATAACTTAAAAACTTGCGCAAGTATGAACAGAGCTGTTTACAGTTAACACTCCTTTAACCGCTTCCCGCATTTGGACGGAACTGTACATCCATTTCAGTGGTACCTTCTCACAAATGGACATACAGTCACTGTGTGTAGGTTCAGATAGCACCAGCTCGGGGGGGGGGGGTGCACGGATGGGGGCCCAACCCAATTCTGAATCAGAAAAAAGTATCCGGCACACAAACTGGAGTTTGAGATTTTTTTATTTATCTTAATGCCAGTGGCGGAGTGCAACGTTTCGGTCTTAATGACCACTGAGCTGTGCAGGGGACTGTTGTGTGAGCGTTAGGCCTTGTGGAAGCAGCTGGTCGCTGATAATGAGCGCCATTGGCGTTTAGATAACTAAAAAAAATCTCAAACTCCAGTTTGTGTGCCGTATATTTTTTTCTGATTCGGACATACAGTCACGTTCAGTGTATGGTGCGGAAACAGGAGCTGTGCCAGCACCATCCGCAGCGGATGCTGACTGTAATATACAACCGACATCCTGCTACAGCGAAAGTAATCAGAGTTACCTCTGATCCTGGCCGTCTGTCCCCTGGCCGTCTGACCGTGGCATCTTGGTGGTTAAAGAGAGAAAGGGGGTTCCCTCTGACACCCATCGTATGCGATCACGGGCACTTAAGGGTTTATATGGCAGCTGGGGGCCTAACAAAGGCCTCTGGCCTGCCATAACTGTATGCCTATAAGGACCTGCTGTAGGCAGTAATAGATTGCCTGTCAGTGTGTTACTGCGCGCAATAATGGTATTGTATACTGAGCATACCAAAGCATTATATAAGTGATCAAATGATCGCATTGTGAAAACCTCTAGTGGGACTAAATATTAATGAAATAATGTTTAATAAAGTTAATTTAAAAAAAAACTTTGATAAAAGAAAATATAATTTATTTTACAAAAGTACACATGCATGGCCTCTCTGGACTTGAAGTGAATAAAGTAATCACATTATTTAAAAAACTCGGTGTATACAACCAGTGTAAAAAAAAAATGCCCCCACAAAAAACTGTGGAATTGCTTTTTTTTCCATTCCCCCCACTGCCGAAAAAAGCAATAAAAGATAATCAATAATGTATCTATACCCCAAAATGGTTCTAATAAAAAATATGACTAGTCCCGCAAAAAAAAAAACCTGAAATCGCTTAATCAACGGATAAAAAAAAATAGTTATGGCTCTTGGAATGCTGCGACATAAAAATATTTTTTTCTTGAAATGTGTTTTTATTGTGCAAATGTTGTTAAACATAAAAAAAAGAAGCGTATTTTGGATCACTGTAATCGTACTGACCCATAGAATAAAGGTAACATGTTATTTATCCTGCATGGAGAATGGCACAAAATTTCTAATGCAAAAAAAATGGCAGAATTCCTGTTTTTTCGATTCCCCTGAGAAATAAATAACAAAAATTAATCAAACAGTTACATGTACCCCAAAATGGTGTCAATGAAGATAGCAACTTATCCCGCAAAGAAAAAGCCATATACAGCTACGTCAACGGAAAAACGAAAAAGTTGTGGCTCTTGAAATGTAGCAACAAATAAAATGAAAAAAAAAAAAAATTCTACGATCCTGAAGGCCAAAATCGTCTCAGTCCTGAAGAGGTTAAAAATGAACAAACTATATAAATATTTCTCAGATGATGATCCCCTCATACAGGGGCGTAGCTAAAGGCTCATGGGCCCTGGTGCAAGAATTCAGCTTGGACCCCACCTACCCCTCCCCAACACCACAAGACTATGGCCAGCCTCTTTGCCCAACAGCCCCCCCAGTATAATTGCCCCCATAGCCGCCCCACACAGTATAATGCCCCCCGTAGCAGCCCCCATACAGTATAATGCTCCCCCATAGCTGCCCCAAACACAGTATAATGCTCCCATAGCTACCCCCCACACAGTATAATGCCCCCCATAGCAGACCCCATACAGTATAATGCCCCTGATAAATTCCCCCATAGAGTATAATGCCCTCCACCTAATAGCTGCCCCCACACAGTATAATGCCCTCCTTAGCTGCCCCACACAGTATAATGCCCCCAAAGCAGCCCCATACTGTATAATGCCCCCTTTAGCTGCCCCCACACAGTATAAAGCCCTCATAGCTGCCTCCCTACAGTGTAATGCCCCCATAGCTGCCACCATATCAGCCCCCCAGACAGTATAATGCCCCCATAGCAGACCCCATACGGTATAATTTCCCTCACAGCTGCCAAACACAGTATAATGCCCCATAGCAGCCCCATACAGTAAAATGCCCCTCATAGCTGCCACAATATCAGCCCCCAGACAATATAATGCCCCTCATAGCTGCCACCATGTCAGCCCCCCATACAGTATAATGCCCCTCATAGCTGCCACCATATCAGCCCCCCTCCTTATACAGTATAATTCCTCCATATGTGCATAATAGAAAAATAATAAAGTTACTTACCTATCCCTGTTCCCACGACGGGTGGAGGAGGACATCCTTCTCCTCCTTTGCCCTGTGTTATGAGTGACTTGGCGCAGACAGGCGCGATGACGTCACTAAATCGCTCCTGTCTGCGCCGAGCTGCCAATAGCTCACGGCACAGTGAATGCTGAAGGAAGGAGCCGTCAGCTCCTTGCTCCAGGATTAAATTCAACTGGATCTGCATTCTGAGGATGCAAATACAGTTGGAAGCAGGACCTCGGTAAATGGTTTGCGACCCACGGGAGGTCTTCACACGACCCCCCAGGGGGAGTGCGACCCACAGTTTGTAATGTATTGTGACGTGCAGTTTGTGTTTGCGGTGGAGAGAGGAGAGGGGGGCCTGTAATTTAAAGCCCCCCTCTCCTCTCTCCACCGCAAACACAGACAGTACAATACAACAGACAGTACAATACAATACAACACACATACATTACAGGCCCTCTCTGCAGCTCACCTGCAGTCTTCCATGCTCTTCTGCATTGGCTCTTCCACAGTGGCTGGAATGCCCCCTCACGTGACGTCACGGTGACATGGTACACTGAGTGTACCATGTGACTGTGACGTCTAAACAAACCATGCCCGTAACCAGGAAGTGCCGGCATCACGGCACATACAAAATTTGTATTAGCGCGCTGCGTGGCAATGGGGGCCCTGCGGGCCCCCCAGGCTAGGGGGGGGGGGCAGCTGCGACCGCTGTGACCTCTACAGCTATGCCACTACCCTCATATAGCTATATAGCAAAGCATAGGTTGGAGGTGGACCATGGGAACATTATCTACCTCATGTCTCCCAACCGTTCCGGATTCAGTGGGACAGTCCCAAATTCCAGGTGGTGTCCCGCTGTCAACTGTATCTGCGTCCTCAGGACGCAGATACAGTAGAATCCAATGCTGAAGCATGGAACCATCAGCTCCCTGCTTCAGCATTAGCAAAGAGCTCCTCCACTCACCGGGCACAGTGCTACTTTTATGGACAGTGACGTCAGTGGGTCCTCCAGAAGCGGAAACCCCGGCAAGGACGTTGTCGACGCTCTGGTCAGGGTTTCCGCTCCTGGAGAAGCTTCTGGCGTCACTATCCACATATGCAGTGGCGGATTAAGTAGATCATAACCCTGGGCTGTTACCTAAACATGGACCCCCCTTCTCCACCGCCGCCCTGCAGTAACTATTGTTAACACTACCTTTTTGTGCAAGCATTAACAAATCGGTGTTACGATTCCCCTTATCAAAGGGCTGTGTCGCTACATACTGCCAGTCTCCAACCATCACTGACAGTATCAGGGACACATCCTCCTGATAAGGGGAATGGTAACACCCATTTGTCTATCAGTCCTGGACTGCACAAAGACGTTTTGTAAAATACAAGGATTTCCTATAATAAACATGTCAGGGGAGCTGACAGATTCTCTATAAATCCAGTGACTCACAGGTGACTTTTTCTTAGATTCTAGCAGTTTTTTTTTCCTCTTTTCTTCTCCAACTGGTCCAGACTTCATGACGAATTCTCCCGGCCATGACCCATTTCGGCAGAATTTGCCACTCAGATGTCTTTGGATGCTCACTTTTCCAACATTTCCACACCTATAAATGAAGATAAAATTCTCATGGTGCCACACACTGTGCCTCTAAATATAATAGCATCATACACTGCGACCCTGAATAAACTAGTAACAAATACTGTGCCTTGAAAATAATTGTGTCAAACACTGAAGTAAAGCACCACATACACAGCCCCTCTATAGTTGGCACCACACAGCCCCCCTGTTGATTGCGCCACACACAGCCCCTGTAGATAGCATCACACACACCCCCCCTGTAGATAGCACCACACACGCCCCTGTAGAAAGTGCCACACAAGCTGTAAATAGCGCCACACACAGTCCCCTCTAAATAGCACCACACAGACCCCTGTAGATAGCGCCACACAGCCCCCTGTAGATATTGCCCCACACCCCCTGTTGATAGCATCATACACAGCCCCCCTATAGATAGCGCCACACAGCCTTCCTGTCAGGGGCATAACTAGGAAAGACTGGTCCCCATTGCAAACTTTTGACCGGGCCCCCCTCCCCTAGATGCCACACACAGCTCACCTTGTAGATAGTGCCGCCTGTATATACTGCCCCCTGTAGATTGTGCCATACAGCCCCCCTTGTAGACAGTGCTATACAGCCCCCCTGTAAACAGTGCTATACAGCCCCCCCAGTAGACAGTGTCACACGCTATTTATAGATAATGCCCCCCACCTCCCCCTTGTAGTTAGTGCCATACAGTACCCCTGTAGATATCGCCATAAACCCCCCCTGTAGATAGCGCCATACAGCTTCCTCTGTAGATAGCGCCATATAGCCCCCTGGTTGATGGTGCCGTACAGCCCCCCTGTCGATTTTTCCATACAGCCCCATGTAGATAGTGCCATACAGTCCCCCCTGTAGACAGCGCCATACAGCCCCCTGTAAATTGCGCCATACGGCCTCCCTGTAGATAACACCATACACCCCCTCTGTAGATAGCGCCATACCGCTCCCCCTGTTGTGCCACACACCCTCCGTAGATAGCATCACACACAGCCTCTCTGTAGATGGGCCACACAGCCCCCCTACAGATAGTGCCACACAAAGCCCCTGTAGATAGCATCACACACACACCCTGTAGATAGCACTATACCCCCCTGTAGAAAGGGCCACACACATACCCCTGAAGATAGCGCCAGACACACAGCCCCCAGTAGATAGCGCCACACAGCCCCCTGTAGATAGCACCACACAGCCACTTGTAGATAGTGCCCCACCTCCCCCTATAGATAGCACCACACAGCCCCCCTGTAGGGGGCGTAAGTAGGAAAAGACTGGGCCCCATAGCAAACATTTTACTGGGCCCCCCTCCCCTAGGTGCCACACACAGCCCCTCTTGTAGAGAGTGCCACCTGTAGATACTGCCCCCTGTAGATTGTGTCAAACAGCCCCCTGTAGACAGTGCTATACAGCCCCCCTGTAGACAGTGTCACATCCCATTTGTAGATAGCGCCCCACCTCCCCCTTGTAGATAGTGCCATATAGTCCCCCTGTAGATATTGCCATAAAACCCCTTATGGACAGCGCCATACAGCTCCCCCTGTAGATAGCGCCATACAGCTCCCTGTAGATATTGCCATACATTCTCCCTGTAGATAGCGCCATACAGCTCCCCCTGTAAATAGCACCATACAGACCCTCCTGTAGATAGTACCATACAGCCGCCCTGTAGATAGCGCCATACAGCCCCCCCTGTAGATAGCACCATAGAGCCCCTCTGTAGATAGCGCCATACAGTCCCCCCTGTTGAGAGCACCATATAGGCCCCCTCCTGTAGACAGCACCATACAGCCCCATCTCCTTTAGATAGCACCATACAGCTCCCCTCCTTAGATAGCACCAAAAAGCCCCCTCCTGTAGATAGCACCATATAACGACCCCCTTCCTGTAGATAGCAGCATATAACGACCCCCAAACAAATAAAACCAAAAAACATCATACTCACCTAGACCTCGTTTCCACGATGAACGGAGCGAATCAAGGCCGACGGGATCCATGCGTATGCAGGCGTGATCCGAACATGGCCTGTAGCCTAGTAAATCACAGAGCAAGGAGCAACCTCCCTGCTCTCCCATAGCATTCGTTAGTATCTACATCCTAAGGATGTCCTAAGGGTGCCCTTGACGGCAGGTGGAATGGGCCCCCTTATGCCGCGGACCCCATAGCAGCCGCTTTGGCTGCTACAGCGATAGATAGCATCACACCCACCCCTCTATAGATATCACCATACACACCCCCTCGTAGATAGCGCCACCCCCCCCTGTTGATAGCACCTCCCCCCTTGTAGATAGCGCCACACAGCCCCCTGTAGGTGCCCCATCCCCTGTAGTTAGTGCCAAACTTACCTGTCCCTGTTTCAGTGCCGTCCTCTTCTCTAACGATGCAGGCCTGGTCTGTTCTGACCAGGCCGCATCCAACGGAAAGACACAATTGGCGCGATGACGTCATCGTATTGCGGCCGCCCATAACGGACCTATGGGGATCAGCCACTGCATATATGGATAGTGATGTCAGGGGCTACTCCTGGAGCGGAATCCCCTGCCAGAGCTTTGACAACGGAGGGAACCCCTGATCATATATGACGTTGCTGTGTGTTGAATGGCGTCCTTTGGATATGTTATAAATGTCCCTAATAGTAAAACCCCTTTAATATTGTGCTGATGTGCAAAGGCTATGGTTAAGGAAACCTATCTGTACTAACCCAGAGAACCCCTTTCAATATATGAGAATATAATTAATAAGAACATATTTTCCATTAGGCATAACAAAATGGATATGTTTTTTGGTGTGATTTTATTAACAGAGTGGTCTTATGTAGACTACCCTTGTTCATATGCAATATTAAGGCATATAGACATCATAGAGGGTGATCATAGACGGTAGTACCCCATAGACCCAGCTTCTCCAGGCAAAACTGGAAGACCACTGTAAACTGGAAATGAGTGAGAGAGAGAGGCCATTGGCATGTACCAAGTAAGGCAAACCTGAAGGCCTCCAGGACCCAAAGTCCCAGCCAAGTGACAACCAGTCGGCTTTACTCATCTGGTCCATTTTGGATTTACGAACTCTGATCCGTAACGCATCTTGTAGTAAGATCACATCGTCCGCCAACAAAACCCCTGCTTTCCTAACACTGGGGGCAACCAACTCATTAATCCTGAACACGCAGAAAAAGGCCAGTATGAACGCCGTCTCAAATAAGCACTGCTCGTACTCATCCATACAAACAACTACCAAGCTGCCCACATTTCTTGCAAGCGATGCAAAGGTCACGGGCCGCCGCATGTCATGCGAGACATGTTGCTTTTTCCAACCCTTCAAAGCCTGGCAAACTACAAATTCTTTTGTGACATCTCAGACACCCCACAATTTCAACATAAAAGCTACCACAACCAAAGACTTGTTTGCCACTGAGGCGCTGCTGCCCACCTGCTGCAAATGGACCAATAAATGTAACGTGATGTCAAGATGCCTACCCGTGTTACTTGGGAAAACGCCGCCAGTGAATTCCAACCTCTTAAACCAAGCTTGGCAATGGCTCTTCCATGTAGACGAAACCACGGAATCTTCCAGCAAGCTCGCAAGATGTTCTCGACCAGGGCCCACAAGTGAGAGCTGCCTCCGGATGCAATTCCCGTAAGACCGTCATCTGTGAACGAGATAAAGCATCCGCTAGTTCATTGTCAACACCAGGCATATGTCTAGCATGAAACCACATATTTAGGTACAAACATTTTAGAACTAAACGACGGAGCAATGCCAACACAGGCAAAGAGCTAGAAGATAAACTATTCACTGCCTGGACTACTGCAGTATTATCAGTCCAAAAACAGATGAGTTTGTTAGCCAGGGCCGGCCTTAGGGGTGTGCGACATGTGCAAGTGCACAGGGTGCTGCAGCCTCCCAGCATGTAGGGTCACCACTGTGCGGCCCTTTGAACTCCATATTCTCTGCTCCTCATTACACACACTGAGGAAGCAGAGGCAGAGCAGAGGAGGAAGCACCGCCCACAGCCCATCCTGCAAGAAACCTGTGCAGAAAGATAAGATGCTAAGTTCCTTTCTGTGTACATATGCCTGTATATGTTCCAGTATGTATGGGTCTATATGTCTCCGTGTATGTGTATACTTTCTATGTTTGTGTCTGTTTGTGTGTATATACACTACGTTCAAAAGTTTAGGGTCACTTAGAAATTCCTTATTTTTGAAAGAAAAGCACAGTTTTTTTTCAATGAAGATAACATTAAATTAATCAGAAATACACTCTATACATTGTTAATGTGCTAAATTACTATTCTAGCTGCAAACGTCTGGTTTTTAATGCAATATCTACATAGGTGTACAGAGGCCCATTTCCAGCAACCATCACTCCAGTGTTCTAATGGTACATTGTGTTTGCTAACTGTGTTAGAAAGCTAATTGATGATTAGAAAACACTTGAAAACCCTTGTGCAATTATGTTAGCATCGCTGTAAACAGTTTTGCTGTTTAGAGGAGCTATAAAACTGACCTTCCTTTGAGCTAGTTGAGAATCTGGAGCATTACATTTGTGGGTTCGATTAAACTCTCAAAATAGCTAGAAAAAGAGAGTTTCATGTGAAACTCGACAGTCTATTCTTATTCTTAGAAATGAAGGCTATTCCATGCGAGAAATTGCCAAGAAACTGAAGATTTCCTACAACGGTGTGCACTACTCCCTTCAGAGGACAGCACACACAGGTTCTAACCAGAGTAGAAAGAGAAGTGGGAGGCCCCACTGCACAACTGAGCAACAAGACGAGTACATTAGAGTCTCTAGTTTGAGAAATAGACGCCTCACAGGTCCTCAACTGGAAGCTTCATTAAATAGTACCCGCAAAACGCCAGTGTCAACGTCTACAGTGAAGAGGCAACTCCGGGATGCTGGCCTTCAGGGCAGAGTGGCAAAGAAAAAGCCATATCTGAGACTGGCTAATAAAAGGAAAAGATTAATATGGGCAAAAGCACACAGACATTGGACAGAGGAAGATTGGGAAAAAAGTGTTATGGACAGACAAATCGAAGCTTGAGGTGTTTGGATCACACAGAAGAACATTTGTGAGACGCAGATCAACTGAAAAGATGCTGGAAGAGTGCCTGACGCCATCTGTTAAGCATGGTGGAGGTAATATGATGGTCTGGGGTTGCTTTGGTGCTGGTAAAGTGGCAGATTTGTACAAGGTAAAAGGGATTTTGAATAAGGAAGGCTATCACTGCATTTTGCAACGCCATGCCATACCCTGTGGACAGCGCTTGATTGGAGCCAATTTCATCCTACAACAGGACAATGACCCAAAGCACACCTCCAAATTATGCAAGAACTATTTAAGGAAGAAGCAGGCAGCTGGTATTCTATCTGTAATGGAGTGGCCAGCGCAGTCACCAGATCTGAACCCCATAGAGCTGTTGTGGGAGCAGCTTGACCGTATGGTACGCAAGAAGTGCCCATCAAGCCAATCCAACTTGTGGGAGGGGCTTCTGGAAGCATGGGGGGAAATTTCTCCCGATTACCTCAGCAAATTAACAGCTAGAATGCCAAAGGTCTGCAATGCTGTAATTGCTGCAAATGGAGCATTCTTTGACGAAAGCAAAGTTTGAAGGAGAAAATTATTATTTCAAATAAAAATCATTATTTCTAACCTTGTCAATGTCTTGACTATATTTTCTAGTCATTTTGCAACTCATTTGATAAATATAAGTGTGAGTTTTCATGGAAAACACAAAATTGTCTGGGTGACCCCAAACTTTTGAACGGTAGTGTACAGACAAATATATACACACACACATACACACACGACATGTATACATATACAGACACACACATATATATATATACACACACACACACACACACACAGACACAAGGCATGTATTCATATACAGACACATATATAGACACATACACACAGACAGAAGGCATGTATACATATACAGACAAATATATACACACACATACACAGACAGACACAAAGCATGTATACACATTCACAGACACATATACACACACACACACTCACACACAAAACATGTATACATATACAGACACATACACACACACATACACACAGCCACAAGGCATGCATACATACACAGAAACATATATACACACACATACACAGACAGACACAAAGCATGTAAGCATGTATACATATAGAGACAAACATATATACATACACACACAAACATAAAGCATGTATACATATACAGACACATATATACACGCACACGCACACGCACACGCACACACACACACACACACAGCTACAAGTAATTATAAGGTAGAAAGAAAAGGGATGTAACGACGGCGCTGCTACTCAATAAGGATCCAGAAATTGATAATAGTATTTATTGGTAAGTAGGCTACGCGTTTCAATGCCGCACCGGCATCTTCCTCAGGCCATATGAATTGCAGTTAAAACTAGGTAGCTTTATATGCACCACGCGGATAAAAAAGCCGCCAATGTGTTCAGGGTCAGAGGGCACAAATGACGTAATCAGTGCAAGGATCACCAATGAAACAGACAAACATGTCTATGAACAAAAAAATGACATTAATGTTAAAACAAACACAAATGTTGACACATCGTAACATTTACAGGTTAGTTGAAATGAAACAAATAAATAAATCAATAAATAAATAAATAAATGGAAACATGAGAAAAGGTGGTCCACAAATAGAAACGCCCGAATGTCACCACCTGGTACCTGCAAAAGACCAATACTATAATAAGAGCAGCTAAATAGAAAAAAATGGCAAAGGGACAATATATATAAAATACTTAATAAATAGATCTAAAAATAAAAAATGCATAAATATGCATACAGTTAGGTCAAAAAACTTTTTTAAAAAACTTATTAGCATATTGAATAATCAACGAATGTATTGGAATAGATATAATTATAATTAACATTAACCGATAACATGTGTGAAACAAATATCTGCAATTGTCCCGGGAAAAAAGACAGAACCCGGCAATACAATAACCAGGCACCCGCATAGCCGCTCGAGAATCAGAACCATGGACAGCTCAGGGGAAAAGAAATAAATAAATTAATAACCGGACCCAAGAAAAAAAGTTTATAATGTGTACACCGACCATTATACCATTGTATTACTAAAATACTAAGATATTAAACTACTAAAATATACTGCTAAAATATATAAATAGAAATGAGATCAAAAGCGATAAAAGATGCACAAAGCACACAGATGCACGAACGTACATTTTGAAAAAACAAAACCTCTTAGCATAATGAGTAATCAATGAATATATTAAATGGATATAATTAAAACTACAATGCACAGAAAAAATGCAGACAAAAGACTGCACTAATAAACAGAAAAATGCAGAAACCCGGCAAAGAACCAAACCGGCTCCCACGTAGCTGTTCGAGAATCAGGACCACGGACAGCTCCGGAGAACAAGAAAACCGGACCCAAAGAGGTTTGCAGTGTGTACATACACCATTAGACCACAGAAAAAACATGTTGCCAATAACAGCAAAAATCCACATGTATCTCTCTAGTCTCTCGATTCCAACAGAAAAAAAGTGTCCGAGGACACCAAATGACATCAATGTTGGGGCAACAGCAATATCAACCCATTCAAACATAAACACACATCAATCTCTCAAGAAAAATAATCTAAAGATCGACAACAATTGTATACAGTAATAAACCTAAGGAGTATATAGATATAAAAATGTAAACTGATTGCAAATGAATATATAGATTTAAATATGTAAACTGGATTACAAATGTATTGTTAATCAATGGTTGTTTCAGAGAGGAGGACCATTGGACCAACCGAAATAAATAATTACGAAAAATAGACCATCATAATTGTACTACCAGAAGATGAATAGGATCTTAGATAGAAGCCAAGCTAATTAGCACTTATCAAAAGATAACAATATACATATATGAAATAAATTGTTAGTCAAGTGATGATTCAGAAATATAATTTAAACCATTCCGATGCAGAGTCACTAATTTGAAAATCCAAAAGTTCTCTCTCTGTTTTAATTTCTGGAAACGATTTGAGACATCACAAGATATTTGTTCTACAGGGGTGATTTTAATTTTGTCAAATTGGCATTTATGAGAAGAAGCACAGTGCCTTGAAACACTGTGCTTTAGAAAACCTTTGGTAACATTATGCCTGTGTTTATTGATTCTGCTCCGCAGACACTGGATAGTTCGTCCAATGTACTGTAGATGACATGAACATTCTAAAAGGTAAATGACATAGTTACTGGCACAGTTGAGAAAAGTTCTAATGGGGAATACTTCATTGATAATATTAGAATGGAAAGAGTGTTCTCTGTGTGAAATATTATCACAACATAAGCAACGTACTTGCCCACATTTATAAGAGCCGTTTAGTTTGGGAAAAATTATTGGAGTAGAGGACTTAGTATTACGAACACGGCTTGGTGCTAATATATTTCTCAAATTTGATGATCGTCTGAAGGTTATGCCCGGTTTATCTGGTAAAAACTCTTTAAGAAATGGATCGTTTTTCAGGATGTGCCAGTGTTTTGACAAAATTGATCTTATGAAATTATGACCACTATTGTATGCTGTAATAAAATTATTTGGCAATGTATTAGTATTCTTGATAGTTTTTGTTTTACCATTTTCATTTGTGTAATCGGCACGTCGTCACCTTTTTTACAGGGGCAATACAGGACTTTTGAGTCAATAAAGACGCTCTGGAGCGAGCGCCCTTAATTAATTGAATTGGAAAATTATTTTCCTTGAACCTACCCTCAAGTATGTTGCATTCCTTATGAAAATTGTGGTCAGAGGAACAATTCTTCCTTATTCTCCTAAACTGTCCGAACGGCACATTCCTGATCCACGGGGGGTAATGGGCACTTTTAAAATCAATGTAACTGTTCACATCGACTGTTTTAAAATGTGTTCTGGTGTTAAAATTGTTAATAGTTCTATCATAGTCAATGGTGAGATCTAAAAAGTCAATGCTCGTGACCGAAAAAGTGTGAGTAAAAGATATTCCATAATTATTACTATTGATCATTTCCATAAAACAAGTTGATTCATCTTCTGTCCCATTCCACACAAAAAATAAATCGTCAATAAAACGTTTATATAAAAGAATATTATTCCTATAATTAGGATCGTTGAGGATATACTTCTCCTCAAATTCCCCCATGTAGAGATTGGCGTATGCCGGGGCAAACCTAGAGCCCATGGCACAGCCCTTTATTTGGTTATAAAAATTATTTCCAAAACTAAAAACATTATGTTTAAGTATATATTCCACACAATTAGTTAAAAACGGAATTTGTGCTATTGGGAGCTTAGGGTTAGAAGCTAAAAATGTTTCCACCACTTCCAGGCCCTTATCATGAGGTATATTACTATACAATGCAGTGACGTCTGCTGTTAAAAAACATATTTTGGTAGAAGAGGGATCAACTGTTAGATCCTGTAACTCTTTAATCAACTGAGTAGAATCTCTCAAGTAGGAAGGTAATTGGAGCACAAATGGTTGAAGATGTAAATCGATGTAGTGGGATAAATTGCTTGTAAGAGACCCGATGCCCGAAATGATGGGCCGGCCTGGAGGGTTAGTCACACATTTATGTATCTTAGGAAGATGATACATGAATGGTAAACTGGGACATGCTACATTTAGAAGAAAAAAAATTTTTTTAGTTAATAGCCCATCAAGAAAAGCCGTATCAATCAAACACCTATACTCACATATATAAGTGGGAAGTGGGTTAGACATTAATTTCAAATAGAATGAACTGTCAGATAATATCCTAGAGGTTTCCTTTAAATAGTCACTTTTGTTCTGAATGACAATACCTCCACCTTTATCCGCAGAGCGGATGACAATATCTTCATTACTGCGTAAAGATTTGATCGCTCGTCTCTCGTTAATAGTCAAATTATCCGGCATGAAATGGGGTTTGTCTAGTGCCCGAAACTCATTACCAACCAATGTGGAAAAAGTTTCCACAAATGAACCCTGATGATGAATTGGATAAAAATTGGATTTTGGGTGTACTTCCACACTTAGAGCCTTTTGGGAAGGCTCATGCTCAAGGGTGTCGCTTATTACAGAAGTTGCTGAGGAATATTTAGCCAAAGCGAAATGTCTCGATAAGGTTAATTTTCTAATGAACCTGTTAAGGTCCATAAAAAGTTCGAAGGTGTCAGGGGGGGCCACTGGACAAAACGAAAGCCCCTTACCTAATAAACTTATCTCAAAATCATTTAACTCGTAAGAAGATAGGTTAAAAAGTTTCACTGTATGCTCCTTTGTTTTTTGGACTGTAAGTGGGGTGGTGACAAGTTTTCGTTTTCTACCGCCCCTCTTTCCTCTATATCTCTGTCTGTTTCTAGTTTTCTTTTTGTCGAGATTTTTTGTATTGTTGGAAAAAAACTGGTTATAGTTTGGATTTTGGGACTCAAGATATAGGGTATTAGGCAGTCCTTGCTTTTCAATACTGGAGTAATCGGAGGCATGGTTAATTCCGATGGAAGGCCCAAAAAAGAAATAGTGGAAGTGGTATTATCAGTGGACGTAGAGGGTCGATCAGGAGGAAATACATTATCTGTTAAGATGTGTGCATTATGCTGTGTAGCCCCTACCGAGTTATCAGAATTCAATGAGGATTCTATATCATGTACTGAAAACACAAGCTGTTCAATAGAATTGGGGGTACTATGGATGGATAATTGCATGAGTGATGATCTACTGCCTAAATCATGGGAATTCGTAGAATCATTGAGATGTGGAGACAATGGGTACACAGGTGGGGGAACACCCGACTGCAAATCTAAGCGTGATAATTGAAGATCAAGATCTGTAGATTTGAAAGCATTAATAGGTATAATGGAAAGTTGGTGAGTAGTGGAAGTAATCACCACACCAGAATTAATCAGAGTAGCACCTGTAGATGGCATAGTTAGTTCATTACTGGGGTTAATGTTCTTACTGTTAGAACTAATCACAGGAATAAATGTATTAGGTTTGCGTAAGGAACTCGAGGTTTCTGTGCTCTGGGGTTCTTTACCAATATATTTGGAGTTATTCCTGAGAGACCTGTATGCATATCCATGCATTTTTTATTTTTAGATCTATTTATTAAGTATTTTATATATATTGTCCCTTTGCCATTTTTTTCTATTTAGCTGCTCTTATTATAGTATTGGTCTTTTGCAGGTACCAGGTGGTGACATTCGGGCGTTTCTATTTGTGGACCACCTTTTCTCATGTTTCCATTTATTTATTTATTTATTGATTTATTTATTTGTTTCATTTCAACTAACCTGTAAATGTTACGATGTGTCAACATTTGTGTTTGTTTTAACATTAATGTCATTTTTTTGTTCATAGACATGTTTGTCTGTTTCATTGGTGATCCTTGCACTGATTACGTCATTTGTGCCCTCTGACCCTGAACACATTGGCGGCTTTTTTATCCGTGTGGTGCATATAAAGCTACCTAGTTTTAACTGCAATTCATATGGCCTGAGGAAGATGCCGGTGCGGAATTGAAACGCGTAGCCTTCTTACCAATAAATACTATTATCAATTTCTGGATCCTTATTGAGTAGCAGCGCCGTGGTTACATCCCTTTTCTTTCTACCTTATAATTACTATTATTGCACGGTTACCCATTGGAGTTACCGTTTGGGATTTCGGCAGCAGCACTCTCCACGATCTACTTCTATTTCAAAGTGTTTGACCTATCCAGCTGTGGTAAGCATCCATCTGTCATACTCTGACTGTCTGATTGGGCTTACTCACACTATGTGGCGCCGTGTTTGTTTCTTTATATCTTTCTAGATCAGGTTATGCTACTCCTGAGGGACTAGCAACCCGAATTTGGAGGTTTCATTTCACTAATCAGTTCCCATTGGATTTTAACATTCTTGGGGCTGTTTCGGAATTGTATCCTTCTGCACTGGCTGCCGCATTACCACCCTTTTTTTCCCGTCATTGAGAGATTCCCTCTCCACCATTTGACCCTCCCATGATGTTGGATTTCACGGACAACAGAGAACTTTTGCGGGAACGCCTTATCTTACAATCAATTGGGGCTGAGATACCGCCAGCAACATCACTAACAGTGAGTACAGGATTTACGCCTGAACAAACTAAATCGATGACTGATCTCTTTCTACTTTTGGAGGACACTTTGAAAAAGGAAGCTCTTCAGAGCATTGACTGTCGTTTCTTGAAATTTTATATTGATGCGAACATTGCTCCCAGGGGTTTGAGAATTTTATTCAACAACCCCTACCCCACTGACAGTGCGTTTAAACTTGATTGGTATCAATATATTGGGCAGTGTAATAAAGGTTTTCTAGAGAGACTTAGGAATAAGAGATGTTCAATTAGTGAGCTACTCGTTCTTGAGATTAACTCCCTGAAAAAGAAACTCATGGTGTTTTTTGAACATCAAGATTTTGGCAAATTGGAGATCTCCACTAATAATAGATTAATTCAATTCGAGAATGATCTTGTACTTAAAAAGGCTAACAAACTTAGACCGTAATGATTACTCCACGGATTTACTGGGTGATTGGAGAGTGGAGCTTCAACAGCACACCCCCTTACCTATTAATGTACCTAACATTCCAAGGACCATTAAACCTTTTCCTAAAAAAAACACTTACCCGTCGGAGTTTCACCAATGCTCATCCCCCACCTTTGTGAGGTCTCTCAGGAATAACTCCAAATATATTGGTAAAGAACCCCAGAGCACAGAAACCTCGAGTTCCTCACGCAAACCTAATACATTTATTCCTGTGATTAGTTCTAACAGTAAGAACATTAACCCCAGTAATGAACTAACTATGCCATCTACAGGTGCTTCTCTGATTAATCCTGGTGTGGTGATTACTTCCACTACTCACCAACTTTCCATTATACCTATTAATGCTTTCAAATCTACAGATCTTGATCTTCAATTATCACGCTTAGATTTGCCGTCGGGTGTTCCCCCACCTGTGTACCCATTGTCTCCACATCTCAATGATTCTACGAATTCCCATGATTTAGGCAGTAGATCATCACTCATGCAATTATCCATCCATAGTACCCCCAATTCTATTGAACAGCTTGTGTTTTCAGTACATGATATAGAATCCTCGTTGAATTCTGATCACTCGGTAGGGGCTACACAGCATAATGCACACATCTTAACAGATAATGTATTTCCTCCTGATCGACCCTCTACGTCCACTGATAATACCACTTCCACTATTTCTTTTTTGGGCCTTCCATCGGAATTAACCATGCCTCCGATTACTCCAGTATTGAAATGCAAGGACTGCCTAATACCCTATATCTTGAGTCCCAAAATCCAAACTATATCCAGTTTTTTTCCAACAATACAAAAAATCTCGACAAAAAGAAAACTAGAAACAGACAGAGATATAGAGGAAAGAGGGGCGGTAGAAAACGAAAACTTGTCACCACCCCACTTACAGTCCAAAAAACAAAGGAGCATACAGTGAAATTTTTTAACCTATCTTCTTACGAGTTAAATGATTTTGAGATAAGTTTATTAGGTAAGGGGCTTTCGTTTTGTCCAGTGGCCCCCCCTGACACCTTCGAACTTTTTATGGACCTTAACAGGTTCATTAGAAAATTAACCTTATCGAGACATTTCGCTTTGGCTAAATATTCCTCAGCAACTTCTGTAATAAGCGACACCCTTGAGCATGAGCCTTCCCAAAAGGCTCTAAGTGTGGAAGTACACCCAAAATCCAATTTTTATCCAATTCATCATCAGGGTTCATTTGTGGAAACTTTTTCCACATTGTAGGGTAATGAGTTTCGGGCACTAGACAAACCTCATTTCATGCCGGATAATTTGACTATTAACGAGAGACGAGCGATCAAATCTTTACGCAGTAATGAAGATATTGTCATCCGCTCTGCGGATAAAGGCGGAGGTATTGTCATTCAGAACAAAAGTGACTATTTAAAGGAAACCTCTAGGATATTATCTGACAGTTCATTCTATTTGAAATTAATGGCTAACCCACTTCCCACTTATATATGTGAGTATAGGTGTTTGATTGATACGGCTTTTCTTGATGGGCTATTAACTAAAAAAGAAAAAAAAATTCTAAATGTAGCATGTCCCAGTTTACCATTCATGTATCATCTTCCTAAGATACATAAATGTGTGACTAACCCTCCAGGCCGGCCCATCATTTCGGGCATCGGGTCTCTTACAAGCAATTTATCCCACTACATCGATTTACATCTTCAACCATTTGTGCTCCAATTACCTTCCTACTTGAGAGATTCTACTCAGTTGATTAAAGAGTTACAGGATCTAACAGTTGATCCCTCTTCTACCAAAATATGTTTTTTAACAGCAGACGTCACTGCATTGTATAGTAATATACCTCATGATAAGGGCCTGGAAGTGGTGGAAACATTTTTAGCTTCTAACCCTAAGCTCCCAATAGCACAAATTCCGTTTTTAACTAATTGTGTGGAATATATACTTAAACATAATGTTTTTAGTTTTGGAAATAATTTTTATAACCAAATAAAGGGCTGTGCCATGGGCTCTAGGTTTGCCCCGGCATACGCCAATCTCTACATGGGGGAATTTGAGGAGAAGTATATCCTCAACGATCATAATTATAGGAATAATATTCTTTTATATAAACGTTTTATTGACAATTTATTTTTTGTGTGGAATGGGACAGAAGATGAATCAACTTGTTTTATGGAAATGATCAATAGTAATAATTATGGAATATCTTTTACTCACACTTTTTCGGTCACGAGCATTGAATTTTTAGATCTCACCATTGACTATGATAGAACTATTAACAATTTTAACACCAGAACACATTTTAAAACAGTCGATGTGAACAGTTACATTGATTTTAAAAGTGCCCATTACCCCCCGTGGATCAGGAATGTGCCGTTCGGACAGTTTAGGAGAATAAGGAAGAATTGTTCCTCTGACCACAATTTTCATAAGGAATGCAACATACTTGAGGGTAGGTTCAAGGAAAATAATTTTCCAATTCAATTAATTAAGGGCGTTCGCTCCAGAGCGTCTTTATTGACTCAAAAGTCCTGTATTGCCCCTGTAAAAAAGGTGACGACATGTGCCGATTACACAAATGAAAATGGTAAAACAAAAACTATCAAGAATACTAATACATTGCCAAATAATTTTATTACAGCATACAATAGTGGTCATAATTTCATAAGATCAATTTTGTCAAAACACTGGCACATCCTGAAAAACGATCCATTTCTTAAAGAGTTTTTACCAGATAAACCGGGCATAACCTTCAGACGATCATCAAATTTGAGAAATATATTAGCACCAAGCCGTGTTCGTAATACTAAGTCCTCTACTCCAATAATTTTTCCCAAACTAAACGGCTCTTATAAATGTGGGCAAGTACGTTGCTTATGTTGTGATAATATTTCACACAGAGAACACTCTTTCCATTCTAATATTATCAATGAAGTATTCCCCATTAGAACTTTTCTCAACTGTGCCAGTAACTATGTCATTTACCTTTTAGAATGTTCATGTCATCTACAGTACATTGGACGAACTATCCAGTGTCTGCGGAGCAGAATCAATAAACACAGGCATAATGTTACCAAAGGTTTTCTAAAGCACAGTGTTTCAAGGCACTGTGCTTCTTCTCATAAATGCCAATTTGACAAAATTAAAATCACCCCTATAGAACAAATATCTTGTGATGTCTCAAATCGTTTCCAGAAATTAAAACAGAGAGAGAACTTTTGGATTTTCAAATTAGTGACTCTGCATCCGAATGGTTTAAATTATATTTCTGAATCATCACTTGACTAACAATTTATTTCATATATGTATATTGTTATCTTTTGATAAGTGCTAATTAGCTTGGCTTCTAACTAAGATCCTATTCATCTTCTGGTAGTACAATTATGATGGTCTATTTTTCGTAATTATTTATTTCGGTTGGTCCAATGGTCCTGCTCTCTGAAACAACCATTGATTAACAATACATTTGTAATCCAGTTTACATACTTATATCTATATATTCATTTGCAATCAGTTTACATTTTTATATCTATATACTCCTTAGGTTTATTACTGTATACAATTGTTGTCGATCTTTAGATTATTTTTCTTGAGAGATTGATGTGTGTTTATGTTTGAATGGGTTGATATTGCTGTTGCCCCAACATTGATGTCATTTGGTGTCCTCGGACACTTTTTTTCTGTTGGAATCGAGAGACTAGAGAGATACATGTGGATTTTTGCTGTTATTGGCAACATGTTTTTTCTGTGGTCTAATGGTGTATGTACACACTGCAAACCTCTTTGGGTCCGGTTTTCTTGTTCTCCGGAGCTGTCCGTGGTCCTGATTCTCAAACAGCTACGTGGGAGCCGGTTTGGTTCTTTGCCGGGTTTCGGCATTTTTCTGTTTATTAGTGCAGTCTTTTGTCTGCATTTTTTCTGTGCATTGTAGTTTTAATTATATCCATTTAATATATTCATTGATTACTCATTATGCTAAGAGGTTTTGTTTTTTCAAAATGTACGTTCGTGCATCTGTGTGCTTTGTGCATCTTTTATCGCTTTTGATCTCATTTCTATTTATATATTTTAGCAGTATATTTTAGTAGTTTAATATCTTAGTATTTTAGTAATACAATGGTATAATGGTCGGTGTACACATTATAAACTTTTTTTCTTGGGTCTGGTTATTCATTTATTTATTTATTTTCCCCTGAGCTGTCCATGGTTCTGATTCTCGAGCGGCTATGCGGGTGCCTGGTTATTATATTGCCGGGTTCTGTCTTTTTTCCCGGCACCATTGCAGATATTTGTTTCACACATGTTATCGGTTAATGTTAATTATAATTATATCTATTCCAATACATTCGTTGATTATTCAATATGCTAATAAGTTTTTTAAAAAAGTTTTTTGACCTAACTGTATGCATATTTATGCATTTTTTATTTTTAGATCTATTTATTAAGTATTTTATATATATTATCCCTTTGCCATTTTTTTCTATTTAGCTGCTCTTATTATAGTATTGGTCTTTTGCAGGTACCGGGTGGTGACATTCGGGCGTTTCTATTTGTGGACCACCTTTTCTCATGTTTCCATTTATTTATTTATTGATTTATTTGTTTCATTTCAACTAACCTGTAAATGTTACGATGTGTCAACATTTGTGTTTGTTTTAACATTAATGTAATTTTTTTGTTCATAGACATGTTTGTCTGTTTCATTGGTGATCCTTGCACTGATTACGTCATTTGTGCCCTCTGACCCTGAACACATTGGCGGCTTTTTTATCCACGTGGTGCATATAAAGTTACCTAGTTTTAACTGCAATTCATATGGCCTGAGGAAGATGCCGGTGCGGCACTGAAACGCGTAGCCTTCTTACCAATAAATACTATTATCAATTTCTGGATCCTTATTGAGTAGCAGCGCCGTGGTTACATCCCTTTTCTTTCTACCTTATAATTACTATTATTGCACGGTTACCCATTGGAGTTACCGTTTGGGATTTCGGCAGCAGCACTCTCCACGATCTACTTGTATTTCAAAGTGTTTGACCTATCCAGCTGTGGTAAGCATCCATCTGTCATACTCTGACTGTCTGATTGGGCTTACTCACACTATGTGGCACCGTGTTTGTTTCTTTATATCACACACAGCTACAAGGCATGCATACATATACAGACACATATACACACACACACACACACACACACACACACACACACACACACACACACACACATACACAGACAGACACAAAGCATGTACAGTATATATATATATATATATATATATATATAAATATATATATATATATATATATATATATATATACATACAGTAATTAGCAATGACCCAGCAGCATACTGAAGCTATGGAGGAGCATAGAAAGCACAGGGCAGCTTTTTCCTGCATAATATAACCTATTGTATGGCAAAAGTTGGTAGCAGGAAGTAGGCTACGTGTCAAACAACTGTCGCAGCTCTCTTCGTGTGTGTCTCTCTCTCTATGTTTCTCCCTCATGGCAAAATATAAGGATGTGGGGGGGAAAATTTCTATATAATGTATGTAAGTATGGTAGGGGCACTTTGGAACCTTAGAGGTGTTTGTTCGTGTGTGTGTATAGAGGGAATTGAAAATTCTAATTTTTGTGACTCGGTACACTGTTAAGCCATAACACTAAAACCACCTGCCTAATATTGTGTAGGTCCCCTGCATGCCGCCACATCAGCTCTGACCCGTCATGGCATATTGTAATGTCGGGGTAGGGAAACAGACAAGTGAGCCCTAATCTACCCGCCACTCAGTCCCTGCCTACTTGCAACGACCCGCTCTAGGCGACGGGGTACAATTGGGCGATGGTCCCTACACTCAATAGGTGCACGACAGACAAACAGACAAGGGTACAAAGAAGCCAGGGAAATGGGGAAGTTGCCCACGGGAACACCGTGAGCAACAAGCCAGGTGAACGAGTCAAACCAGGAGATGAGCGAGGTACAAAAACGCAGAGCAGAAGAGTGGTCAGAAAAACCAAGGTCAATCACAAGCAGAGGATCAGTAGTACAAGAAGCTGCAGCAGGGCCAGGAAACAAACAGAGAAGAATCACAAGCAAAGGAGGAACAGGAAAGGCAGGTATAAATAGACAGAGGGCGGGAGCTAGCTACGTCTGGCCAGGCTGTGATAGGCTCTCCCACTCCTAAGCCTGCCATCCTGGGTGGTGGAAGATGGAGTCAGTCTCACAGACATAGAAGCAGGTGCAGACTGATTACCTATGGCCGTCGATACAGAAGTTGTGTCTGGCAGACCCTTTACAGTACCCCCCCTTTTATGAGGGGCCACCGGACCCTTTCTAGGTGGACCTGGTTTATTGGGGAAACTAAGGTGGAACCTTCTGACCAATACCTCAGCGTGAACATCCCGGGCAGGTACCCAAGTCCTCTCCTCAGGCCCGTATCCTCTCCAATGGACCAGGTACTGGAGGGAGCCTTGGACCATCTTGCTGTCCACAATCTTGGCCACCTCGAATTCCACCCCCTCAGGGGTGAGAACGGGGACAGGAGGTTTCCTCGAGGGAGCCTAGGACGGGGAGCAGCGTTTAAGGAGGGAGGCATGAAACACGTCGTGTACTCGAAAAGATGGGGGCAACTCCAGTCGGAAGGAGACAGGATTGAGGACTTCAATGACTTTGTACGGCCCTATAAACCGGGGAGCAAACTTCTTGGACGGGACTTTAAGGCGCAAGTTCTTAGACAATAGCCACACCAGATCCCCGACCATAAACAAGGGGTTAGCAGAACGTCTTCTATCTTCCCGAGTTTTTTGTATGCTCTGGGACGCCTCTAGGTTCTTCTGAACCTGGGCCCAGACTGTGCACAGTTCCCGATGAACGACCTCTACCTCGGGATTGTTGGAACTACCAGGTGAAAAGGAGGAGAACCGTGTATTAAACCAAAAATTACAGAAAAAGGGGGAGACCCCTGACGAGTTACTGACCTGGTTATTAAGAGAAAATTCGTATATTGACAGTCAGAGATAAAACACCTTAAATATTGTTCTAGAGACTGATTAGTCCTCTCAGTTTGGCCATTAGTTTCAGGATGGAAGGCAGAGGAGAAGGACAGATCAATCTCCAACTTTTTACAGAAGGCTCTCCAAAACAATGAAACAAATTGTACCCCTCTGTCAGAAACAATATTGACAGGAACCCCATGGAGACGCAGGATGTGTTTGACAAACAAGGTAGCTAACGTCTTAGCATTGGGTAGTTTCTTGAGGGGCACAAAGTGGCACATCTTACTGAAGCGATCTACTACAACCCACACCACCGACTTGCCTTGAGATGGAGGCAAATCGGTGATAAAATCCATGGAGATATGGGTCCAAGGTCTCTGGGGAATGGGCAAAGAACGTAGTAAGCCCGCTGGTCGGGACCTGGGAGTCTTGGACCTAGCACAAACCTCACAAGCGGCGACGTAGGCCTTAACGTCTTTAGGCAACCCAGGCCACCAATAGTTTCTGGCAATGAGGTGCTTGGTACCCAGGATGCCTGGATGACCAGATAGTGCGGAGTCATGATTTTCCCTAAGGACCCTTAGCCGGAATTGCAGGGGAACAGCTTGTTCACAGGAAGGTTCCCGGGAGCTGAACCTTGATCAGCCGCAATTTCAGAGACTAAATAAGAATCAATAGAGGAAATGATTATACCTGGAGGCAAAATACAAGCAGGATCTTCCTCCGAAGGAGGGCTAACCATGAAGCTACGCGACAGTGCCTCAGCCTTAATATTTTTAGACCCAGCCCTATAGGTAACCAAAAAGTTGAATCTGGTAAAAAACAACGCCCATCGAGCTTGTCTCGGGTTTAGCCTCCGTGCAGATTCTAGGAAAACCAGATTCTTGTGGTTGGTAAGTACCGTTACCTGGTGCCTAGCCCCCTCCAGGAAGTGGCGCCACTCTTCAAATGCCCATTTAATGGCTAAGAGTTCGCGGTTGCCAATATCATAGTTACTCTCAGTGGGCGAAAACTTCCTGGAGAAGTAGGCACAGGGACGGAGATGGGTGAGGGACCTGGTACCCTGGGACAAGACAGCCCCCACTCCCACCTCGGAGGCGTCAACCTCCACGATAAATGGCTCCATTTGTTTGGGCTGAACCAGCACCGGGGCCGAGATAAAGCACTTCTTAGGACCTCAAAAGCCTGGACAGCCTCAGGAGGCCAGCGGAGGAGATCAGCACCTTTGCGAGTGAGGTCCGTAAGAGGCTTAGCGATGACCGAGAAGTTAGCAATAAATCTCCTGTAATAATTAGCGAACCCCAAGAAGCACTGTAACGCCTTCAGGGAGGCAGGTTGGACCCATTCCGCCACAGCCTGGACCTTGGCGGGGTCCATGCAGAATTCATCAGGAGTGAGGATTTGACCCAAAAATGGTATCTCCTGCACCCCAAACACACATTTTTCGGTCTTCGCAAACAGTTTGTTTTCCCGAAGGACCTGGAGCACCTTCCTGACATGCTCAATGTGGGAGGACCAGTCCTTGGAAAACACAAGTATGTCATCAAGGTACACTACAAGAAATACCCCCAGGTAATCTCTTAAAATCTCATTTATGAAATTCTGGAAGACCGCGGGAGCATTATACAACCCAAAGGGCATGACGAGGTATTCGAAATGACCTTCGGGCGTGTTAAACGCAGTCTTCCACTCATCCCCGTCTTTGATGCGGATAAGGTTATACGCCCCCCCGTAGATCAAACTTAGAGAAGCATTGGGCTCCCTGAACCTGATTAAAGACATCAGGAATCAAAGGAAGGGGATACTGGTTCCTTACAGTGACCTTATTCAAGTTACGGTAGTCAATGCATGGCCTAAGACCACCATCCTTCTTCCCTACGAAGAAGAAGCCAGCACCTACCGGAGAAGTAGAGGGGCGAATGTAACCCTTGGCCAGGCATTCCTGGATATACTCTCTAATGGCTTCACGTTCGGGACAAGAGAGATTAAATATCCTACCCTTAGGGAGCTTAGCTCCTGGTACCAATTCAATTGCGCAATCATATTCTCTATGAGGTGGTAACACTTTGGAGGCCTCTTTAGAGTAAACATCAGCGAAGTCCTGAACAAACTCAGGTAGAATGTTCACCTCCTCAGGGAGAGAAATAGAATTAACAGGAAAACATGACGTCAAGCATTCATTACCCCATTTGGTAAGATCCCCAGTATTCCAGTCAAAAGTGGGATTATGCAACTGCAACCAGGGAAGGCCTAAATCGGACGATAATCCCTGCATCACCAGTACAGAGCACTGCTCCAAATGCATGGAGCCCACAAGGAGTTCAAAAACAGGGGTATGCTGTGTAAAATAACCATTAGCAAGAGGAGTGGAGTCGATACCCACTACTGGGACAGGTTTAGGCAAATCAATCAATGGCATAGCTAGAGACATAGCAAATTCCACAGACATAATATTAGAGAAGACCCTGAATCCACGAAGGCACTGCCGTGAGCAGACCTACCACCAAAAGAGACCTGAAAGGGAAGCAAGATTTTATTACGTTTCATATTTACGGGAAATACCTGTGCACCCAAGTGACCTCCCCGATGGTCACTTAGGCGCGTAAGTTCTTCCGGCAGCTTATTCTTACGCCTAGGACAGTTGTTCACTTGATGCTTGTCATCCCCACAGTAGAAGCAGAGACCATTCTTCATGCGGAGCTCTCTACGTTGTTGGGGGGACACGGAGGCCCCGAGTTGCATAGGTACCTCCGAGTCTTCCGTTGAAGAACGAAGCAACGGAACCTCGGGAGGCATCATGGGGGAGTCAGAGGAGAAAACACCAACACTTTCAAGTCGTCGTTCCCTGAGACGTCGGTCAAGTCGTACCGCTAAAGCCATAACCTGATCTAGGGAGTCAGAAGAGGGATAGCTAACTAGCAGGTCTTTCAGGGCGTTCGATAGAACCAATCTAAACTGGCACCTTAAGGCAGGGTCATTCCACCAAGAAGCTATGCACCACTTCCTAAAGTCAGAACAATACTCCTCAACAGGTCTCTTACCCTGACGTAAAGTCACCAGCTGACTCTCGGCAAAGGCAGTCTTGTCAGTCTCGTCATAAATGAGCCCGAGAGCAGAAAAGAAAAGATCAACGGAGGAAAGTTCAGGGGCGTCATGAGCCAAGGAGAAGGCCCATTCTTGGGGCCCGTCCTGGAGCCGTGACATAATTATACCCACCCGCTGGCTCTCAGAACCAGAGGAGTGGGGCTTTAAGCAAAAATAGAGCCTACAACTCTCCCGAAAGGAGAAAAAAGTCTTCCGGTCCCCTGAGAACCGGCCAGGCAACTTGAGGTGGGGTTCAAGAGGTGAGGTGAGGGGCACTACCAGGGTAGCATCAGGCTGGTTGTCCCTCTGAGCCAGGGCCTGGACCTGTAGGGAGAGGCCCTGCATTTGCTGAGCCAGGGTCTCAAGGGGGTCCATAGTAGTGTCAGGGACCAGGGTAGACTAGGTATATGGGCTTGTGATTATGTAATGTCGGGGTAGGGAAACAGACAAGTGAGCCCTAATCTACCCACCACTCAGTCCCTGCCTACTTGCAATGACCCGCCCTAGGCGACAGGGTACAACTGGGCGAGGGTCCCTACACTCAATAGGTGCACGACAGACAAACAGACAAGGGTACAAAGAAGCCAGGGAAATGGGGAAGTTGCCCACGGGAACACCGTGAGCAACAAGCGAGGTGAACGAGCCGAGTCAAACCAGGAGATGAGCGAGGTACAAAAACGCAGAGCAGAAGAGTGGTCAGAAAAGCCAAGGTCAATCACAAGCAGAGGATCAGTAGTACAAGAAGCTGCAGCAGGGCCAGGAAACAAACAGAGAAGAATCACAAGCAAAGGAGGAACAGGAAAGGCAGGTATAAATAGACAGAGGGCGGGAGCTAGCTCCGTCTGGCCAGGCTGTGATAGGCTCTCCCAGTCCTAAGCCTGCCATCCTGGGTGGTGGAAGATGGAGTCAGTCTCACAGACATAGAAGCAGGTGCAGACTGATTACCTATGGGCGTCGACACAGAAGTTGTGTCTGGCAGATCCTTTACACATATGCTTTACAAGACCTCTGAAGGTATTCTTTGGTATCTGCCACCAAAACCTTAGCAATAGATCATTTAAGTCCTGTAAGTTGCGAGGTGGGACCTCCATTGATAGGACTTGTTTTTCCAGCACATCCCACAGATGTTTGTTTATCTTAAGATCTGGGGAATTTTGAGGCCAAAATCTGAAAGAGGCCACTGCTATTAGGGAATATCATTGCCATGAAAGGGTGTATTTGGTTTGCAACAATGTTTAGGTAGGTCAAAGTAACATTCACATGAATACCAGAAACCAAGGTTTCCTAGCAGAACATTGCATAGAGCATCCCACTGCCAACTCTTCCGAGGTAAGCGATGCAGATGCACCCAGTTTTATTGATCCATGGTCAAGTTCTCAAGCTCACGTGTCCATTGTAGGAGTGTTCGGAGGTGGACACGGGTCAGCATAGGCAATCTGTCTGCAGGGACGCAGCCTCAAGACATGAAGATGTGATGCACTTTGTGTGTTTTGACCACCATTAACTCTGACCCTCTGTTGTCTAGCTTTCAGAATTTGGAGATTTATTAAAATTATCATTTTATATAGTAAATTTGTTGGGTGGCAGGTGGTCCACGCCTTTCACTAACATGAACCTTGCTTTAGTCAGTAAGGCTGTCTAGTTGAGGGAAAAACAAAGAGATGGATCCAGCGCTGTGTCCTTGAGGTTTGTTTAAAATAGGAAACTATTTCCAAGTTTTATTAATGAAAAAAAAAAATTAATATAAAAACAGGTAGCATTGCAAATAGATATTCTCAAGTGAATAGTAGGATTTATGGCAGTGTGAGCGGTGCCTACGCATTTCTGACGCATGCAGCGTCCTTAGTCATGGCTTCTGCATGCGTCAGAAACGCGTAGGCACCGCTCACACTGCCATAAATCCTACTATTCACTTGAGAATATCTATTTGCAATGCTACCTGTTTTTATATTATTTTTTTTTTTCATTAATAAAACTTGGAAATAGTTTCCTATTTTAAACAAACCTCAAGGACACAGTGCTGGATCCATCTCTTTGTTTTTCCCTGTACTCCCTACGTGTGCCGACACGAGGACCCGCGCGCAAGTCCACACATGCGATAAGGTGAGCTGGAGGAATCCTCCCAAATTTTTTTTCTGCTGTTTAGTTGAAGTACATAAAGTTCATGGTGAAAAATCTAACATTTCTCATCAGACACTGTAACGGCGTGGGGTGTGGAACCACTGGGTCATACCGTGTAGCGGGATAGCAGCTGGCCAAACAGGTACAATGCAATGTCTATAGTTCAGAAAGGGTACCTGAGGCAATTTAGACAGTAGCAGTAGATTCAGGCTAAGATGAGGCTCCGACAGTAGACAGACACCCGGCGCGGTGCGTCACAATAGATGCAGAGGAGGGCACAACACGACTCCAACTCTTGATGGCACAGAGGCACGGTAGCACGGGTTACAGGGTACAGGCAGCAGGAACGGGTAACACTGGGGACTGGAAAAAACTAGGAGACCATTTGCAATGACAAACTTTAGATAACACAAAAACGCTCAGGCAAGGATCGAAAGGGCAGAGCCCCTTTTAAAGTCCAGAAGCATTCTGGTTTAATTGCAGTATTCTGCAACTGTGCGCGTACTGGCCCTTTAAGGCTGTGCACACGCGGGCGCGCGTGCCCTGCAGGAGACAGTGTCCGGACCAGGAAGTGAATGCCGCCGGGAACTCACTCGTCAGAGGGTAAGTCAGGACGACGGTCCGCGGCCATAAAGGTTACAGTATCCCCCCTCTTATGCCCTCTCTTCTTGGGGCCAGAGCGGGAGTGAAACTTCTTCATGAGGGCAGGAGCCTTGATGTTCTCCTCTGGCTCCCAAGACCTCTCCTTGGACCAAATCCCCTCCAATCCACCAAATAAATCGTCCTTCCTCCTACTCAGTTGGTGGCCGGAATCTCCCTCAACTCGAATGTCCCTGACGAGCCGCCAGGAGCCACTGCGGAACTATGAGTCCTGGAGTAGTGCTTCAGGACCACAGGCTTCAGCAGGGAGACATGGAAGGAGTTTGGGATCTTGAGGGTGGGAGGCAGCCGAAGCTTATAAGAGACAGGATTTATTTGCAGCAGAATCTCGAAGGGTCCGAGGAACCAGGGGGAAAACTTGCAAGATGGCTGTCACATTGGGTTCGTGGACCCACTGGGCCGTACCGCCTTGGCGGTATGGCAGCTTGCCAACAGGGCGTAGGTCACAGTGTATACTTTGTATAGTGTACCTGTGGCAGCTCGGACAGTAGCAAGGCAGGCTCGGCTGGGACTAGGCAACAGGTAGACGTCAGGCGTGAAGTAGCAGGACAGACGTGGAATACAGCATAGCACGACTACAGCTCAGCACGGCACTTGACCAGGATAGAACGGGATACAGGATACAGGTACGGGCAACACTGAGAACTGGAAAACACTAGGAGACCATTTGCATAGACAAACTTTGGATACAACAAACAACGCCCAGGCATGGCAGGGATGTGCACAGCTCTTCTTATAGCCCAGGGTGCTCTGGGAGCAATCAGCACAATCGCCCACCTGCTTGTTCTTTGGCTTCTTAAGTCTGGACTGAGCTCGCGAGCGCACCCTGGCGGTCACTGTGGAACAGGACGGCCATACATGCAGACATCTCTGGAGAGAAGGGCGTCAACTGGATGGAATGAGTTTGTGGTCAGCGACCACGGATGTTACAATGACACCTTCAGCGGATATTCTTGGAAGACAGCCAGACCTTGGTACCTGGAAGAAACTGGGGAGGTTCTCGTCTTCTAGTGTCTGCCTTTTTCTTCATGCGGTCGACCACAAACAGAATAGAAGATCGGGTCTGCTGCCATATCTGCAGAGAGTCAGCTGCAGGCACCTGGGACATAGTGGAAACAGGGAGAGTTATTCGTGGATGTTGGCCGTAGACAATGAAGAACGGGCTGGAGGTAGTGGACTCACTAGTATGGTTGTTATAAGAGAACTCAGCCGAAGGAAGCAGCTGCACCCAGTCATCATGCTGTCTGGAGATAAAGTGCTGCAGATAGTTCTCCATAATCTGATTAACCCTCTCCACTTAACCATGGGACTGGGGATTGTAGGCCGAGGAGAAGTCCAACTTTTCACCGAGGGGACTGCAGAGTGCTGTCCACAACTTTGAGGTGAACTGGACCACTCGATCCGAGACAATATGCAAAGGCAAGCCGTGGAGACGGAAGATGTGTTGGTCTAAGAGGCCGGCCATTCGGAAAGCAGAAGGCAGACCAGTGAGTGGAACAAAATGAGCCATCTTGGAAAATCGATCCACCACCAACCAGACCACACTGCATCCAGCAGAGAGAGGCAGATCTGTGACAAAGTCCATTGCAATATGTCGCCAGGGGGCATCGGGCAGCGGCAGTCCATCTACTGAGGCAATGATCAATGGCTTCTCCAGAAGGGTAGTGGGCAAGTGAAGAAGATCCACATGGTCTTTGCGTATAAAATTGGCTGCAGAGCCGGAGTCCAGATAGGCAGAGACCAGATGGGGCTTCTCTCCAGCGACAATAGTCACAGGGATGAACAGCTTAGAGGAGAGTTCTCTGTCAAATGCTGTGTCGTCCAGGGTTGTCTCTCCAACCAATCCTAGGCGTTGGAGTTTTTTGGCTTCTGGGGACACAGACGTACGACATGACCAGTGAGGACACAATATAGACAGAGTCCAGAAGTGCGCCTGCGCTGTTTTTCCTGGACAGATAGTTTAAGCCGATCTACTTGCATCGGAACCTCGGGTGGAGCAGCAGATGAGGACAAGAGTGGTTGCCGGTTGTTTGGAGCCAACCTAGGAAGCCTTCTCTCTTGACGAACCTCTTGGGATCTTTCTCTGAGCCTCATGTCCACCTGGGTGGCAAGTAAAATTAGGTCGTCCAAAGTAGGTGGTAGATCGTGGGCAGCTAGTTTGTCTTTGATCTCGTATGATAGACCATACCAGAAGGAAGCTACTAACGCCTCGTTGTTCCAGGACAGCTCTTCTGCCAGGGTCCAGAACTGGAGGTGTCCTCCTGGCGAAGGTTCAGTATAGAAGTAGCTGCTGACGAGACTGGTCCAGGGTCCTCGAACACAGCGCAGAATAACCGCACAAACCCCTGGAAGTCTCGGATCTCGGGTCCCTGTCGTTCCTAGATTGGGTTTGCCCACGCCAGGGCCTTTCCGGCAAGTAGAGAAATAATGAAGGCGATCCTGGCGCTGTCCGAGGGAAATGCTCTGGTGTGCAGGGTGAAGTGGATATGACACTGGTTGAGAAATCCCCTGCACGCGCTTGTGTCTCCGTAGAAACGAGGTGGTAGTGGCAGCGAGAACCGAGGATCAGAACCGGCACTGCCAGGATGTGTAGCAGAAGGATCAGTTGGAGAAGCTGGAGCAGGAGCAGAGAGGAAGCAGCTAGCACCCCTAGCTGTAGTGCCATGGAGTCTACTGCCACAAGCAGTTGATCCTGTTGTGTTCGCAGGTCCTGCAGGTCCGCATGCATGGCTTGGGAGGTTGACAGGCCCTTTAATTGACCAGCGAGGTCCATGGCTTGAGCTTACTGTCACGGCGCGGGGTGTGGACCCACTGGGCCGTACCACGTAGCGGGATAGCAGCTGGCCAAACAGGTACAATGCAATGTCTATAGTTCAGAAAGGGTACCTGAAACAATGTAGACAGTAGCGGTAGATTCAGGCTAAGATGAGGCTCCGACAGTAGACAAACACCCGGCGGGGTGCGACAAAATAGATGCAGCAAAGGGCACAACACGACTCCAACACTTGACGGCACAGAGGCACGGTAGAACGGGATACAGGGTACAGGCAGCAGGAACGGGTAACACTGGGAACTGGAAAACACTAGGAGACTATTTACAATGACAAACTTTAGGTAACACAACAATGCTCAGGCAAGGATCGAGAGGACAGAGCCCCTTTTATAGTCCCGAAGCATTCTGGGCTAATTGCAGTATTCTTCAACTGTGTGCGTACTGGCCCTTTAAGGCTGTGCATGCGCGGGCACGCATGCCCTGCTGGAGACAGTGTCCGGACCAGGAAGTGAGTGCCGGCGACTCTCAGGAGGGAGATGCCGCCGGGAACTCACTCGTCCATTGCCGCGGCCGTCAGAGGGTAAGTCAGGACGACAGTCCGCGACCATAGACGTTACAGACACATTTGCTTATAAATTTCTACATTAATATTAATGGTTGTATTTATTTAGAACAGATGTCTTCATATTTCTTCATAATTTGGTAGAGGTGGATCAGAAAGTTTGAAGATAGCTGGATATATCGGAATCTGCCGTATTCTAGAAATATTGAGATTACCTAACACTTCACTTAAATAGAGCAATTTATTAACTCTAATCTATAGTTTACTTAAGTTACAATAAATGGCGGATCTCCACTGGGATATAGAAACATTGTTAAAAACACAACCAGCTTGTCTATTTTTTCAGCAAACCATATGGAATGCTTGTACTATGTTTTATACATTTATATCTTAAGTTCTGGCACACTAGGCGAGAACATCTGTTCATTAAACAAACAATATGAAAAGTTGCATTTTTCCAGAGAGTAAAAGTAATTAGTCATTATTTTAAATGGTGCAGTTTAATATTTTATAAAAAATTGCACATTTTCAGGAAGTTACTTTTTCCAATGTTGTGCAGCCCAGAGTAATAATTATTGATGCATTGATAAAATATGTATATAAACTGAAGAAGATATTAACTAATATATTAGTGAGTGCATCAAATTTAAAGGACATGAATCTGTAATAATATATAAAGTGTCTCTGGTAAACGTGCCTGTGCTGCATTTTCAGCCTTACACAGGCCCGAGGGCAAAGGGGCTCCAGCACCTTTAAGGTATCTGTCACAAGGAAAGGCCCCCACTATTTATGGGCATGTTTAAGAAGCCCACTAAGATGCAAGCTCACTGCACAACCTGCAAACACTTGCCCCCTAGCACTGCATGTAATGATAAAGTGCAGTAAAAATGCGTGAGTGGGTCCATTATCCTCCAGCCCCTAACAGGACTCCTCCTCCATTTTTCTCCTACTGCTATCAATGTTTCAACGCCATGAAGTGAAGCCTTGTTAGGTGCTGGAGGATAATGGACCCACTCACAGTTTTTTGCACAGGGGCCCTATGCTGTCTGTGTCCGCCCCTGGGTTCTGGTATTCTATGAATGCAGAAAGTTATTAAACATATAAATGCAGCAATCTAGGCACCACGGTGGCTCAGTGCTTATGTTGCCTTTCAGCACTGGAGCAGGGCCGGCCTTAGGGTAGATGGCGCCCCGTGCGAAATTATCTTTCGGCGCCCCACGCCATTATAAAAAATTCCCCATAAAAATCATAATTCCTCCCCACAGTATAATGCCCTATATAGTGCCCCCACACAGTGTAATGCCCCTTTAGTGCCCCAAACACAGTATAGTAATATAATATATTATAAAGCCTTCTAGGACACAGTATTTTGTCCTCTAAGGCTGGGTTCACACAAGCACATTAACGTCCGTAATGGACGGACGTATTTCGGCCGGAAGTCCCGGACCGAACTCAGTGCAGGGAGCCGGGCTCCTAGCATCATAGTTATGTACGATGCTAGGAGTCCCTGCCTCTCTGCAGGACAACTGTCCCGTACTGTAATCATGTTTTCAGTACGGGACAGTAGTTCCACGGAGAGGCAGGAACTCCTAGCATCGTACATAACTATGATGCTAGGAGCCCGGCTCCCTGCACTGAGTTTGGTCTGGGACTTCCGCCCGAAATACGTCCGTCCATTACGGACATTAATGTGCTCGTGTGAACCCAGCCTAATTGTGCCCACACAGTGTTATGCCCCCTAAGTGCCACACACATTATATTGCCTCCTGTAGTGCCCCTACACAGTATGATGTCCGCTTAGTGGCCTCCACAAAGTATAATGCCCCCACAGCCCCCCTTGTGGAAAGTGCCCCCTGTAGATTGTGCCGTACAGCCTCCCTGTAGACAGTGCCATAATCCCCCACCTCCTCCTTGTAGACAGTGCCATACAGCCCCCACCTGCCCCTTGTAGAGTGTCATGCAGCCCCACCTACCTCTTTTACACAGTGCCCCCCACCTCCCCCTTGTAGACAGTCATACAGCTCCCACCGCCCCTTTGTAGACAGTGTTATACAGCACCCACCTCCTTGTAGACAGTGCCATACAGCCCCCCACCTCCTTTTAGACAGTGCCATACAGCCCCACCTCCTTGTAGATGGTGCCATACAGCCCCACCTCCTTGTAGATGGTGCCATACAGCCCCCGCCTCTCCTTTGTAAAAAATTTTACTCATCTAGGCCCCGTTCCAACGACGAATGAAGCTGATCCACAATGCCGATGACAGGGTCCTTGCGTAGGCCAGCTTGATCCAGAGATGTCATCACGCCGACCTGTCCCTGCGCCTCATAGGCTGCAGGCGCCTCTGTAGCCTGGTACAGAGTTTCCTAACCTTTTCGGACTTGAGGCACCCCTGGAAAAAAAAAATTCCTCAGGGCCCCCCTACCAAAAATTATTTAGAGAAAGACAGAAAATAGCTAAAAATAAGCACTACATTCTTAGGGTATGTTCACACAGCATTTTTTGTAAGGCAGAAAAAAATCTGCTTTTGAATTGACAGCGTTATTTGATGGGGTTTTTTCTGCGTTTTTTTTTTTTTAAGCCGTTGAAGCGAATGCAAAAGACACAGCAAAAAAAGCTCCAAACGAGCGCCACAGCTATTTTCTTCCTACTATTAATTTCAATTGGAGTTCAGAGGTGGAGACCACTTGAAGACCATCAGCCCCCCCCCCCCCGCCACTCACAGTGAAATAACCATCAGCCCGCCACTCACAGTAAAATGACCATTAGCCCCACACTCACAGTAAAACGACCATCAGCCCCCCACTCACAGTAAAACGACCATCAGCCCCCACTCACAGGAAAATTACCATCAGCCCGCCACTAAGATACCCCCTGTAGATAATGCCACACAGCCCCCTTGAAGGTAGTGCCACTCACAGATGCCCCCTGTAGATAGTGCCACACAGCCCCCTTGTAGGTCGTGCCACACAGCCTTCTTGAAGGTCGTGCCACACAGCACCCTGTAGGTCATGCCACACAGCACCTTGTAGGTCGTGCCACACAGCCCCCTGTAGGTCATCCCACACAGTCCCCTGTAGGTCGTGCCACACAGTCCCCTGTAGGTCGTGCCACACAGCCCCCTGTAGGTCATGCCACACAGCCCCCTGTAGGTCATGCCACACAGCCCCCTGTAGGTCGTGCCACACAGCCCCCTTGTAGGTCGTGCCACAAATCCCCCCCCCCTTGCTGCACAGCCCCCTTGTAGGTAGTGCCACACAGCCCCCTTGTAGGTAATGCCACACAGTCCCCTTGTAGGTAGTGCCACACAGACCTCTTGTAGGTTGTGCCACACAGCCCCCTGTAGGTCGTGCAACACAGCCCCCTGTAGGTCGTGCAACACAGCCCCTTTGTAGGTAGCAGGGATGTCACGATACCAGAATTTGGACTTCGATACCGATACTTCGTGTAGTATTTGCGATTTCGATACCAAAACGATACTTTGCCAACAGTAATAATAAAAATAAAGTTCTTCCATTTTCTGATGTGAGGCACGAGGTGTGATGCTGAATTTAACCTCCATTTGCATTAATAGTAATTAACCCCATGTTTCTCAGTCATAATGGGTTAATGTGTGAGGTACATGATGGGGTTAATTACTATTAATGTGAGGCACATGGAGGTTAAATTCATCATCACACCTTGTGCCTCACATTAATAAGTGAAAGAAGTTTTTATTTTTATTTTTTTTACAGCGTACACATCATAAATTACGCAAAAAAAATTGTTGTGCAGGTTATTACGGCCGCACCAACACCGAATATGTGTACCGTATTTTCCGGACTATAAGGCGCACCGGATTATAAGGCGCACTTTCTATGAGCGCCTTGTAAGCAATCATGTTTCATATATAAGGCGCACTGGATTATAAGGCGCAGCACATTACCGTTAAATAAACCATTGCTCAGACTGCAAGTCAAAATTTATTACACTTTTTAACAATAACTTGCAACTGGTTCAGCTGTAATTGCAAATCAAAACGTTAAGGGTATGTGCACACACACTAATTACGTCCGTAATTGACGGACGTATTTCGGCCGCAAGTCCCGGACCGAACAGTGCAAGGAGCCGGGCTCCTAGCATCATACTTATGTACGACGCTAGGAGTCCCTGCCTCGCTGCAGGACAACTGTCCCGTACTGTAAACATGATTATACTACGGGACAGTTGTCCTGCAGCAAGGCAGGGACTCCTAGCGTCGTACATAAGTATGATGCTAGGAGCCCGGCTCCTTGCACTGTGTTCGGTCCGGGACTTGCGGCCGAAATACGTCCGTCAATTACGGACGTAATTAGTGTGTGTGCACATACCCTTACCGTACTTTTTCAGTTCATTCCTCCACCAGAAATCCATCAAATCCGTCATCTTCAGTGTCGGAGTTGAACAGTTGGGCGATTTCGGCATCAAGCATGGGGTCCTCCTCTTCATTATCCGAGTCGGTTTCGTTGCTGCTGCTAGGCTCTTCAGTGGTGATTCCAGCCTTCCTGAAAGCTCGGATGACACTGGAGACTGATACATTCTTCCAGGCATCCACGATCCACTGGCACATAGTGGCATAACTCGCACGGCGTTGCCTCCCTGTTTTGGTGAATGTGTGGTCACCTTCTGTCATCCAATGCTCCCATGCAGCTCGCAATTTAACTTTAAATGACCTGTTGATGCTGATATCTAGCGGCTGGAGCTCTTTGGTTAATCCACCAGGGATGACAGCAAGCTCCGAATTAGTTTTCTTCACTTGGGCTTTGACAGTATCGGTCAAGTGGGCGCGCATCGAGTCACAGACCAATAGGGATGGGGATTTGTGAAAAAAGCCACCCGGTCTCTTGACGTAGACCTCCCTCAGCCACTCACTCATCTTCTCCTCATCCATCCAGCCCTTTGGGTTAGCCTTAATGATGACACCAGCAGGAAAATTTTCTTTAGGCAAAGTCTTCCTCTTGAAAATTACCATGGGTGGTAGTTTCTGGCCATTAGCCTGACAAGCGAGAACTACAGTGAAAGATGACTTCTCATTTCCTGTGGTACGTATAGATATCGTACTGGTCCCTGTTTTCTCAACAGTACGGTTTACGGGGATATCGAAAGTGAGGGGAACCTCATCCATGTTAATAATGTGTTCTGGCTGGATATTCTTTTCATTTATCTTGGTTATGCAGTAGGTGCGGAAAATGGCCAGCTTCTCTTCATAATCCTTTGGTAATTGCTGGCACACAGTAGTTCTGGTGCGAATGGAGAGATGACGCCTTTGCATGAAACGAAAGCACCATGAAGGACCTCCTCGAAAGTCCTTGATCTCCATGTCACGTGCTAAAGCAGTGGCTTTGAGTCTAATAGAGACAGTGGAGACGCTTCTACATGCGTTTCTCTGTTCCATAACCCACTGTTCTATTTTGTCCTCCAACTCTGGCCACCTTGCTTTGTTTCCTCGGAAACTCAGTTTGGTCTTCTTTACTTGGCGGAGGTCATCTTCTTGTTTTCTCCACTTACGCACCATGGATTCATTAATGTTGAATTCTCTTGCAGCTGCCCTATTTCCATGCTCTACTGCATAACTTATAGCTTTAAGCTTGAAACCTGCATCATAAGCATGTCTCTTAACAGGAGGCATTTTTTGGGGTAGTGGGTATAGTTAACGCTAAAGCAAAGATATATTGCAAGGATCCTACAGAGCTGTAAGTATCACTCAGTGTGGCTCCTGATTACGGTGGCCGTAATGCTCAATCCATTTATGGATACTGTAAAAACCCAAGTGAAGAATAAATTCATAGGCGCACGGGGGGGAGGAGCATGGTGTGTGCTGTGGTATGCCGCCGCCGACCCCTGCCGCCCACGATAGAGGTAAAGGATCCTGTATGAACCCCTCTCTTTACTGTCGGGTTCATATATAAGGCGCACCGGATTATAAGGCGCACTTTCTATTTCTGAGAAATTCTCAACATTTTATGTGCGCCTTATAGTCCGGAAAATACGGTATATTTAATGTATTGAGATTTATTTTAATGTTTATCATAAAAAAAAAAAGGCGTATGTGTATTTTTTTACATTTAATATTACTTTATGTTTTTACTTTATTTTAAAACTTTAATATACTGGCATATATCAGATATATGCCAGTACATTAGCCTGTGGACGGATAGTACACAGGCAGTTGTTAGGACATACCTAAGTATGCCCTAACAACAGGAAATATGGTAAGACAGTCCTGGGGTCCTTCAATGGACCCTGGGCTGTCTGGCCATATATGGTATGGCCCTCGATCGCGTCACAGGAATTCCCTGTGACGCGATCCAGGGCCATCCCCCTCCTCACTTTCCCCTGAATGCTGCAGTCAGCTTTGATCGCAGCATTCAGGAGAATAGCGGCGGAGATGAGAGGTTTCTCTGATCTCTGCCATTATAGAGCGGGGCTGCGGATGTGTAATAGTCATTGTCCCGCTCCTGACATTAAGTGCGCGCGCGGTCAGCCTGAGGTGATGCGGCCGGCGCTGCACTAATGAGCGGCGGCGCAGCCACCGAAGACAGAACACGGGGGTGTTTTGCAGTGCGGCCGCCATGTTTTGTCTTCAGTGCCGCCGCTCATTAGTACAGCGCTGGCCGCATCGCATCATCCTGACGGTGCGCACTTGTCAGGAATCAGGAGCGGGGCAATGACTGTATTACACAGCCGTAGCCCCGCTCTCATACATTCATGTATTACTATACTTAGCTGTGTTTCATAATAAGCTCCTACACCACAAAATAAACTATACAGAAGTCCTTCTCCCCACAAAATACATTTATAAAGAATCCCCCCACACTCCTATAGCATTTAGGGCAATGTCCCCTCACCTTCAAAATCGATCTGTAAAAAATACACACACACAAAGCATCTATAACCTAGTCTCCCCTCCCCCACAAAATCGATCTTTGCAAAAAAAACAAAAAACATCCTGTTACACAACTCCCTCTTTCCTCCTCCCTCACACAGCACATAAACAAACATGGATTAACCTAAAGCTGCTGCTCTTACCAGACTCCGGAGCTCCGTGGAGGAGTCTTCACTGTGGCAGCAGCACAGCAGGAAGGAGCTGCGGGAGGCTCTGAGTCTGTGTGACTGTGCAGTACAGGCTGTGCTGATTGGTGGAGCAGACAGAGGCACCTGCTGCTCCACCAATCAGCGCTCACTTCACACAGCAGTGCAGAGGAAGGAACATTTCTCCTCTCTGATGTGCGGCTCGTACCCGCTGGTGCCCCCCTTACAGCATGGCGGCCGGCGCCCTGTGCGACCGCACGTGTCGCACATAGCTAAGGCCGGCTATGCACTGGAGTCCTGGGTTTATATCTGACTAAAGACAACATCTACATAGATTGGTCTGCTATGAAATTGGCTGCAGTATGTGTCTGAGATAGAGAATTTAGATTATGAGCCCCATTGGGGACAGAGACTGATGTGAGTTATGGCAATCTCTATATAGTGCTTTGGATAATGCTGACTTTATAAAGAAGATAAGATTAAGATCTTATATTGTTTACTTATTTTATAATTCTATCATTTAAATTCAAATTTGTGTAATATCAGAAATATGTCAGAGGAAGGGTCCCGCAATAATGATCATGGGCCCCTTCCCAACCACTATTGTTATAATACGCTGGAGCCAGAAAGAATGCAATGTCTTTTAGGCAGCATCTCAGTTTTTGTTTATTTGGTTTTTTCAGACGGTGCCCAAAGTATTCTGCCTATGGGCCCTCAGACACTGCCCTAATCCCTAAATAATCCACCCCTGTAAAAGGGCATACATTTACTTGTCTAACCCCTTGATGCCGCAGCCGATTCTAGTTTTCTAATTTTCGTGTTTTTATCCCCGCGTTCCAGGAGTCAAAAATGTTTTTCTTTTTCCGTCGACATAGCTGTATGAGGGCTTGTTTTTTGTGGAACGAGTTGTATTTTTAATGGCACCATTTAATGTACTGCACTGTACCTTATAATGTACTGAAAATCTTTTAAACATTTTGAAATGGAAAAACTGACTTTACGGCGTTCATTGTGCGGTAATAATGAAATGTTAATTTAATAGTGCCGGTCAGTACGATTATGTAGATACCCAATTTATATAGGTTTATTTATGTTTCACTACTTTTACAAAATAAAAACACTTAAAAAATAAGTTTTGTGTCGCCATATTCTGAAATCCATGACTTAAATTTTTCTGCTTGAGGGCTTGTTTTTTTCAGGGTGAGCTGTAGTTTTTATTTGTGCTATTTTTGAGGTATATAAAACTTCTTGTTTTTTCTTTTTACCCCATATTTTATGGGAGGAATTATTATTATTTTGGAGGGGGCAGAAACGGAGCATTATTACTGTGTTGGGGACATTATGAGGACACTATTACTGAGTGCGCACAAAATCGGTCGCCTAACTGTGTGGGGAACTATTAACCTCTGGGGCACTATGCATTTAGCACTGGTATTTTTGGGTTAACTATATTTATGACACCATTATTTCGGAAGTATTTGGGGATATTTTACTACATAGCAGGTAAATGGGCACGTGGGACAGCCCAGGCACAGTAGTGGAGGAAGCAGCAGAATGGTACTGTTAAAGGGGTGGCAGGATGGGAAGTTAACGTAGAGGCTTGAAAATAGGTGAGAAGGTTTCTTAAAAAGCGAGAAGCCAAAGATGTATGTGCAGAAAATTCTGCAGTCGACTCATGGCCAGAAAAATTCACCATGGCGATCTGCTGAGATGGAGAAGAAAGGAAAGTGAATGACTCCAATCAGAGAAGATGTCACCTGTGAGTCACTGGATGTAACTGTACTATATTTGCTTATTTGGTCTGCAGAGAACCTGTGTAGAACTGGTATATACCACTATATGGTAACGGTATGGTAGTTATAGTGGTCTTTGTATAGTAGTTTTTATTCAGTAACAGTATGGTGGTATTACTCAGACACTATGTAGTGGTTATATGCAGTCATGATGTGGCAATATTATTTGGCCCTTGTATAGTGGTACCAACCGTATAAGTTAGAGATATACTTTCATACATAGATTCATTTTATGACAAGGCAAATTATTTTGGGGGTAGAGCTTCGATGGATAGAGGTTCTAGGCTCCACATAATTTATTTTCATTATAAAGTAATATCCAGGGACAGTTTACCAGGGGCAGAAATGTAAGCCTCTTATGTGTTATAAAGTTGTCTAAATTGTATTTATTTTATTTTTTGTGTAGGGGAAACATGTGCCTTAAGGCATGTGCCCCTGATCTTGAACACACAATTCATTTTAACTATCGACTATTACGAATCAGTCATATTGAAGCCGAGTACTCGCTCAGTCATGGGATGAATAGATGGAACATAAAATATGTTTTTATAGCACTGTTGTTATTTTTTATGCATAAGCATCCCTTTTTGCATAACCACACACTTTATTTGTATGACCACATCAACAAATATTGTGCAAACCATACAGCTTTGCTGTTATTACCTCTTCAGACATTATAGCCCTTATACCTTTTATTACTGTGTGGGGCCCGCAGCCCCCCGCACCACATCAATAAAAAGTTACTATAGTAACTCGGGCCACGGGCCCCTGTTACTATAGTAACTGACAGTACGTACCCTCCTGGTTCCGGAGCGCAGTGGAGGTCCTGACGTCACAGCGCTGTGCGCAGCGCATGACGTCACAACGCTATGCGCCGCGCACAACATCGTGATCCTGGATAGAGTCAGGACAGAACTTCCGCCGCGGCTGAAGAGGAGGGTAAGATTAATATCCCTGTCTGCTGAAGCTGATTGGCGGGGTCCGACTCCCGGGAGCCGGCCAATCAGCTGTTTTGAAGTGGCCGCAGTGTTTGTACGAGAGCTGCCTCCCCTTCATTCCAGTCACACTGTGAATCGGTGTTGGCGATTCACAGTGTGAGCGAGTAAGGGAAATGAAGGGGAAGCAGCTCTCGTACGAGTGCTGCGGCCCCTTCAAAACAGCTGATTGGCAGGTCCCGGGAGACGGACCCCGACACATCAGCTATTGATGGCCTATCCTGAGGACAGGCCGTCAATGTTTAGGGACTGGACATGTCCTTTAAGCCTACGATGTAGCAGGTTTAGAGGGCCCATGAGACAGGATCACAGATTGTGTGATGCTGTCTGCTGGGCCCTGTATCTAAGCTAATCACATGGTAGGATTAGATACATGGCCCACGTGTGATCCTGTCTGATGGGCCCTGTATCTAAGCTAATCACATGGTAGGCTTAGATACATGGCCCATGTGGGATCCTGTCTGATGGGCCCTGTATTACTGTATAAGATTACTGTCTGCCTGACCCTGTATCTAAGCCTACCTTGTGGTAGGCTTAGATACAGGGTCCCACAGACAGTATCACACATGGGCCCTGTATCTAAGCCTAACACATGTGTTACTAATCGTTTTTTGTGTGTTTTCTTACACAAGATTTTAGATTCCACGACTACTTCGATGACTGCTTTTTTTATTATCAATAAAATGGTTAATGAGGATTGTGTGGTTTATTTTTATTTCAATAAAATATTTTTTCTATGTCTTTTTTTTAACTTTATTACTACCGCCTTAGTGATGGCCGCCGGCTGAGTGACAGCGTCCATTGCTAAGGCGGGGCTTAGTGTTAGCTGGTGCAGAGGCCAACACTAACCCCCTTAATTACCCCGGTACCCACCGCCACCAGGGGTGCTGGGAAGATCCGGGTACGAACCAGTACTTGACCATCTGTAGTGATGGTTGGGCAATGGGGCGGCCGCAGGCTGTGGAAGGCCATATACAGTGGCCCTTCCCACCCTGGTAATGCTGCCTGCTGCTGCTTTATTGTATCTGGCTGGTTATGAAAAATGAGGGGGACCCCACGTCATTTAAAAAAATAAAATACAAAATAATTGGAGAGAACGATGTGGGGTCCCCCCTAATTTTCATAACAAGCCAGATACAACACAGCAACAGCAGGCAGCATTACCCCGGTGGGAAGGGCCACTGTTTTTGGCCTTCCCCAGCCTAATACTACCAGCCTGCGGCCACCCAGGTGCCTGCCCGTCACTACAGATGGTCGGGTACTGGTTCGTACCCGGCTCTTCCCAGTACCCCTGGTGGTGGTGGGTACCGGGGTAATAATGGGGGTTAGTGTTGGCCTCTGCACCTGCTAACATTAAGCAATGGAGGTTGTCAATCAGCCAGCGGCCATTACTAAGGCGGTGATAATAAAGTTTAAAAAAGTAGGGGGCGTGGCTTAGCGGCATATGTGAGAGGACGCAGGAACCGGAGCTCCCGCTGCCGATATCCTAGAAATCATCCTGAGACTCCACTATACTAACGCGGACATACCTGAGGTGATAGGGGAAAAGGCGGTGATCCTGCAGGAGGCTGTTATGACCCGGTCCAGGAAGTCTAAGGCGGCAGAGGACGGTGAGCTGGGGCTGCAAGATGGCGTCGACATGTGCTCGTATGCAGAGAGCAGGGATGTGAGAGGGGCGGCGGCATCCAGGCTGGAGCGCTTTGCCAGGAAGACCCCTATGAAACCTGAGGCAGATGGAGGAAGGTTGGATGGAGGGAAGGAGCAGGCTGGCCGTTCAGGCTCGAGATATGAGCCGCTGCGAGCACAGATGGAGTCAGAGGAGGAGGAGGAAAATGGAGGAGACGCTCCAAGTGATTCAGGAGGAGGACTGGAGGGAGGTACGCAGAGCTTGGACAAGCAGGGCCCCACACTGGCAGATGTTTTTTCGGCGGTAAGCCTGAGTAATACTACGCTGGCTAAACTTACTTGTCAGGTGGGGGGAATCAAGGAGGATCTGTCTATTATACGCCATGACTTACAGAAGGTGTCAGAGCGCACAACAGCGGTGGAGGGCCGAGTCAGTAACTTAGAAGATGGCATGCTGCCCATGAGACGAGATGTAAATGCGGTGGCGGAGGATGTAAAGTACCTCTTATCTTAAGCTGATGATTTGGAGAATCGTTTAAGACGAAACAATGTGAGGATGATGGGAATTCCTGAAAAAGTGGAAGGGTCCAATCCGGATTCCTTTTTTGAGAAATGGCTATTGGAGGTTTTTGGAAAAGATTCGCTGACCCCATTATTTGCAGTGGAAAGAGCTCATAGTGTACCCACGCGTCCTGGCCCACCTGGGCGGCCACCGCGACCTGTCCTGGTAAAGCTGCTCCATTATAAAGATAGAGATATAATTCTTCGACAGGCCCGGGAAAGGCAAGATATTCGGGTGAACGGTGTGAAGGTGTCATTTTATCCGGATTTTTCTGCAGAAGTCCAGAAGCGGAGGATGCAATTTCTGGACATAAAAAGGCGGCTGAGGAACCATCGGGTTCAGTATTCTATGTTGTATCCTGCAAAGCTTCGGGTGGCGGCATTGGGATCCGTGCAATTCTTTGAAAATCCAAAAGATGCACTCAGATGGCTGGACAATCATGAAGATCGCTTACGGCAGGATCGAGAGGAGGCGGCGGCGTGATCAACAGGCGGAGGATTAAAGAGGGGACTCTGTTCTGCAAGGAGGAAGATGAGTTACATGAGGGCATAAGGCCTTGTTGTTATGCATTTATATGTTGATATAAGGTTGGGCTACGGTCCATATATCATTGAGGGTTGGAGGAGAAGAAAGTGCTGTCAGTTCAAGGGCAGAATGGGATGTTGGAGTTATAAAAATACTAATTGTTTATTGAGGAGGAGGTAGCGGGAGGTTCTTGGTTCTGAAGGATAAAACTGTAGGGAAACAGAATGTGTCTCTATAAAGTGAGTGGGAAGCTGTGGGGTCATAGCGGTGAAGGTTTCTTCGCTAGCCCTGGCCCTCTTAGGAGGGTATGTTTATGGAAAGTTGGGGGGGGGGTAGGGTGGGGGGAGGGGAGAGGTTTTGGAGGGAAAGGGAGGTTGAAACACAGTACGCTCTGATGGTCACTGGAGGTAACAGGAATAGCCATTGTCAAAAACAAGAAATGTTCAGATGGGGGGTAGGGTAAATTTGTTGTCCTGGAATGTGAGAGGTATGGGGGAGACAGCTAAAAGGCGAGCTATATTTGATTATATGAAAGGGCAGTCTGCTGGAGTGATGGGCTTACAGGAAACCCATCTTACTGCTGATACGGTGCACCAGGTGCACAGGGTGTGGATACAACACAGCTTCCATTCTTTCCATTCTACATACTCAAGGGGGGTTAGCCTCCTA